>NC_134585.1:1820000-2120000 GCF_037038515.1 Microtus pennsylvanicus | reverse complement strand
GAAGCCCTGTGATGTAGTGAGAGAAGCTTAAGACCAGGCTATCGGAGGATTAGGCACTTTTAGCCCAGCCTTGGTGCTGACATCCTGTCCCCTGAGCCTGTCTTGACCTCTCGGTTTCCACACCTATGAAATGAACTCTCCGAGTTCTGTGATTGTGAGATCAGGAAGTGAAGAATGTCAGGAAATCAGTCAGCAGCCTTGGCCTGCAGACAACTTGCCCCTGTGTTCCCTTGCATCTTCCTACCAATCATCTTGTAGAAAACGTTCTCCAGGTCCTCCATATCCTTGACTCTGAACACATGCTGCTCGTTGTTCTTCTTGGAAGCCAAGGCATTGATGTTCACGGGGTCCACCAGAGGCCCGACCCCAAACACATAAACATCTAAGGGAGAGAGAAATGATGGGGGTCCAGCCCTCGGCCGAGAGTGCTGGGTCCCAGGTGGGTCACTCACCCAAATAATCTTCCCGGGGATTTTTGCGATCCCTGCCAATGTCCAGCAGGTTTCGGATCTCCTCGATGACTGTGACAGGGTCTCCGCCCATGTTGTACAAGCCTGTGGAAGACGCAGGTCCCATGAGAGTGGACATGAGGACCAAACACTGGCACAGGAGATGAGAGGATGGGAGGGCAGGGGAGAGGTCTCACCATCAGTCATAATGATGATGACGTGGCGGGTTCGATTCCAGCCTTCCGGCGGGACATCCTCCGCCCAGCTCATCATACTGTAGACAGCCTGGAGAGCCTTCTTGGTGTTGGTCCCTGACTTCAGCTTGTGGTCTAGAGAGGAAAGGGATCATTCCCCTGCCTGATCTCCCAAGCAGCCCTTGAGCCCCGCCAGTCTGTGACAACTGTGATCCCACATACTTTAACTTTTGCTTTGCCAAGTAGACCATGTTGACCTTGAACTCACAAAGACCCACCTACCTTTTGAATGTTGGGATTAAAGGCCTGCACCACCAAGCCCACCCAATCTTTAACTTCTGGTTCTTCACCCACTTGCCCTTGGCTCTCCAGGCCCTCCCAGCAATCTCCATTGCCCAAGAACACTTGGTAAACTTCTAAATGAAGAGCCCCAGCCTCAGACCACGGCAACCCCACTATGCACCTCCCAGTTTCCCCTTCCCTAACCTCTGACCTTCGTAACTGATTTGGTTGAGCTTCTCCGTGACCCAGTCGGCGTCGCTGCTCCTTTCGTCGGACACCCTGACCAAGACTTTGGGGACTGTGGCATAGGTCACTAGACCATACCTTGGCCTCACCCCATAACTGGCCACCTGCGGGTGAGCAAGAGGTCACTGTGTTAACAGTGTCATGGAGGCCTCTGCACTCCTGTGGAGGCAGGGAGGACAGGAGTGGGGCCCAAGGGCTGCAGTTCCTGAGGACCTGAGACCCAGGGACCAGTCTTGAAAGGGCAGTGAGGTCCAGACAAGGCCCCCTCATTTCAAAGGGAGGGAAAACTGTTCTACCTTCTCAATCAAGTTCGTGAGACACCGCTTGGCCCCCGTGAAGTTGCTGGCCCCGATGCTGTCCGATCCATCCAGCACCAGGTAGATATTCATGGAGCCCGAGGGGTCCAGGATGATCTTCCTTTTCTGGTGTTCCCCTGGGCACCATCAGAGACTCAGCTTCCAGCATGCACAGTTCCTGGCAGGTTAGCTACCCTTCCCCAGGTTCCCGCCCAACCTCCCCCTTGTCCTCAAACCTGGACTATGTCCGTCCTCAGCATCAACTCCTTCCATGGTCTCTGTCAAGGAGGCTAGGAAGGCTTCGGCCACCTCTTGAGGGGTGTCGTACATGAAAGAGTCTAGGAACGGTAGAGCGTAGGTCAAGTGTCTGCAGTGTGGAGGACACGCAGACAGGGCGCTGGATTTTAGGATGGAGGGCCTTAGAGTGTAGAAAACTGACCAAGGTTTGGAAAGCGAGGAGGAGCTAAGGTAAGGTGGTGAGAAAACAGTGTCCTAAAGTGGAGACACCAGGGAGGAGCTGACCCAGGGAGCAGGTCAAGATTCACCTTGGCAGGAAGGCTCTGTCCCACTCCATGAGCCACCTTCCTGACATTTTCGCTGCTGGGAGCCACGCAGGACAAGTCCCCGGCTGCAGTGATATGTAACAGTGTCTTCAAGGCGGTACTGGCTGCCCACCTTCCTTGTGCCAATGGGAATACCCGGGTTGGGACAGTATCCCGCTGCAGAGACATGAGGACAGTTGGAGTGCCCATATGTCCCAGGGTGAAACCTCAGGGAGAGGGTAAAGCCGGGGCGACCTGCTCTCACCTCCATCATCACAGACTGCTGTTTGTCCATCCCACCGGCCGTTCACTTGGCAGGTGCGGTTAGCAGAGCCCCGGAGAGTGTAACCATCATAGCATTGAAAAGAAATCTGGTCACTCAGGTTGTAGTAGGGGGCCCGGGGCCAGTACTCCCCATTTTCAAAGTCCTGTGGCCGTGGGCAGCGTATTGCTTTAGGGAAGATAGGTAAACGTCACCGAGGGCTGTTTCTGGGTCCCTCGTGTCCCTGAGAAACATACTGCCCAGTGCCCTCAACCTGATGCCCCTCCTCTTGTGTTTCGGGATTGTTTTGTTTTGAGACAAGGTCTCATGGAGCCCAGGCTGGCTTCAAACTCACTATGAAGCTGAACATGACTTTGAGCTTCTGACCCTCCTGCCCCTGCCTCCTGAGTGCTAGGCTTACAGGCCTGTACCATCACCGTTTCGTGTAGGGCTGCTTTGTCCGGGCTAGGCCAGCTCTCTACCGAGTGAGCTGCATTCCTAGAATCCCAGCTCTGGTTTCTAAGTACTGTTTCCACTGCCAGGGCTGCCTGACATGAGGACACGTTTCCCACATGCACCCCCCGAGGTGTGCTCACTGCTCAGCCCGCAGCTCTGTCCCTGCCACCCACTGCTCACACTCCCAAACCTCCAACCTCTGCATTCTGCCCTCTTGACAATCTTCTGGTCTCGGGTCTGCAGGGCACTCCAGGAGCCTGAGGATCTGCAGGTCCGAGTCTGTACAGGATATGGGTAGAAGCCCGCGGGACACAGGTACTCCAGGGCCTGGCCACCTTGGAGAAGCTGGAAGGAGCCACTTTTGATCTCTACTCCTTCCAGAGAGCAGGGGACCTGGGGCCGGTCTGCGAACACTGGAGTTGTGCTCACGCCTGAGGAGAGAGGCCGGTGAAGCCTAGCCCCAGGAGGCCAAGAACAGATGCTGGGGACAAAATGAGGACGGGGTGTCTTTTGCTTACCTCCGGAGCAGAGGCCTAAGACCAAGAGAACCAGGCAGGTCTGAGGACTCAGGCTATACCCCATCATCATGGAGAGCGAAAGAGAGGCCCGCGGCTAAAAGCCCTCTCCAGTTCACTCTGGGTGTCGACTTGGCTCGCTGTCCAAACTGAAACTGCAGCGCTGGGCCTGGCTACACCCATTCCCCCTGGCCCTTTTATGCAATCTGCTCTGGCACCTGCATTTGGCCAGCCTGCCCACACAGACATTGCTTTCCTGGAACATTCAAGAAGGAGGGCCCCTGCTGAGCTGCCAACTGAGGAAACAGAAACTATCCCAGCCCCATTTCTTTATTGACCAAGTGCCAGGACTTCCCTTGCTGAGGGCCCCCTTAGCCTCCAGACCCTCCCAGCAGGCCCAGACCACCCCCTTAGAGGCCAGCTTCCCATGGACTGTGATGGGGCAGAGTCCAGCCGCTGTTTGTACAGCAGGGTCTCTGACCTTCCTGGAACCTCCCTGGCCTCCCCACCCCCAAGACATACGACAGGCCGATGTGGAAATCACTGTTTTTATTAATTTCCTAACTGGGAAATTCCGCGTGAGAGTGAGAAGCGCAATCCATGCAAGGCCGCCCAACAGAGGTCCCAGTACAACCTTGGGGATTCCCCACCTTTTGCCACTGTCTCTGGGTTCCTGGGGTCCAGGATTTATGTACCCAGGAGTGAGGACACTCAGAGGTCATGGCAGAAGGGGTCAGAACAGTAAAGGACTCGGGGACCATGTTAAAGGGGCAAAAAGTTGAGGACTCCATCCAGGTGCTGACGCAGCCAGGGCTGCAGGCGGAAGAGATTGATGTGGAAGTCTCTGGGCTTCACACCCTGGGGGGGCTTCCTGCGCAAGTTTTTGTTGGAGGAACCTTGACAAGGGTCATAAAGACCCCAGCTCACCAGGCCGACCTGGAGGAAGAGACGCGGGGTTGGACAATGCCAGCCCTACTCCAAGACTCAACCCTTCTGCTCCTCAAAGGGCTCCCACCTGACCCTGCAAGAAGGACTCACACCCTGCCTGGCAGCCAGCCCCCTCCAAGCCCCACTTCCCACCTGGAAAAATCTGTATCTCCGCTCAAGGAAAACCGCGCCCCCAGATTCTCCTGCAGGGAAAGAAGGGACAAGAGACAGTGTCACCCAGGGCAGATGTCACGGTAACATCTCCCTGGGAGTGCAGGGACGGCTTCCTCACCTTTGCAGGGACTATCATCCTGCTCCATCCCACTGCACAGGAACTGGTCTGTCACCACCTCACTGACGTCCGTCAAGCTGGGGAAGGCGTTTTTGTTTTCGGAGACGGCCTTGATACAGTTTGTCCGCTGCAATGTGGGGAGTAGGAGAGAAGAATGCCAGGAGACATTAAGCAGACCAGCAAGGCCCAGGAGAAGGGGAGACTCCAGGCAGGGCTGGACATTCTGGAGCTGCCCCCCACACACACACTGCAGGATCCCTTCTGAGCTCTCACCTCTGGTCCTGTCCTGAGGTTGATGTTCAGTTTGTTCCCATTCAAAGCCACAAAATGTGCAGGAACCTTCTGCTGCTGCAGAAGTTCAGTCTCTGCCGGCAGGGAGAAGGCAGTGTCAGCACAGGCTTCCTTACCCAGAGCCCCTGCATCCAGCCTGAGGTGAGGACTGCAGCCCAGGCCCTGACAGCACAGCCAAGCTCTGTCCCCAGCTCACCATGCTCTCTGCAGGTGCCCCCTTGGGATCTCCGAAGAGCCATATTGGCCTCCACAGTGCAAGGAAGACAGATGGGCCTGGGGAGAAAGGTGACCGTCACACGGGCCCGCCCTCAGTATCCCCTCTGGTACTTTCCAGAACGCTGTCCCCTGTAGGCTGCCCTCCCAACCCGGGCTCAGGCACCTGGCATGGGTGGACATTTTCACTTTCTGGGTCAGCTTCAGCAGGGCAATATCATCAGCGTAGAACTCAGAAATGCCCTGGCTCTGCTTCGCGTGGACGTCAAACCCTGGGGCAATCAGCGCCTTCTCCACGAGGAATTCTTTGCCGTAAGGAGAGGTGGGATCCCCTAGGGACAGCGGTGGATTAGGGTGGACCAGAAGAGACTGAAGGCTGACCTGAACCGGTGGTGGCGGGCCGGCTGCAGCCCCTGACTTACCCACGGTGACCCTCCACAGGTGCCGGTCCTCCATCTGGGTATCATGGAAGCAGTGAGCTGCTGTCAGTACCCACTGGTCAGAGATGAGGGACCCCCGGCAAGTCTCCTTGCTCTTGGGCTACAGGGAATAGACAACAGTCTGGGTTGGCTGTTTCTGGCTGTTTTCACCTCTGGGATCCAAGCCCTGCCCCTCCTTCCCGATACCTTAAAGGTGACATGCCAAGGTGTCCTCTCTTGGTCAGAGGCATTGGCAGACATGTTCCCGACCCCACAGATGGTATCCGTCAGCTTGGAGACATCTGTGGGCGAAGGCAGGGAAGGAGGTGGGTGACGGGTACGGGTCCAGGCTGGCACCCCGAGCCCCCGGCTGACTCCCCACTCTGCTCTCTGCGGCCAGGTGGATGAAGCTTCACGTACCCAGCATGTGCTCAAAGACCTGCTGCACGGCCTTTGCGTCCTGCAGGATGAAGGCATGCCTCTCGCCATCCTTCTTGGACGCCAGCTCGTTCAGTTCTTTCCAGTCCACGTCCAGGTTGCCCACCCCGATAGCATAGATGTCTGAGGGGAAGGAGGGAAATCACGAGAGCCTGCGGCCGAGAGCCCACCCAAGACGTGAGGCGGGTACCTGAACTCCCCGAGCCAACAAAGACCTGAATTAGACGGACTCTGCCTCCTCCATCCCCGCCTGTCTTCCTCTCCTCCTGCCGCCATCCCTGGACCCCAACCCTGCTCAGGCCTCTGCCCCAGCCGTCCACATGGCTCTTCAGCGAGGTCTTCTAAGTGTGCAATGTCCCAGACCCTGGCACGCTCTACCCACTCAGCTTCACTTCGTAGCACTGGGTACCTATCACTCGCAGGCTGAACGACTGCTTTGTTTACCCTGTGTATTGCCTACAGGGGTTAGAACTGTGTGTCCTAGAAGAATGTGTTCAGGTCCCATTGTGAATGTGACCTGCAGTAGAAACAAGGTTTTTTTTGGGGGGGGGGTGTGCAGGTGTTGAGACAGGATTTCTCTGTGTAGCCCTGGCTGTCCCGGAACTCGCTCTGTGGACCAGGCTGGCCTCAAACTCATAGATCCTCCTGCCTCTGCCTCTCAAGTGCTGGGATCAAAGGTGTGTACCACCACTGGGGAAACAGGCCTGGTATTACCAGCACACAGGAGGTGGAAGCAAGAAGATCAGGAGTTCAAAGCCAGCCTTAGTTACTTAGTGAGTTAGAGGCCAGCCCAGGTTTGTCCCAAAAATAAAACAAAAGAGGGCTGGAGAGATGGCTCAGCCGTCAAGAGTACTTGCTGCTCTTCCGGAAGGCCTGAGTGTGTTCCCAGCACCCACGGCCTGTAGCTCCAGCTCCAGGGGCAGCAAGGGCGTGCACACGCGTGCGGCATCCATTCACACAGACACACACATCTACAGAGACAGAGATAAATATATTTATAATAGGAGTAGACAGAGGGCTGGGGAATAGTTCAGTGGCAGAGTGCTTGCTTGGTAGGCACAAGATAATAAATACATAGGAAATTTGGACCCAAACATAGCTCGCTGGACACTGTGAAAACAGGACAGAAAACGGGGTGAAGACAGAGTTGGAGGTTGGGGTCTTGTGGCTACAAGCCAAGGACACCTGCAGCCACCAGGCCTCTACATAGCAAGACCCTGTTCCCCCCCCAAAAAAAATGCAATTGTTTTCTGTCATAGATCAGTACTTTGTGGTCACCCTGAACCTGAGAAGTCATTTGTTCCTTAGCAGCCTGCCAACGCCTCACCTAAGCGTCTCCTGCTGAAGGGACATGGGAGGGGACAGTCCCTACGGGGAACCCAGGCCCTTCTTCCTGCAAAGTTTCCTGAAACATGAGATGGTAATGGCACGGCGGTGGACAATACTGAGCGTTCTCTGCACCAGACTACACTTTCATCGGCACCTTCTTCCCCTTCCCACCCTCAGAAGCCGCTCCGGTGCCAACAGCACCATTCAGGACAGAAGAAGCAGCAGCCCACAGCCCAGCCCTCCGGAGATGGAACCGGAGTAGGGACCAAGCCAGTTTGGTACCCAGGTCCTCCGTGTGATACTCAGCCACTGCCACACAGAACTACCTGGAAACCCTTAAGGCTCAGAGCCAGTGCTGATTCACACTGGAACCCCTGGCAGAGGAGCTTGGATGGGGCAGAGCCTTACCCAGATAGTCGTTCCTGTTCTGACCGATGTCCAGGATGCTTCTGATGTTATCAACTGCTGGCTTGGGAGAGCCACCCATGTTGGACTTTCCTAGACAGAGAAGGGAGAGAATCCTCCATCTGGATTGAATGCAGAATTTCTCACAGCTCTGGGAAGACGGGGAACATTCAGCCATTTTAAAACACACCGTTTGGGGCTGGAGAGATGGCTCGGTGGGTAAGACTACTTGTTGCTCTTCCAGAGGACCTGTGTTCAGTTCCCAGCACCTACATGGTGCCTCACAACTATCTAGAACTCCATTTCCAGGGGATCCAATGCCCTATTCTGACCTCCAAGGGCTCTAGCCTCACATATAATGCACATACATACATAATACACACAGGTGAAACCAAGTAAACACATGAAGACAAACCGTTTCTGTAAAGCAAAGGAAACAGCAGAGAACAGAACCCGAGTGGGGGCAGCCTTTACCAAAGGAACTGCAGACAAGTTTTAGAAAGAATTGGAGAAACTGGGTGCTAAGAAAATAAAACTCCCACCCGGTGGTGGTGGCGCAGGCCTTTAATTCCAGCACTCAGGAGGCAGAGGCAGGCGGATCTCTGTGAGTTCGAGGCCAGCCTGCTCTACAAGAGCTAGTTCCAGGACAAGCTCCAAAGCTACAGAGCAAACCCTGTCTCAAAAAACCAAAAATAAATAAATAAAAAAATAAAAATAAAACTCCCAATCAATAAATGGGCAAAAGAATTGAATAGACAGTTTTCAAAAAAAAGAAACACAAAGGCCCATAACTATCATCAAGGAAATGCAAATTAAAACTACATTGAGACAACCATTCCACCCCAGTCAGAACGGCTGACACCAGCCAACCTCACAATCAATCCGGAAAGGATGTAGAAAGGAAGGAGCCCTCTCACTGCCAGCCAAGATGCAAAGTTACGTACAGTGGTGTGGAGATCATGCCGGACATTTCCCAGAAACATTCAGAACAGAGCTACCGCATGCCCCAGCTGTTTCACTCCCGGGCATGTGTACCCGGAGAACTGCACACCCTTCGAGAGGAATGTCTGCGCCCTCATGACTGTTGCTGCCTAATTCACTAGAATCAGCCTTGTCGCCCACCAACAGGTGAGTGGATAATGAAAATGTGTGTGTGTGTGTGTGCGTGTGCGTGTGTGTGTGCGTGTGTGTGTGTGCGTGTGTGTGCGTGTGTGTGTGCGTGTGTGTGCGTGTGTGCGTGCGTGCGTGTGTGCGTGCGTGTGTGTGTGTGTGCGTGTGTGTGTGTGCGTGTGTGTGTGTGCGTGTGCGTGTGTGTGTGCGTGTGTGTGTGTGTGTGTTTATGGACTGGGTGTTGTGGCACATACTTGTAATTCCAGCCACTCTTGCAGGCTGAAGCAAGAAGACCAGGAGTTCGAAGTCAGCCTGGGCTACAGTAAGAGCCAGAGTCTTAAAAAAAATAAAGTAAGTAAGGCATGGGTGTGTACATCTTTCATCCCAGAACTTGGAAGACAAGACAGAGGCAGGTGGATCTCTGTGAGTCTGAGGCTGGTGTGGTCTACATAGTGAGTTCCACACCAGCTAGGGCTACCCAGAGAAACCCTGTCTCAAAGCTAAACAAACAAAAAGACCACGTGAGTCCCCCAATGGCAGAAAGACAACCAGAACACAAGACCTCAGAGCCTGTCCTGACGCTGCCTACTGTTGCCAACCTCCAGCAGCAAGGGAGACACCCACCGTCTGTCAGCAGGATAATGGCGTGGCGGATCTCATGCCAGGCAGAGGTCGTCAGGCTGAAGCGGGCGATCATGTTATTCATCATGAGGTAGACGCTGTTCAGAGCCTTGAGAATGTTAGTCCCAGAGGCGTTTTCATGATCTGGAATGTGCCAGAAAAAAAATCTCTTGAAAACAAAAACGACAAAAACCCTCTACCTGACTGGGACTGGGGCGTCTCTGTGTGTGAGAGAGCCAGAAATGCAAGGAGTCAGTGTGTCTGATAAGCTCGGGTATCTTGTATATCCACCTTAGAACGTTCACTGCAGAATCAGATGTGATGGTGCACATCTGTAACCCTAGCACTCAGAAGGCAGAGGCAGAAGGATCTCTGTGAGTTTGAGGCCAGCCTGGTCTACAGAACAAGTTCCAGTTCAGCCAGCGCTACACACTGAGACTTTGTCTCAAACATTACTTAATTAAATACAATCGGGAAGAGCTCGTGGTGCAGCTGTCTGGCGGCACCCCGACACGGTATGCGTGGTTTTACGCGGTATGCGGGCGGGTAATGAAAGCAATGAGGTGTAGAAACTGAAATCAGATGACTCCCCACCGGAGGACCTCCCCCACCAGATGACCTCCCCCTGCAGATGACGACCAAACCTTTATAGCAGACTTTGTCCAGACTGCTGATCACCTCCACCCCATCCTGGGATTTCTCACTCAGGATGGACATGATGGTCTTGGGCTCGGAAGCAAAGGTGATGATAGCAACGCTGACCTTGATCTCAAAGCTGAAGATCTGTAGAGGGCGGGGGAGAAGTGGTATGGGGCAGGTGTGGCGAAACCAGGCAAGAGCAGGTCCCAGAGACACCAAGAGCCTGCGCTCGGCTGACCGGCGAGATCCTTGGTGAGACACTCAGGGGATGGCGCACACCAAGTATGTGCTCCTGGAAGACCCCTCCTCATTTCACCCACACATCAGCCCAGTGGTGGTCCGTGACGAGCATGCCCATCTCACAGTTAAATTGAGCTGTGCTGCTTCCGCCTGAACCATACCACTGAGGAGAGTGTAGGGCGGACAGGAGTTACTCATTTGAAGGTCTAAAACAGTCTTCAGAACACACACAAATCCTGTGTAAATGCGCTGGGGTCAGGGCTAAGAGCATTTGCTGTTCTACCTAAGTTCCAATCCCAGAACACGGCTGGATGGCTCACAGATGCCTGTAATTTAACAAATGTCTGTAATTTCAGCTCTAAGGTATCCAGTGCCTGTGTCTGTCCTCCCAGGACGTGCGTACGTGCACACACACACACACGCACGCACGCACACACATGCACACATACACACACGTAGCATTCACTCACACAGTCACAAATACACACACACATAAATAAAAATTAAAAATAATAAAAATAAAATAAGATGGAGCTGGGAATAGAGACAAATCCACGGCAAGGCAAAAGGATCAAAATTCAAGGTCAGCCAGGCGGCACACACACTTAATCCCAGCACTCGAGAGGCAGAGGCAGAGGCATGAGGTAGATCTTTGTGAACTTGAGGTCAGCCTGGTCTACAGAGCAAGTGCTAGGACAGGCACTAAAGCTACAGAGAAACCCTGTCTCAAAAAACAAACAAACAAACAAAAGTATTGGGCCAGGTATGGTGGGGAGAGGCAGGCTGATCTCTGTGAGTCTGAAGCCAGCCTGGTCTACATAGTGTGTTCCAGGACATAGTTCTTGTTGGTGCTGCCCTCCTCGTGTGCGTATATGTGTGTGCACACGCGCGTACATGCGTACGTGCATGCGTGTGTGTGCGCACGCATACACATCTTGTTGGAGTCAGTCTCTGACAAGTCTGTCTGCTCTGTGCTGAGAACTCCAGGGAAGCTACCAGTGTCCAGCAGTTCTGCCCCTGCTCTCCATCCCCCTGGGATTACAAACACGTCTATGGCATCTGACTTCTAAATTTGTTCTATTCGGATTCCAGAGATCTGAAATGAGGTTTGTGCAACAGGTGCCTTTACCCATGAGCTATTTTCCTAGTCTTTTGTTGGTCCCATGCTGTCTGAGGCTGGCCTTGAGCTCATAACATCCCATCTCTACCATATCTGTCTTGGGGTATGAAATTATTGGCTTATATAGTACTGAAAACAACCTGATATTAGCATAAAAACAGACAAGAAGACCAATAAAACCAAATGGAAAACTGGATATTAATCCACACACTATGAACACCTGATTTTTTACAAAGAAAGAAGCAAAAAAATCAAATGGAGAAAAGAAAGCATATTTAACAAATGATACTGGCATAACTGGATGTCAACATGTAGAAGAATGAAAATAGATCCATATCTATCACCATGCACAAAACTCAAGTCCAAATGGATCAAAGACCTCAACATAAAGCCAGCCACACTGAACCTTTAGAAGAGAAAGTGGGAAGTACGCTTGAACTCACTGGCACAGGGAACCACTTCCTAAATAGAACCCCAGCAGCACAGACACTGAAACTGAAAAGCTTCTGTAAAGCAAAGGACGCGGTCAACAAGACAAAACGACAGCCTACAGAATGGGAAAAGATCTTCACAAATCCCACATCGGACATAGGGCTGATCTCCAAAATATACAAAGAACTCAAGAAATTGTTCATTAAAAGAACAAATAATCCAATAAAAAAATAGGGTACATACCTAAACAGAGAACTCTCAACAGAGAAATCTAAAATGGCTGAAAGATACTAAGGAAATGTTCAACATCCTTAGCCATCAGAGAAATGCAAATCAAAACAATTCAGAGATTCCATCTTACACCTGTAATAATGGCCAAGATCAAAAACACTGATGAGTCGGGCGGTGGTGTTGTACACATTTAATCCCAGCACTCGGGAGGCAGAGGCAGGCGGATCTCTGTGAGTTCGAGACCAGTCTGGTCTACAAGAGCTAGTTCCAGGTCAGGCACCAAAGCTACAGAGAAATCTTGTCTCGAAAAAACCAAAAACACTGATGACAACTTACGCTGGTGAGGTTGTGGGGTAAAGGGAACACTTCTGCATTGCTAGTGGGAGTGCAAACTGGTACAGCCCCTTTGGATGTCAGTGTGGCAATTTCTCAGAAAATTAGGAAACAACCTTCCTCGAGACCCAGCAATACCACTTTTAGGTATATATCCAAAAGATGCTCATTTTTGTGCCACAAAGACATGTGCTCAACTATGTTCATAGCAGTGTTATTTGTCATAGCCAGAACCTGGAAACAACCTAAATGCCCCTCAACCGAAGAATGGATAAAGAAAAAGTTGTACATTTACACAATGGAGTACTACACAGCAGAAAAAAATAATGACATCTTGAAATTTGCAGGCAAATGGATGGATCTAGAAAACATCTTATTGAGTGAGGTAACCCAGACCCAGAAAGACAATTATCACATGTACTCATTCATAAGTGGCTTTTAGATACAAAGCAAAAAAAGCCAGCCTACAAATCACAATCCCAGAGAACCTAGACAACAATGAGGACCCTAAGAGAGACATACATGGATCTAATCTTCATGGGAAGTAGAAAAAGACAAGATCTCCTGAGTAAATTGGGACCATGGAGATCATGGGAGAGGGGAGAAGGGGAGAGAGAGGTAGGGAGGGGAGTAGAGAAAAATATATAGCTGAATAAAAACAATTTTTAAAAAAAGAAATTATTGGCTTAATAGTATAAATGTGACTTCAATTTTTGAAATTATTGGTTTAATCAGGCAGTGGTGGCACACACCTTTAATTCCAGTTCTTGGGAAGCAAAGGCAGGAGGATCTCACAGAGTGAGTTCCAGGACAGCCACGGCAGCTACACAGAGAAACTCTGTCTCGAGAAACGAAAGAAAGAGGGAAAGGAAGGAAGGAAGGAAGGAAGGAAGGAAGGAAGGAAGGAAGGAAGGAAGGAAGGAAGGAAGGAAATGTATTGACTTAATAAAAATAATGATCATTTAACAGAAATGCCCCGTAGGTTATCTCTCTGGAGACCGCAGCTGTGGATGACGGATCCCTGAAACGCCAGAGCTGCGCTTTGCTCCTGTGTGGTGCCTCCGGGCACCCAGCCCCGTGCCTCAGACATAGTAGGCGTCCCAACACATTTATGGAATAAAGATATGATCATATACACTGAACTCGTGGTTCTGGGACGGAGGCCAGCAGGGCTGGGAAGGAAGGACTGCCCACAGGTCTGGGTTCCTCACTCTGTCCACCATGAGGGAGGCACAGGTCTGGGTTCCTCACCCTGTCCACCATGAGGGAGGCACAGGTCTGGGTTCCTCACCCTGTCCACCATGAGGGAGGCACAGGTCTGGGTTCCTCACCCTGTCCACCATGAGGGTGGCACTCTCCTTGAATATCTCAAAGTCTTCTTTGGACACACTCTGAGAAGCATCAAGCAGTAAATAAAGGTTCAGGTGTCCCGAGCGCTGGATTTGGATTCTACGGCCCAGATTTTCTAAATAAAAGGGAAACAAAGCATTTAGATGCCCACACACCCTAGACTCAGATGCCAACTCCATCCCTGGCTCAGTCACCCAGCACTACCCGACCCTGGCTCAGATGCCCACCTCGACCCTGTGAGACAACAGGGTCACTCAGCTCCCAGCATCCATGTAAACTGCCCCTCTCCTGCTCCATCCAGGTCCCCTCTCCAGTACTCACTCACCTGTCCTCTTCTGGATGGGATTGGTGGCTCCAAGCAGGCTGGTGAAGGAGGTGCCTAGGGCAGAGACCACATCCTCGGGGAAGTCGTAAGAGTACGGCTCTGTGGGAAGAGCCACAGGAGGTCAGCCAGGACCAGACCTGGGTGTGGGGTCCCAGGAGAACACGGAGGGTACTCACGCCGGCAGATCGGTTCTGTCCCGCTCCACACCCCGTCGCTCTGACACTCCCGCTCCGCAGAGCCAGTCAGCACCAGATTTAAGGAGGAACAGTGGTATCTGACCTTGTCCCCAAGGTCAAAGCGTGAGCCTGTCCGCACTGTACCCACTGAGATGCCCGGGTTGGGGCAGTGGCTAGCTGCAAGAGAACAACAGGTAAAGGTCTGGCGATGTCTGCAGCTCACCGCCCTCGTCCTTCACGCCATGTCCTCCTTTAGACACCAGAAGCTTCAGACTAGAGTGTGGTGGAGACCTTACCTAGCCCTCAGCCGCCCCTGGAGCCCTCCAGGCCTGACCCTCTACCTAGAGGAGACTCTGAGAGGATGTGGAACAATCAGAACTCTGTTTAAACAGCTGGAGTGTCCACTGCGGGAACCCTGCATAAAGCTGAGTCTGCCAGCTTATCACTCCAGAAGCTGAAGTCTGTGAGAGACAGTTCTCAAACCTCACTCTTCGCAGCCCCAAACAGACACCACTCAAATACTCAACAGGGCATGAAATATACTTTACAATACAGTCATATAACGGAATACTGTACAATTTTAAAAAGAGAGAAGCATGGACTCTCGTGACAACATTCATAATTCTCAAAACTAAAGTACTGAACAAAGGAAAATGTGATGGGGGCTGGAGGGATGGCTCAGCGGTTAAGAGCATTGGCTGCTCTTCCAGAGGACGTGAGTTCAATACCCAGCAACCACATGGTGGCTAATAACCGTGTGTAATGGAGGCTCTATGTAGACCAGGCTGGTCTCAAACTCAGAGATCCACCTGCCTCTGCCTCCAGAGTGCTTGGATTAAAGGTATGTGCCGCTGAATAAATACATATTTTTAAATTTTCCTACCATGGAGTTTGGAGTATAGCTATCTGGTAGAGGGCTTGCCTGGCATTCCCGAAATCCTGGATCCCATGCCCAATCTCACACACCCATTGCATCCTTTTAATACAAAGCCTCTGAGGCTGCAGCCCGACCCGACCCCACCCCACTCCACCCCACCCCACCCCCACGTAGTCCGACAGTGAGAGCGCTTACCCCCGTCATCACACACAGCTGACTCTCCGTCCCACATGCCATTGGGGCGACAGTACCGCACAGGCGAGCCCCGCAATGTGAAGCCATCCTCACACTGGAAGCTCAGGTTGCCACCCACAGGGTGGGACCCCAGCCGAGGGGTGTATATGCCGTTCTCAAAGGAAGTCGGCGCTGGACAGCGAACCGCTGGAGAGAGAGACAAGAGCTGGAAGCTAGGTGTTGGGGGGGGGGTCTTCTGTTAGAACCTGAGACTGGCAACTGTCCTGAAAACATGGGAAGAATTTGGGGCGGTGCAGCCCATAAATCTCAGGACTTGGGCCACTGAAGCTCAGGTCCCGCTAGGCTGTATATGGTGAGTTTGAGGCAGAGGCAGGTAAATCTCTGAGTTCTGAGTTCGAGGCTAGCTACATGGAGAAACCGCGTCTCAGAACCACCACCACCCCAAAAAATCAGAAAGTTGGGGGTGCACACCTATAATGCCAGCACTCGGAAGGCAGAGGCTGGTAAATCAATTACTTCAAGGTTGGGTCCAGCCTGGGCTACAGAGTGACATTCTGTCTCAAAAAACCCCCAAAGCCAAACATGGTGGCTCACGCTTGTCCAGCCAGCATGGAGAGGTGGGCTCGGGAAGCAAGAGCTTAAGTTCAGCCTCAGTGAGTTCAAAGATCACCTTTGAAACCAAAGCAGACAGAGTTGGCAGGCTCAACACAAAATTGACTAATCAAAAAACAGCTGGGGAAATTAACTCAATAGGCATGCTGATCCCTCATTACCGTCTGCAACACCAAAGAAAACCCAAAAAATAGATTGAAACGTAAGATTGCAGCTTTAGGCAGTTGTTTGAATACTGTCGACTTAAAACAGTTCATTCTAACTGACTGATAAATGCCCCCCTCAAGGTCTGTGGTTCCCCAGTCTCTCACTAAGGACTAAGACACCCAGCATCCATTTAGAATGGCCAGTAATCTTACAGTTGATTTTACCCAAAAAAAGTTTGTCCTTACTAAAGACAGTGGGCTTTTTCTGGGTTTGCTTGTTTGGTTGGTTTCTGTGGTTTTCTGGGGGGTCTTTGTTTGGGTGAACTGTTTGTTTTTTGGAGACAGGGTCTCATTTTACAACCTTGGCTGGCCTAGAACACACCACGTAGACCAGGTTGGCCTCAGACTCACAGAGATCCACCTGCCTCTGCCTCCTGTCCTCCCTCTGCCTCCCGAGGGCTCAAATTAAAGACGAGAGTCTCAACAACCCGTGTTTTCCAGTATTTTGAAAGCCCCCCTCTCTCTCACCAGTCCCCAAGAACCCTAGACAGACTCACGTTTGCAGACTGCTCTAACAAACCGAGAGGATTGCTGGGTGAACGGCGGCGTGCCCGATCTTGGGGTCTGCCACTGCCCGTTGCTCTGGCATCTTCTCCAGGCTGGGACTGGGTAGCTGCCCAGAGGACAGGAGTAGGTGAGGAGGCTCCCAGGGGCCCAGCCATGGCTGAGGGTGAAAGTACCACCGGAGATATTGACATTCTGAGGACAGGAGACAGCGGCCAGGCCTGTGGGTGTGGAAAAGGAAAAGCAGCCCAGATGAAAGAGGGGCAAGAAGTGGCCGTCTCTGCACCCAGCAGCACCTGCCACGCCCACAGGGCCCCAGTAGCCTCGTTCCCTGCCTCCTACCTGGGCACAGCCACAGCAGGCAGAGAAGAGTCAGCAGAGAGGCCATGCTGTCAGGACAGGAGAACCGAGAGCCAGGGGAGAGAAAAGGTCATCTGACTTCCCCGAAACCACCACTGGTTGAGCAGGCTGCCAGAGAATCAAAAGGCGGGGAGTGGCGAGGGCATGGTCAAGGGGAGAAAAAGGAAAGGAGAGGCCACAACAGAGATTAGGGATTCAGCTTTGGGGGCAGAACCTTCATTCCAGGACATCACAGTCAATAGATTGTGGACATTGCTCCTAAGTGGGTACACACCTACTACTACTACACACACACACACCACACACACAAATACACCACACACACACATATACACACACCACACCACACACATACATACACCACACACAAACCATACCACACACACACCACACACACACATATACACACACAGCACACACATACACACACACACACTAAAGCACACCTAGTCTTGTGTGGATCGTGTTAAGCACACAAACCCTGCACAAAACATTTTATTTATGTTGCTTCACTTCCTTTGGAGTTGGCCCCAGGGATCTGCTTCCCTGGTCGGGTGGGTCCTGCTAATAAGGCTTCTGAGGAATCGAAACTAATCTTTTCAGAGCTTCTTGGCATATGGGGAGATTCTTGGAATACGGCATATGGGTCTTTCCCTGAAAACAGGGTTGAAAAAAAAGAAAAAAACAAGCAGTTACTTGCAAAGTTGGGAAGAATGCTTAGAAGATTTTTTTGAACATCCAGCAGATAAGATTCCCAACTTGTTAAAAAAAATTGGGGGTTGGGTAGTCAAAAGAATAATAGTATTTTCTAGTTTGAGATACACCTTTTTACTGGGAAAAAAAACCACTTTCTTCATACAATATATTTAGATATATTTTTCCCTTCTGAGAATCCAGACTGACTTAGAATTCGCTGAGTAACTGAAACTGGCCGTGAACTCCTGGTCCTCTTGCCTCTGTCTCCCAAGGGTAAAAGTTACAAACACAGGACATCCAGCCATGGAGAAATTAGTTTATTCGTTTCAAGATGGAGTTTTACTATGTAGCTCTGGCTGTCTTGGAACACGCTCTGTAGACCAGGCTGGTATTGAACTCACAGAGATCCCCCATCTCCACCTCCCAAGATTAAAGATGTGTGCCACTATGCCCTGTCCAGCCATGGAGAATTTAAGGCAACGTATTAGCTTCCTATCCGTCATAAGCTTGCAGTTACTGTTTCTGCAATTACACAAGGTCAAGATGAGCACCCTCCCACCTCCCAAGAAATCTGTCAGATCAGCAACAAAAGGATTATTGCTTTCTATTTTTTCTGTTTTGTATATGTGTGTGTGCATGTGTGAGTTGTGCATGTGTGTGCATGTGTGTGTGCATGTATGTGCATGTGTGTGAATGCATGTGTGAGTGCGTGTGCATGTGTGTGCGTGTGTGTGCATGTGTGAGTGTGCGTATGTGTGTGGCATGTGTGTGTGTATGTGTGTGTGGCATGTGTGTGTATGTGTGTGTGGCATGTGTGTGTATGTGTGTGTGTATGTGTGTGGCATGTGTGTGTGTGCATGTGTAAGTGTGTGTATGTGTGTGGCATGTGTGTGTATGTGTGTGTGTGCGTGTGTGTGCATGTGTAAGTGTGTGTATGTGTGTGGCATGTGTGTGTATGTGTGTGTGTGCGTGTGTGTGCATGTGTAAGTGTGTGTATGTGTGTGGCATGTGTGTGTATGTGTGTGTGGCATGTGTGTGTGTGTAGCATGTGTGAGTGTGTGTGTGTGTGGCATGTGTGTGTATGTGTGTGTGGCATGTGTGTGTATGTGTGTGCGTGTGTGTGCATGTGTAAGTGTGTGTATGTGTGTGGCATGTGTGTGTATGTGTGTGTGTGCGTGTGTGTGCATGTGTAAGTGTGTGTATGTGTGTGGCATGTGTATGTGTGTGTAGCATGTGTGAGTGTGTGTGGCATGTGTGTGTGTAGCATGTGTGTGTATGTGTGTGTGTATGTGTGTGTGGCATGTGTGTGTATGTGTGTGTGTATGTGTGTGTGGCATGTGTGTGTGTAGCATGTGTGTGTATGTGTGTGTGTATGTGTGTGTGGCATGTGTGTGTATGTGTGTGTGTATGTGTGTGTGGCATGTGTGTGTGTAGCATGTGTGTGTATGTGTGTGTATGTGTGTGTGGCATGTGTGTGTATGTGTGTGTGTATGTGTGTGGCATGTGTGTGTGTGCATGTGTAAGTGTGTGTATGTGTGTGGCATGTGTGTGTATGTGTGTGTGTGTGTGTGGCATGTGTGTGTATGTGTGTGTGGCATGTGTGTGTATGTGTATGTGTGTGTGTATGTGTGTGCATGTGTGTGCATGTGTAAGTGTGTGTATGTGTGTGTATGTGTATGTGTGTGTGTATGTGTGTGCATGTGTGTGTGTATGTGTGTGCGTGTGTGTGTGTAGCATGTGCACATGTGTTTGTGTCTCTGCAGGTCAGAGGACAACTGTAAATGTAACTCCTCAGGCCCCTTCCACCTTTTGTTTGAGATGTGGTCTCTCACTGGCCCAGAACTTTGCCAAATAAACCGGACTAACTCACGAGGGACCTTCCACTTCTGCTTTGGACGGCAGAGAGATTATTCTTAACGTGGATTCTAAGGTGTCCTACACTTGCAAGCATTTTACCAACCTAGTCCTCTCTCCAGACCCCCATTTTCTAGCGCTGGTCTTAAATTTGCGGCATAGTTGAGTATGGCCTTGAATTCCTGACCCTCCTGCCCACCTTCCCAGTGCTAGGACTACCGCAACCTTGAGGAAGCTTTGCACCCTCCTCAGGGGCTGACTTGTAAACCCAGACGCTAGGCTCCACACGGAACCTTCTGACATTGTCCACTGTGCTGGCTTCTTAAGGGGTAAACAAGAAGCTGAGAAGGGGGCTCCTGGGTCTCCCAAATCTGTCCTTGACCTGCTGTGAGGAGTCACAAAGCCCGGAGAGTGCCCATCTGCACATCCACATCCGTCCTCCCAGGGAGCTCCACGTGCTGAGGGCTGGTGGGGCTCTTCTCCGCATGGAGAGGGACGTGGTGACAGGGTAGTGACCAGGCACCGGCTGGGAAAGGTTAAATGTTGCAGCTGCCCCACACCCTACCTTACCACAAGCTCTGCTCTGGATTTCCCTTCGGTGAGGGGGACCTGGCATCTGCTCTATGTTTTCAATAGCATACCGTCCCAAACATGGACTGCATCTCCTCCCCTCTCCCCAGAAACTGCTCTGGAGCTCCTGTCCTTGCCCCCCCACCGCTTCACCCCTGCCAGGGCCGAGAAAGTAGTCTCCAGAAAGAGGGGACAGACATCCATGCTTGCTTTCCTTGGGGGCACCGTGGTGGAGGGAATTTTTGGCTTAAGATGGCCAGGATGCTCAGGCTTGGCTTGGCACATTAGTTAACTGTTCGTCAGTGTCACACCTGGGGCCGGTGGGAAACACATTGAGAACACAATTAGCACCCAGAGGGAGGAGTCAGCCAGCTATGGGGACTATGGGGACACAAGCCTAGAATCCCAGCGTTCAGGAGGATGAGACTAGAGAACTGCAGATTTAAGAGCAGCGTAAGCTACTTAGTGTTTGGCTGGGGGCTTCACCCCAGCTCCTGGCATAAGCCCCCTCCCCTGGGAGTTGCCTCAGTCCAAACTCCACCTCCGAGAAAGCCCACCAAATGGTGACCCCTCCCCAGGGCGGGTCAAGACAACTCCCATGGGCTATTTAAACTGCTCCCCCGGAGAATGAACACATGGTCTTCTGGTTTTCCGTGGTTCTCTGTTTCCCTCTCCGTGTTTTCCCTGGGGGGAGGGGGTCACCCGGGAGTGCTGTCATGCATTAAACCTGGGCTCTTTTCTAATTTGGTTTGATCTGGTTTGATTTGGATTATCACATTGGTGGAGAGGTTTGTCAGCCAAAGAAAAACACTTAACACTTAATACTTCAGTCCAGAAAAGGAGAAGACCCACGCGTTCTCCTATAGACGTGAAGGGTGAAGACCCACGGGTTCTCCTATAGACGTGAAGGGTGAAGACCCACGCGTTCTCCTATAGACGTGAGAGGGAGAAGACCCACGGGTTCGCCTATAGACGTGAGAGGGAGAAGACCCACGCGTTCTCCTATAGACGTGAGAGGATGAAGACCCACGGGTTCTCCTATAGACGTGAAGGGTGAAGACCCACGCGTTCTCCTATAGACGTGAGAGGATGAAGACCCACGCGTTCTCCTATAGACGTGAAGGGTGAAGACCCACGCGTTCTCCTATAGACGTGAGAGGGAGAAGACCCACACGTTCTCCTATAGACGTGAGAGGGTGAAGACCCACGCGTTCTCCTATAGACGTGAGAGGGAGAAGACCCACGCGTTCTCCTATAGACGTGAGAGGGTGAAGACCCACGGGTTCTCCTATAGACGTGAGAGGGTGAAGACCCACGGGTTCTCCTATAGACGTGAGAGGGTGAAGACCCACGGGTTCTCCTATAGACGTGAGAGGGTGAAGACCCACGGGTTCTCCTATAGACGTGAAGGGAGAAGACCCACGCATTCTCCTATAGACGTGAGAGGGTGAAGACCCACGCGTTCTCCTATAGACGTGAGAGGGAGAAGACCCACGCGTTCTCCTATAGACGTGAAGGGTGAAGACCCACACGTTCTCCTATAGACGTGAGAGGGAGAAGACCCACGCGTTCTCCTATAGACGTGAAGGGAGAAGACCCACGCGTTCTCCTATAGACGTGAGAGGGTGAAGACCCACGGGTTCTCCTATAGACGTGAGAGGGAGAAGACCCACACGTTCTCCTATAGACGTGAAGGGTGAAGACCCACACGTTCTCCTATAGACGTGAGAGGGTGAAGACCCACGGGTTCTCCTACAGACGTGAAGGGAGAAGACCCACGTGTTCTCCTATAGACGTGAGAGGGAGAAGACCCACGCATTCTCCTATAGATGTGAGAGGGAGAAGACCCACACGTTCTCCTATAGACGTGAAGGGAGAAGACCCACGCGTTCTCCTATAGACGTGAGAGGGAGAAGACCCACGCGTTCTCCCATAGACGTGAGAGGGAGAAGACCCACACGTTCTCCTATAGACGTGAAGGGAGAAGACCCACGCGTTCTCCTATAGACGTGAGAGGGAGAAGACCCACGCGTTCTCCTATAGACGTGAAGGGAGAAGACCCACGCGTTCTCCTATAGACGTGAAGGGTGAAGACCCACGCGTTCTCCTATAGACGTGAGAGGGAGAAGACCCACACGTTCTCCTATAGACGTGAAGGGAGAAGACCCACGGGTTCTCCTATAGACGTGAGAGGGTGAAGACCCATGCGTTCTCCTATAGACGTGAGAGGGAGAAGACCCACGCGTTCTCCTATAGACGTGAAGGGAGAAGACCCACGCGTTCTCCTATAGACGTGAAGGGTGAAGACCCACGCGTTCTCCTATAGACGTGAAGGGAGAAGACCCACACGTTCTCCTATAGACGTGAAGGGTGAAGACCCACGCGTTCTCCTATAGACGTGAAGGGAGAAGACCCACGCGTTCTCCTATAGACGTGAGAGGGAGAAGACCCACGGGTTCTCCTATAGACGTGAAGGGAGAAGACCCACGCGTTCTCCTATAGACGTGAAGGGAGAAGACCCACGGGTTCTCCTATAGACGTGAAGGGTGAAGACCCACGCGTTCTCCTATAGACGTGAAGGGAGAAGACCCACGCGTTCTCCTATAGACGTGAAGGGAGAAGACCCACGCGTTCTCCTATAGACGTGAAGGGAGAAGACCCACGCGTTCTCCTATAGACGTGAGAGGGAGAAGACCCACGGGTTCTCCTATAGACGTGAAGGGTGAAGACCCACGCGTTCTCCTATAGACGTGAGAGGGAGAAGACCCACGCGTTCTCCTATAGACGTGAGAGGGTGAAGACCCACGGGTTCTCCTATAGACGTGAGAGGGTGAAGACCCACGGGTTCTCCTATAGACGTGAGAGGGAGAAGACCCACGGGTTCTCCTATAGACGTGAGAGGAAGAAGACCCACGCGTTCTCCTATAGACGTGAAGGGTGAAGACCCACGGGTTCTCCTATAGACGTGAAGGGTGAAGACCCACGCGTTCTCCTATAGACGTGAGAGGGTGAAGACCCACGGGTTCGCCTATAGACGTGAAGGGTGAAGACCCACGGGTTCTCCTATAGACGTGAAGGGTGCTGTACCGAGTCTGGGTCCACTTGCAGAGGACCAAGATATGTGCATGTGGACAATGGAATATCACATGGCTTCTCAGCCCCTGAGGCTCATCTGTGTGGACAGATAGAATGCAGACAACAGATGACGTCACAGCACTGTGGTCGCTGCCATTTGTAAACAGAGAAAAGGGACCGTGTGGGAGACGGAAGCCGGACCTGCTCCTTACTCTTCCTTAATTTGCTGTGGGTATCGGCTGTTGTTGGCGATGGTGTCGTGATGCTGGGGATCTGGCACGGACTTCGTACATGCTGGACAGTGTGTATGTTTGAGTTCTACCCCAGCCTCACATATGCCCTGGATATGAGCAGAATTTCTCTGGAAACCTCGGGGAAAACCGGGGCTCGAAAACAGGCTGAGGGGGGAGAGTTGCATAAATCTCCTGGTTTTCTGCCTCTGGTGTTTGAATGATATGAGGTTTCTCATAGCCCAGGATGGCTTCAGATTCTCTATGTAGCCCTGAGTGCTGGGGTTACAGGCATGCACTACCATGCCTGAGGTATGTGACATTGGGACAGGACCCAGGACTTCCTGAGCGCTAGGCCAGTAACCACCATGCCTGGTGTATGGAATGCTAGAACAGGAGGACCCAGGACTTCCTGAGCACTAGGCCAGTGCCCTATCAACTGAGCTTCATCCTCAGTCAGATGTAAACTTTTTGTTGCTTTGTTTTTGTTTTTGAGATGAGGTCTCTCTATGTAGCCCTGAATGGCCTGGTTTCTCCTGCTGGTTCTCCTGCTCCCAGCATTCCTTGGTTGCCCATTCTTTGTGTAGGGTTGAGGCCTTGTGGGCTTTCCCCATCCACTTTGGTATGCCACCTAACAAAGAATAGCAAGTGTCCTTAACATTTGACAGTTTAACTGTTGATCCATCTATCCAGTCAAAACACTTGTCATCGCTACTATGTGTGTGTTTTGGGGGGCTACACGCACCATGGCAGGAGAGTGGAAGTCGACTTTCAGGAGGTTGGTTCTCAGCAATTGCTCTTCCTCCCCGAGCCATCTTCTAGTATCCTCAGTATCCTCTTGGAATGACACTGCTTTGGACCTGGATCCCCCACTGGCGGTAATGGTCAGTGCCCCATCCACCACGGACTCAACAGAGACTCTGCAGAACGCAGCCGCTGCAGCAAAGCCCTGAGACCATCACGGCTGCTAACGTTGCTTAGGCGTGGCTGTTAGTACTTAGCCATGGGGGCGGGTCTCGGTAGAGCTGGCCGCAGGTCTCTCTAGAGTCTGTAAAGCTTCAGCGAGTGTCCCACTGCTTGATAAGGAAGAGAGAGGGGCGCCCAGGCCGCGCAGTGACTGTGAGCAGAGGGTGGCCCCAAAACAACATGTATGTTAAGGAAGAATGGGTGGAAAGGGAGCCTCATTGACCTGGAACATGGAGGAAAACATCCCCTACCTCAAGCACGAAGGAAATCAGTTCAGTGCTTCCAGCAAGGAGACATTTGACCTCAGAAGTGCTTCAGAAGTAGGACTCAGGGATGAGGGCAGAGGGGCTGGGAGATACCTGAAGAGACATGAGGGCCAAGAGCAGCCAACAGACACAGGGAGAAGAACCAGGCCCATATTGGGGCACTTCCCTTGGGACTGTGAGACTCCCACGACACATGTCCTTCGGCCACCTGACCCTTGGTGGACATCCTCTGGAAAAGCGTCTCACTGTCCTCGGTCCGCTGCTTCCGCTCAGTGCTGGCACAGGAGGTGCACAAGACGTGATTAGAGGGACGGGTAAGGACTGACAGCATGCCTGGTCTACCCATCTTAAGCCCTCACCTCGCAAACCCACATTTCCAGGGATGAGAAGGACCAGAAAGACAGGATATTAAACTGTACAGGCCGACGTTGCCAAAGCTCGCTTTTGATCCCAGCACTCGGGAGGGAGAGGCAGAGGCAGGAGGACCTGGTCTACATAGTTTATTCCAGGACAGCCAGGACCACGTCGAGAGAACCTGAATCGGAAAACAAACTTTACAGACTCTCAGAATGCGCATGTGAGTGAGTACAGGTACCCAAAGAGGCCAGAAGAGGGCGCTGGACCCGGGCTCAGGCAATTGTGAGCAAATACGGGCGCTAAGAAAGGAATACCAACCCTTCCCATCACTGAGCTATTCCAGTCCCTAGGCTTTCCTTCTTTTTGTATGTTTGTTTTGAGACAGAGCCCTGCCTGCTCCAGAACTCACTAGTAGACCAGCTGATCTTGAACTCACAGAGATCTGCCTCTCCCAAGCACTGGAATTAAAGGCGTGTGCCACCGTGCCCACCTCTAAACTCTCGTTCTATTTTTTTTGGAGGGGGGGCAATTTTAAGACAGGGTTTCTCTGTGTACTTCTGGCTACCCTTGAACTTGCTCTGTAGACCAGACTGGCCTTGAACTCAGAGATTTGCCTGCCTTTGCCTTCTGAGTGCTGGGATTAAAGGCAGGTATCATGAACACCCTTCTTAATTTGACAGTTTTTCCTATTACTGCTCAGTGAAATATGAACTCTTCCTTTTTAATCTTAAAGATTTATTTTACGTGTATGAGTGTTCTCTCTCTCTCTCTCTCTCTCTCTCTCTCTCTCTCTCTCTCTCTGTGTGTGTGTGTGTGTGTGTGTGTGTGTGTGTGTGTGTGTGTGTGTTCCATCCACAGGCGAGTGCCTGAAGCCTGCAGAGGTCAGAAGAGGGTGTTAGATCATCTGGAACTGGAGTTAGTAATGGTTGTGAGCCGCCATGTGGGTTCTGGGAACTGCACTAGGGGCATCTGCAAGAACAAGTGCTCTTAAGCCGGGCGGTGGTGACGCACGCCTTTAATCCTAGCACTCGGGAGGCAGAGGCAGGCGGATCTCTGTGAGTTCGAGACCAGCCTGGTCTACAAGAGCTAGTTCCAGGACAGGTTCCAAAGCCTCAGAGAAACCCTGTCTCGAAAAACCAAAAAAAAAAAAAAAAAAAAAAAGAACAAGTGCTCTTGACAGCTGAGCCATCTCTCTAGTTTGGTAAGGATAAAAAGAAAAGATGAGATAGAAAAACAGAAATTTTAAATTAAAATTCTTTTAAAAGCATCATCTTGCCAGGTGGTGGTGGTGCACGCCTTTAATCCCAGCACTTGGGAGGCAGAGGCAGGCAGATCTGTGAGTTTGAGGCCAGCCTGGTACAGAGTGAGTTCCAGGACAGCCAGGGCTGCACAGAGAAACAAACATGAAAAGACAAAAAACAAACAAAGAAAAAAGAAATCTGCCCAGTCTATTTCCCATGACAGCAAAGAGAAAGGGTGTCGCCTTAGATCCATTGTATCCAGTGTGTGTCGGGCTCCCCAGAACCTTCTACCAGCCTGGTGAACTTCAGGGCTTTTAGGTCAAAGAGAGACACCAGGATTCAGAGAATTAAGTAATTTGCCCGAAGGCGCTCTCTTGTGCGCTAGACAGTGACTATGGCCTTAAACAAGGAGTACCATACACAAAAGCAGACGCTGTCCCTTAAATCCACCCGACCCGACTAAAGAGTGAGTTGGGTGAGGGCGCAAAAGTCGGAGAAATTTAAAAGGAAAACCAGAGGCTAACGCACGGCTCACTACTCTCCACCCTTCTCGGGAAACAGCATCCCTTGGGTTTGGGTATTCAGTTAAGTCTCTGAATGAACTTTGTATGGGCGGATGCTGGTCCAGTTGACAGAGAATGACTTCAACAGCCAGTCATTTATTGCCTGACTTTTATTTGCAAGACACACTCCATAATGTAATTCCTGTAATCAAGAAGTTACAGTCTTGCGAAGGGGGCAGATACTGGACACTTTAGGTTTCAAGCAGTTTAGCGTCCTCAGAGTCGAAAAGTTTCCTGGGAGGGTGTAATAAACAAGCAGGGGCGTCTTCCTGGAGGGACCTTGATAGTTTGGAAAGCCACTGTGGGTATTTGGGGTACTCAGAAGCCCTCAGGGGGTGGTTAGCTTTTAAGTCTGTAAGCACACTGAAGTTGTGGAGAACGCAACTGAGTTTGGAAGTGACAAGGAAAGCCAGGTGCAGAGTAAAGAGGTAGTGGAGGTCCGGGGAGCCCCTCTCTGGAGGAGAGGCTGTGGATCGGAAGGGGTGGGTGCAGGGAAACCGTAAAGATGGCACACTGGCACCAGTATAAATAACAGCGTAATTTGCAGAATTAGTCCAGGGTTAATTACACAGTGGAGGCGAAGTGCACCAGTCTCCCACAGCACGAGAGAGAGCTTGGCCTTGGCAAGAAGTTAGAATGGATGAAACAGAAGGGAGGTTGAGTGCGTTTAAGTAACTGTTCTGAAGCGGGGCAAGCAGGGATCGCTGGTTCATCTGGCTGTGTGGAAAGCGAAATTAGCTTCTAGATCAGGAGGACTACGGCAGACACTAGCTTCAAAAGACTTGGAAATGTCTGGAAGCTAGGAACTGTGCCCACATTCAGCGGAAGATGCACCCGTGGGCAGCCGCGATCCAGGGATTCGTAGGCCACCAGCAGGTCCGAGGCCCTGGGAGGTGCCGGCTCGGCACAGCTGGGCGGCAGCGACGCCTAGCTCTAGAGCAGGTGGCCGCGCAGATTGCGCAGCTCCAGGGGAGCGCGCGCGCTGGGGGGGCGCGGGGCGGGCGGGGCGAGCGGGGGCGCGCAGGGACGCGGGGGGGGTGCTCCGGGAGCCGGGGGCGGGCCCGAGCGCGCGGGCCCTGGCACGCACGCGCAGATGGGCCGCGGGCCCCAAAGGCAGAGAGGAGGGGGAGCGTGGAAGGGGGGGGTGTGGAGCGTATTTCCGCTCTGGCGGACAAATAATCCTGGCCAAAGGGGAGGCACGACTGTCCAGCCCTTTAACCGCGTGGGGGTGCCGGGGAGGAAAGGGGGGTCGGGGAGGGGGAATCCTGCTCCTTTAATTCCCTCCCCTCTTCCTCCTCCCCGAGTCCTCGCGGACGCTGCGCTGCGCGGGGCCTTGGAACACTCGGCACGAGCTGCCCCCGCCCCTCCCCCTCCCGCCCACGCGGAGCCGGCCCGCGCGCGCGCCCCGTGCACCCCCGCGCCTGCGCGCTGCCCAGGCCCTGCCCGAGTGTGGGGGGCGCCGCCGGCCCCGGGGGGGTGGGGGACCAGGGGGGAAAATCAGCACGCGGAACCGGGCCAGGTGAGAGGCGCGTGCACCCAGGGTCGTGAGTCTGGAGGGGGGGGCGTGCCACGGAGAATCTGCGCGTGGGAGGGGGGCGTGCACGACCTGTCCGGGCGGCGGGAGGACGTGAAAAGGGGGGACTCACAGCAGCGCGCGGCCCGGGCTAGAGGCGAGGCCGGTGAGGAGAGCCTACTACTGGGGGCCACCCCAGAGTGGCAATCCTCGGGTTCCTTACCCCCACCCACCCCTTTCTCCATTCTCCCATGGGCGCGCGGGCCGCGGGACTGGGGGGTGTGGACGCCGCTGCCCCGCCCCCGGGAACCACGCCTCCCTCCTCGGAGGGACCGCGCCTCCTCGGAATTAGGGAAACTGAGGGAGGCGCGTCAAGCCTGGGGAGGTGGGGATGAGGGGTCTGGAGCCTTGGCTTCCGACAGCCAGAGACCTTTGTCTCTGACCGGTTTCCTTCCCACCCAGGGCAGTCCACTCCCGCCACAATGGCCTCTGGGGTGGAAGTCTTGCGTTTCCAGCTGCCTGGCCACGAGGCCGCTACGTTGCGGAACATGAACCAGCTCCGTGCGGAGGAGCGGTTCTGCGACGTGACCATCGTGGCCGACAGCCTCAAATTCCGTGGCCACAAGGTCATCTTGGCCGCCTGCTCACCGTTCCTCCGGGACCAGTTCTTGCTGAACCCCAGCTCGGAGCTGCAGGTCTCGCTGATGCACAGCGCACGCATTGTGGCGGACCTGCTCCTCTCTTGCTACACGGGAGCCCTGGAGTTTGCAGTCAGGGATATCGTCAACTACCTGACGGCTGCCTCCTACCTGCAGATGGAGCACGTGGTGGAGAAATGCCGGAACGCCCTCAGCCAGTTCATTGAGCCCAAAATAGGCCTCAAAGAGGATGGGGTCAGCGAGGCTAGTCTCGTAAGCACCGTCAGTGCCACCAAGTCCCTCCTCCCTCCAGCCAGGACCCCAAAGCCAGCCCCGAAACCCCCGCCCCCACCTCCTCTACCCCCTCCACTCCTAAGACCCGTGAAGCTGGAGTTTCCGCTGGATGAGGACCTAGAGCTGAAGGCGGAAGACGAGGACGAGGATGAGGATGAGGATGTTTCTGACATCTGCATTGTCAAGGTGGAGTCCGCCCTGGAAGTGGCACACCGGCTCAAACCCCCTGGAGGCCTAGCAGCAGGTCTGGGCATCGGGGCCTCTGTGAGCAGCCACCTCGGGGAGCTGGCCCAGAGTAGCGTGGCCCCCAACACTGTAGCCCCACCGCAAGGTGTGGTGAAGGCCTGCTATAGCCTGTCAGAGGACGCCGAAGGGGAAGGCCTGTTGTTGATCCCAGGAGGCCGGGCCAGTGTGGGGGCCACCTCGGGCCTAGTGGAAGCAGCAGCGGTGGCCATGGCTGCCCGGGGGGCGGGGGGCAGTCTGGGGGCAGGGGGCAGCCGGGGACCCCTGCCCGGGGGCTTCTCAAGTGGAAACCCCTTAAAGAACATCAAATGCACCAAGTGCCCGGAAGTGTTCCAGGGCGTGGAGAAGCTGGTCTTCCACATGCGTGCGCAACATTTCATTTTCATGTGCCCGCGGTGCGGCAAGCAGTTCAACCACAGCAGCAACCTCAACCGCCACATGAACGTGCACCGCGGCGTCAAGTCGCACTCGTGTGGCATCTGCGGCAAGTGCTTCACGCAGAAGTCCACGCTGCACGATCACCTCAACCTGCACTCAGGAGCGCGGCCCTATCGATGCTCCTACTGTGACGTGCGCTTCGCCCACAAGCCAGCCATCAGGCGGCATCTCAAGGAGCAACATGGCAAAACCACAGCCGAGAACGTGCTGGAGGCTGGCGTGGCGGAGATCAACGTCCTCATCCGCTGATGGGCCAGGAGGCTGGGGGTTCCTGGGCCCGGGAGAATTGGGGGGCGGGGTTCTGGGGCAGGCATACATCTTGAGAGAGGAGGATTGGAGAGAAGACCTTGCCTCAAAGAGCAGAAGAAACAGATGGAGCCGGAGACAGGGTTGACGAGGCTGAGGGAATATGGGGTCCCAAAGAAAGATTTCTCTTTTGTAGAGGTACACGAACAGTGTGGAGGGAGAAAAAAAAGCAAAGGTGGAAAGTTTGGAGAACAGCTCTTTCCTGGCAAAAGCTGCCCAGGGGGAAGATTCTAGCGTTTCTTGAGGTGGGGTGGGGGCGGGAATTGTGGGGGGATTGGCAGGATGCACTTTTCTTGCTCCTGATTAGAATAGAGCACAGGGAGATGGGAGTTGTAGGGGAAACAGGTATGAAATCCCAGAAAAGGACGGGGAGGCGGTTCTTGCATGCTGGGGAAGTGGGACTCCAGAAATGAAAGAAAATCTATGTGCCAGGTAAGAGAAGAGGGTGGGCAACCTGGGTAGGAAATGAGAAGAGGGGGTACAATAGCAAGGACAGTGACTAGTGGAGGGGCGGGGGGGCAGGGCACTTAGGAAAAAGGACAGGAGGAAGGCTGATGGGGGGAGGGAGAGGAGTAGAGACTTATACAGTATTTTTTAAGAAAACGTATTTTTTAGGATTTTTTCTGGAGTTCGGGGTTTTAGTTTTTCTTTGTTTTTCCATAAAATAAAAAACAAAACTTTTTTCTTTATGTTCTGGCAACTGCATGTGTATGACTACCCACCATAGACAGCCTCTCCCAGAGCTAACGACTGCAGCCCTGTGCCAAAAGTAGACCAGCCTCAAGCGGGGAGTAGGGACATGCCATTGAGCTCCTCTGGTCAGGAACACGCCCTCCTCCAGTTGGGCAGCCTTAACACCTAGTGAGGGCATAACCTCTGTGTGGTTTGGTACCAGTGCCAGGCATGAACCACAGGTGCCAGTGTACCCACTGAGATGACAGGCAGGCATCAGTGTCTGAACACGTCTGTCTGTGGCAGAAAGTTCGTGTTTTAAGGAAAGCTGAAAAATCGGCTAAACTTAGCTTCGAATGCCTAGAAGACTACAATTCCCAGAAAGCTCTGAAAAGTTCTTATCCAAAGAGAACTACAGTTCCCATAAGACTTTGAATTGGCCTCGGGCCCAATAACAACTACCTGCCTGTCCAGTAATGTCTGTGAAGCCGTACAGGTATTTTCACACTTTGGCCAGGACGTAATGCCTGAGGGGATGCTGCCCTGATCAGTGTTGTCAGGGCCGTGCACTTTAATGTGTGTACCGTTCTCTCCTAAACTGTCGGCTGGACCATGACGCCCGGCTGCAAAACGTTTGGCAGAAATGGTAACTGTCCATAGGTCATAGTCACCCTTGAGGCCGCTGCTGCCTTCAGTTGGCATCTCGTTCACGTCGTGGCGTAACTCGCCTGGCACACACACAAGACATTTGGCCCTCGCCTTTCAGGACGCTGATCCAGAAGGAAGGGTACCTTCCACGAGCCTGTCGCCCCTTCTCGTGCACTAGGCGCAGCCTTCAGTCGGATGGCTCAGAACCAGAAAGCTACACGCGCAGCAGCTGCAGAGGCTCAGGCTTCACGTGTTAGCAAAACCGGGCGGAGACAGGGAAGCCACAGCCCAGACGCGCCTCGCCCTTCTTCCCCGCAGAGCTGAGCCTAGGAATGAAGGCCCTCTGCCCCGCAGCCCCTAGTTCTGGACCTCCGAGGCCACTCCGGGGGGCAAAAATGGCCAAAAGGCCCGCAGCGGCTCCTTTAAGGCGTCTTGTCGCCCTCCCTCCTTGTCCACGTGACCCGGGGCGGCCGCGCGCCGGCTCGGCCCCCCGCGCAAGCGGCGATGGCGGCGGCGGCGGGAGCTGCTGCGGCGGCGGCCGCCGAGGTGCGGAAGGGGAGGGGGAGAGGCGGGTGCATGCCCGCGCGCGCGCCCGGGGGAAGCGCGCACTCGTGCAATGCTCCGGGGGTGCAACGGGGCCGGGGGGCCCGAGCCGAACTTGCAGCAGACCGGGGGCCCAACACCGGGGGCGGATGAGGGGACCAGGGGGTGGGAGGTGGGGGGAGTGGGCGCCGAGTCGCGCGTGCCGCCGCCCGCGGCCCCTGCGTGGGCGGTGGGCGCCGCGACCCCGGGAGCACGCGCGAGGGGCGCGAGGGGCCGTCCGCCGGGCTGGGGCGCAGCGGGCGTTGCAGGGGTTGGTGGCCGGGGTCCCCGCGGCCTGGGGGACAAAGGGGGAGCGGCGCGTGCAGCCGGGAGGAGGGGGCGGGGCCGGGGCGCGGAGGCCCCGCCCCCTCCCCCTCCTCTGCTGCCGGCCCCAGAGATGCGGGGTCTGCCGAGAGGGAGGGGGCTGATGCGGGCCCGGGGGCGGGGGCGTGCGACCCCCACGGGCGGCCGCGGCCGCGGTCGGGGGGGCGCCCACCGAGGGCGAGGTAGGCCCCGGAGCCTGCTCTCGCTGCCCCGGGCCCAGGCGTCCTGGGCCCCGCAGCTGCCTGCCGGGCTGACGGGCCCTCCGGTTCCTTGTCTCCCCTCCCAGGGGGAGGCCCCCGCTGAGATGGGGGCGCTGCTGCTGGAGAAGGAGCCCAGAGGGACGTCCGAGAGAGGTGAGTGCGGCCGGAGCAGGCCCAGCCGGACCGCCACCCTCCCCACCCCCAACCCGGGATCCCGGAGCCTCAGGCCCTGAACTTTTCCTTTTCTCCCCCCCCCCTCCGACAGTGCATGGCTCTTTGGGGGACACCCCTCGTAGCGAAGAGACCCTTCCCAAGGCCGACCCCGACTCCCTGGAGCCTGCAGGCCCCCCCTCTCCGGCCTCTGTCACTGTCACCGTCGGCGATGAGGGGGTTGACACCCCAGTGGGGGCCACGCCACTCATCGGGGATGAACCCGAGAGCCTGGAGGGAGATGGGGGCCGAGTCCTGCTGGGTGAGCGGCTGGGGCGAGAGGGAGAGGGGGGTGGAAAAGGACCTTCTGGCCGCTTGCTTACCCTGCACCCCCTGCCTGCCTGCCTCTCTTCTAGGCCACGCCACAAAGTCATTCCCCTCTTCCCCCAGCAAGGGGGGTGCCTGTCCCAGTCGGGCTAAAATGTCAATGACTGGGGCCGGAAAGTCGCCCCCCTCGGTCCAGAGTCTGGCCATGAGGCTGTTGAGCATGCCCGGGGCCCAGGGAACTGCAGCTGCTGGGCCTGAACCCCCTCCGGCAACAACCGCCGGCCAGGAGGGGCAGCCCAAAGTGCACCGAGCCCGGAAAACCATGTCCAAGCCTGGCAACGGACAGGTGAGATTGAGATTGTGGAGGTTGGGTGGAGAAAATGGGGAATCTCTGGATGGGCTTTTTTTGGGCTTTGTTTTTGTTGTTGGGTTTTTTTTTCGTCTCCTTCCGGGATTTAGCCTTGGGCCTCCTGTATTCAGATTTTTTTTCGAATTTACCAATAGGCTACCAAGTGTCAGATGTTGGGCCGGGCTTCATCTGTGACCGGAGTAATTGCTGGCTTCCTGGAGTTTGTGTTCTTGGGGGAGGGGCGGCCGGAGAGGAGACTGACAGATGCAGAGTTAATTATATAGTTATTGTCCTAATTACTCTTGCCAAAACGACTCTGCGGGCTCAGCCTTCCCTCCCTTCTACCTCTGATAAGTCCTTGGGGAGCTTTTCCCAGTCTTTGAGACCACTCTTACAGGGCCTGAAGTTTTTACTGGGACCCCTCCCCTGGGTAGGCCACACGTCTGACAGTGGGAGTGGCCAGAGCCCAGAATCGGACTATCAAGGTTTATAGGGCTCCTCCTGTCTAGGTGTGGTTTGTGTACCCTAGGTTGGGTCTTGCTTTGTTGTTGTTTTGGAAGGTTTTATTGTTGTTGGAGGTGGTTGTTTATTTTTATTTATATATGTGTGTGTATTTTTATTTATATATATGTGTGTATGTGTGTACTTTTATTTATATATGTGTGTGTGTGTGTGTGTGTATTTAAGTGTAAAAGTATAACAGGATCTCAACTATATTGCCCTGGCTGGCCTTGCACTTACTGTAGAGATCAAACTGGCCTTTAACTCACATATCCAGCTTGCTCTGTCTCCAAGTCTGGGGCTGCAGGTGTATGCCCCCAACCTGCTTTTATTTATTATTTTATTTTATTTTTGCCTTTGAGGTGGTCTTATGTAACATAGGCTGCCTGGACTTGCTGTGATTGCAAGGTTTAGTCCCGAACCACCCCACCCAGGTGTTTTGGTGTAATTTTTTTAAAACTACCTTTTTTTTTTTTTTTTTTGATTTTCGAGACAGGGTTTCTCTGTAGCTTTTGGTTCCTGTCCTGGAACTATCTCTTCTAGACCAGGCTGGCCTAGAACTCACAGAGCTCCGCCTGCCTCTGCCTCCCGAGTGCTGGGATTAAAGGCGTGCGCCACCACCGCCCAGCAAACTGCGTTATTTTTATGTATGTGGGTATTTTACCTGCCTTGTGTGCCGGGTGCCCTCCGAGGCTAGAAGAGGGCAGTGGATTCCCTGGAGCTGGAGTCTGAAGCCGTTGTGAGCCGTATGCGGTTGCTAGGAACTGAACCCAGGTCCTCCACAAGAACAGCAAGTGCGCCTCACCCCTGAGCCACCTCTCCCACCCCGTCTTCTGTTTCTGAGAAAGCAATGACCTCATCAGGCTGTCATTGTTCTTCTCTGGTACGGGAAGTCCATGTTGCTCGGGGGCCCCTCATATAAAATTATGAGCGCAGTCGGGGAAGAGGCCAAGTAGATCTCGATATTTGCATATGACTTACACACATCTTCCTTGTAGTTTAGGTCCACTGTAGGTGATTAGTTAACGTGAGTACTACGTCAGTAGTCCTTAAGATTGTTTGGGTGTAGACACAGCTTTCACGTATGTGCATGGTGGGGGGGTGGAGGACAGAGGGCATCTCTGTGGAGCCTGGTCTCTTCACTTTTCCATGGGACCCAGGAATCAGCCTGAAGCTGTAGGGTTTGCTCATCAAGCCCCCTGCCCACTGAGCCACAGTGTCGTCTTTACTTATTTCTTTTTGTTTTTGGTGTTGTTGCTCTGCCGCTAGAGAGCTGCCAATGGTTGAGAGCACTAGAGCTGTTCTTGCCCAGGACTCTGGCTCAGATCCCAGCGTCACCTGGCAGCGCACAGCCACCTGTAACTTCAGCTTCAGGGGCTCGAATGCTGCCTTCTAGCCTTCAAAGGCTCCTGCACACAGGGAGCGCCGAAACTCTCAGAAACGTGAAAATGAGTAAAAAATAATATTTTGGCTCCACGTTGGAGACCTCTGGGTTTCTGTTCACATTTTCTTCCTATATCAACCTGCTGATTTTTTTCATTAATAATTTTAGCAGGCAGCGGTCATACATACTTTTTTTAAAAAATATTTATTATGTATACAGTGTTCTGTCTGCATGTATGCTATGCCTGCAGGCAGAAAAGGGCTCCAGATCTCATTACAGATGGTTGTGAGCCACCATGTGGGTGCTGGGAATTGAACTCAGGACCTCTGGAAGAGCAGCCAGTGCTCTTAACCACTGAGCCATCTCTCCAGGCCCCCAGTCATACATACTTTTAATCCCAGCATTTGGGAGGTAGAATCAGGAGGATCTCAGTGAGCTTTGGGACAATCTGATCCACACAGTAAGGTCCAGGGCAGCTAGGGCCAGCTACCCAGTGACATGTGACGCCTGTCTTTAAAAAAAAAAAAAGAAAAAGAAGTTTTTTTTTTTTTTTTTTGGTTTTTGAGACAGGGTTTCTCTGTGGCTTTGGAGCCTGTCCTGGAACTAGCTCTGTAGACCAGGCTGATCTCGAACTCACAGAGATCCGCTGGGATTAAAGGCGTGCGCCACCATCGCCCTGCTAAAAGGAAACTTTGGGAGTCATTTCTCCCTCCTCACCATCTGGGGTCTCAAGGATTGGATTCAGTCCACCAGGCTTGGCGGTCGGCACCACTAGCTGCTGAACAGTCTGGCTGGCTTCAGGTGGCATAGTTGAGGTAGGCCCGCCACATGGGGCGACTCCCCCTGAGCTCCAGGCCGATGGAGGCAGAGTGGTGTACAGCGCTTATTTCATTAGCATAGTGTCCTCAAGTTTTCTCCAGTCTGTGTGTGTCCACATTTCTTTCCTTTTTGTTGTAGTTTGGTGTTTTGCTTGTTTTTGAGGCTCTGACTGGCCTGGAACTTGCTAGGTAGGCCATGTTGGCCTGGAATTCCCAGAGTGCCTCTGCCTCCCAAAGTGTTGGGGCTGAAGGTGCGACTGTGAACCACCACACCAGGCCCCCAGGTTTCCTTTTTTTTTTTTTTTTTTTTTTTTTTTTGATTTTTTGAGACAGGGTCTTTCTGTAGCTTTGGAGCCTGTCCTGGAACTAGCTCTTGTAGACCAGGCTGGCCTCAAGCTCGCAGAGATCCGCTGGGATTAAAGGCGTGCAACACCACTGCCCGGCCCCAGGTTTCCTTTTTAAGGGTGAGTAATAAATAATCTGACTGAAAGTTGTCCTTCCTGCTCCAGCCCCCTGTCCCTGAGAAGCGGCCCCCTGAAGTACAACATTTCCGCATGAGTGACGACATGCACTCTCTGGGGAAGGTGACCCCAGGTTAGTCACCCCTATACCTCTCTGTACGCACTCCCTGTGGCTTGCAGTATTCTGTCCCAGGGGTTACGAGTTCTGTCCTCGCTTTTCTGTCTTTCCAGATGTGGCCAAAAGGAGGAAGCTGAACTCTGGCAGCCTGGTAAGCTGGAGAGGAAGGCCTGGGGGTGGGGGTGGGCGTCGGGGGCAGGGCAGCAGCCTCAGACTTTGTCTTCTTTCTCTAGTCGGAGGACTTTGCCCGGGGCTCAGGAGATGTGACCCTGGAGAAAGGAGAGCCCAGGCCGCTGGAGGAATGGGAGACAGTGGTGGGTGACGACTTCAGCCTCTACTATGACTCTTACTCCGTGGATGAGCGAGTGGATTCAGACAGCAAGGTGTGCTGGCCCGGCTGGCCCTCCAGCTTCCCTCCGCCTTCCCTCCGCCTTCCCGCCCGTCCTCCACTGTGTGGTCTGCAGCCATTTCTCGCATCCCACCCCCATCCCAGTTCTACCCCTCTGACCATCACGACCTCCCTGTACTCTGGAGGCTCTTTTGTTTCCTTTCGGCTTACTTATTGATCATTTTGGTGGTGCTTTTTTTGTTTTGGTTGGTTTTGTTTGTTTGACAGGGTCTCACCATGTAGCCCCTGCTGGCCTGGAAACCCAGCTAACGTCCAGCTCTAGCAGTCTGCCTGCCTCTGCCTCCTCAGTGTTGGGATGGAAGAGGACATCCTGAGGGGCGTGGTTCTCTGCTCCACGTAGGCCCTGGGGATTTTTTTCTCTCTCTCTTTTTTCCCCCTTTGGTTTTTTTTTTTTTTAGTGACAGGGTTTCTCTGTATCTCTGGTTGTCCTGAAACTCAACTCTGTAGACCAGGCTGCCCTTGAACTCACAGAGATCTGTCTGCCTCTGCCTCCTTGGGTGTTGGGATTAAAGGCGTGCGCCACCACACCCAGCTGGATTTTATCTCTCTTAGTATGTGGGTCTCCGGTTTTAGATTATGTCCCCAGTGTTTGAGGTTGAAGTCAGGGGTCTATGTCACCAAGGTGGGAGCACTTGGCTTTTCTCTCTGAAGTCTGGGGATCCTGTTCGGATCGGACACCGGAGCTGCAATCTCTTTACCCGCTGAAGTATCTCCACTTCCTCTTTTACGTTTTATATAGCTCTTTGGTTTTTCAGGACGAGTTTCTCTGTGTAGCCCTGGCTGTCCTGGAATTCACTGTGTAGACCAGGCTGGCCCTGAACTCCGAGATTCCCCTGCCTCTGCCTCCTGAGTTTTGTGTTCATTTTTTATTTATTTGCCACTTTGCTGTGGAAACTTTCCACTGAACACGGAAGGGAGCGGTGAGCCCAGCTGCAGTGGACCCCAGCACACAGCCGCTGCCCCCCTCGTACACACAACTCGGCAAGAGAGTCTCAGTGTCACGTTCGTGTAGACGAGACCCCTCTTGGCAGCTCTAAAGAGGCCTATGTTTTAGTTTTGCCAAATTTGGGATTCAACTTGGGGCTTCACAGGGTGAGCAAGCTCCAGGCTGCTTTTTAGGTGATTGGATATCAGGTTCTTTGCTAGGGCAACCAGGACTGGCCTTGAATTTACTCGTTGTAATCCTCCTGCTTCAGCCTCCTGCATAACTGGTATAGGCTGTATCACCGGTTTTGTCTTTCTTTTTTTTTTTTTAAGATTTTATTTATTACATATACAATACAGTGTTCTGCCTCCATGTATGCCTGCATGCCAGAAGAGGGCACCAGATCTCATTTTAGATGGTTGTGAGCCACCATGTGGTTGCTGGGAATTGAACTCAGGACCTCTGGAAGAACAGTCAGTGTCCTTAACCTCTGAGCCATCTCTCCAGCCCTTGTCTTTCATTTTGAGACAGGGTCCCAGTATGTACCCCTATTTGGCCTCAAAATGACCAGAGGTCCTTCTGTCTTTTTCTGCCTCTGCTTGGAGTGCTGGGATTAAAGGGGTGCTTCCCCCCCACTTGGGGGCGGTTGAGAAGGTTTCAGTTTGTATCTTAGGCTGGCCTTTAACTTAGTTCCTCCTGTCTGCCGCCCCACCCTATCCCCAGTGCTAGGATGACAGGAGCTTGTAAAACACTTATAAAACCGTTTTTCTCAGCGATTACCTGGTGAAAGCAAGTGAGTTTTACAGGACTTCACCTGGCTCAGTGAGGGCCGAATGCCTTTGGCCTTTCTGCTTGTGAATGATTAAGCTGTTCACAGTTCTAGATGCTGATTCCCTCAAGTTCCTCAATGCTGTTTGTCTCAAGATGCAATCTCGCGTACCCCAGGCTGGACTCAAACTTGCTATGTAGCCAGGGATAATCCTGCGCCTCTGGGGGTTTTGTTGTTTTAATGTGTACGAGTGTTTTCCCTGCATAAGTGCTGTGCCGTGTGCATGACTGATGCCCTTGAAGTTGGAAGAGCTTTGGATGCCCTGGGACCAGAGTCACAGACTGTTGTGAGCCACCGGTTGGGTGCTGGAACTGAACCCAGGTCCTTGGCCAGAGCAACAGTGCTCTTAACTGCTAAGCCCCCGAGCTCTGTCCCACGTGCTTGTCCCACAGGTGTATGCTGCTATGTCTGGAGCGTTCTTTTGTTCTTTCTTTTTGTTTTTGTTTTTTTGGCTAGAAAATTTGTAAGTAGATGCCAGCGCTCTTTCCCATCACTTGTCATTGGACGTTTGGTCATTTCTCTTACTCTTAAATGTTGACATACTCCAGAGGCAGCGGTGGTTGGATCTCTGAGTTCCAGGGCAATCAGGACTACCCAGTGAGACCCTGTCTCCAAAGAAACTAAAAGAAAACATTGCCAATGGGCCTGTGGTTCCCGGTGATGGCAGCCTGACCTCTTTGTTAGAGAATAACTCGTTAGCTTTTTAGATAGCAGTTTTGTCGCCATGGGTTGTCATGTCTATTTGTGTGTTTCACAAAACCGGCCCTTTTCACTGCCGTGAAGTGTTATGTACCTGTCTTTATCCAACCCGATCTGCCTCCTGCCCACATCCACCACCTCCAGCAACCTTACCCGGCCGTGCGGTGGTGATGATGGGGCCTTAGGATTCCCTGTGTCTTGCTCTCCACGGAGATAGCTGCAGTTTGCTGTTCTCCCAGCCTGGTTTCTCTCTCTTTCAGTCTGAAGTTGAAGCTCTAGCTGAACAATTGAGTGAAGAGGAGGAGGAGGAAGAAGAAGAGGAAGAAGAGGAGGAGGAAGAGGAAGAGGAGGAGGAGGAAGAGGAGGAAGACGAGGAGTCAGGCAATCAGTCAGACAGGGTAAGAGCAGAGACTGGCCTCCCTGGAGGAGCAGAGAGCTGTTGGGAGCTGGAGTAGACTCCCGAGTCTTCCTCTTCCACAGAGTGGCTCTAGTGGCCGGCGCAAGGCCAAGAAGAAATGGCGAAAAGACAGCCCCTGGGTGAAGCCGTCGAGGAAAAGGCGGAAGCGAGAGCCTCCGAGGGCCAAGGAGCCAAGAGGTGAGAGGGCTCCTCCGCTCTTCTCTCCTCCGGATGCTCGTGCATGTTCACCGTGTCCGCCGCATGTGCGTACGTGCCCAGGCCCCGTGAGCCCCCACTCTCACTCTCTCTGTCTCTGTGTCAGGAGTGAATGGTGTGGGCTCCTCAGGGCCCAGTGAGTACATGGAGGTCCCTCTGGGGTCCCTGGAGCTGCCCAGCGAGGGGACCCTCTCCCCCAACCACGCTGGTAATTAATTGCCAACTGCCGGGGCAGGGAGCCACTAGGGGTGCCCACGGGGGTGGAGGGAAATCCTTCCAGAGCTGGGGTATCCATTCCAGGCTTTAGGGTTCTAGAATGTGAAGGGGCGGCTGGGTGGGAAGGAGGGAACCCTTCTAGTGGGTGAGGGGCCAGGCCTTCATCGCCTCCGTTTCTTCCTGTCCAAGGGGTGTCCAATGACACGTCTTCCCTGGAGACAGAGCGCGGGTTCGAGGAGCTGCCCCTCTGCAGCTGCCGCATGGAGGCGCCCAAGATAGACCGCATCAGTGAGAGAGCGGGGCACAAGTGCATGGCCACCGAAAGTGTGGACGGAGAGGTGGGCTGGGGTGCTGGCTGGACGGGGCAGCAGGCGTGAGGAGAGCCAGCTCTGGCACTGGCCTCATTGTAATGCCCTCCCCCTCCTTCCCCCGCAGCTGTTGGGTTGCAACGCCGCCATCCTCAAGCGGGAGACTATGCGGCCCTCTAGCCGAGTGGCCCTGATGGTACTCTGTGAGGCCCATCGAGCCCGAATGGTCAAGCACCATTGCTGCCCAGGCTGTGGCTACTTCTGCACAGCAGTGAGTGACCACTGGGGTGGGCGGGTGGCCTGATGGGGAGAGAGCTCAGAGACTCACTGCCTTCTCCCTGTTCCTCAGGGTACCTTCCTGGAATGCCACCCTGATTTCCGAGTAACCCACCGCTTCCATAAGGCCTGTGTGTCCCAGCTCAATGGGATGGTCTTCTGCCCCCACTGTGGAGAGGATGCTTCAGAGGCCCAGGAGGTGACCATTCCCCGGGGCGATGGGGGAACCCCTCCAGCCGGCACTGCAGCTCCTGCCCCGCTGCCCCTGGCACAGGATGCCCCAGGGCGAGCAGATACCTCCCAACCCAGGTATTGGCCTCCCTCCCTCGCCCTCCTGCCCTGTCTCCCATTCCATCTGCCCTGCCCCCAGACTTAGAACCTTCTCCCACAGTGCCCGAATGCGAGGGCACGGAGAGCCCCGGCGCCCACCCTGTGACCCCCTGACCGACACCATCGACAGCTCGGGGCCTTCGCTAACCCTGCCTAACGGGGGCTGCCTCTCAGCTGTGGGTCTGCCCCCAGGGCCGGGCCGGGAAGCCCTGGAGAAGGCCTTGGTCATCCAGGAGTCAGAAAGGTGAGTCGGTGCTGTTCCAGGGTGTCGGTCAGTACGGGGCCAGAGAAGCGGGTGCTGCGGGTGGCGCTCATGTCTGAACAGCCCACCTTCTCCCCCACCACCCCCCGGCAGGCGGAAGAAGCTTCGTTTCCACCCGAGGCAGCTGTACCTGTCGGTGAAGCAGGGAGAACTGCAGAAGGTCATCCTCATGCTGCGTGAGTCCTCGGGAAGCCACGTGGTGCGGAGCACTGTTGGGTGCTCGTGTGCATAGCTCCCGCAGGCTTTTCCATAGGGAGGCTGAGTGCCTCCTCCAGTGCGGGGGGGGGGGGGGGGGGGGGCAGTCCTGATCCTGGGAGCCTGCCTGGAGGCAGTGCTGCCCCCCTTCACTTACCCTCGTCTCCTGGAGGCAGCACCGCCTCACCCCTTCACTTACCGTCGTCCCCTCTCCCTGCAGTTGACAACCTGGACCCCAACTTCCAGAGCGACCAGCAGAGCAAGCGCACGCCCCTGCATGCGGCTGCACAGAAGGGGTCCGTGGAGATCTGTCACGTGCTGCTGCAGGTGAGTCATGGTGCCCCCTGCCCTGTCCAGCTATCTTCCCCTCCCCAGCACCCCTCCCTGGTGCCAGCCCTCGTGCCCTCTCTGCAGGCAGGAGCCAACATCAACGCCGTGGACAAGCAGCAGCGCACCCCGCTGATGGAGGCCGTGGTGAACAACCACTTGGAGGTGGCGCGGTACATGGTGCAGCTGGGGGGCTGCGTCTACAGCAAGGTAGCCGGGCTGGAGGGCAGCCAGTGGGGGGGAAGACTGGTGTGGGTGCCCGCCCGAGGGCTCACTGGCTCATGTCTCCCTCAGGAAGAGGATGGCTCCACCTGTCTCCACCATGCAGCCAAAATTGGGAACTTGGAGATGGTCAGCCTGCTGCTGAGCACAGGGCAGGTGGACGTCAACGCGCAGGTCAGCAGCCTGGCTGCCCTCCATCTGACTGTTGACCCCTTCCTCCTCCTCCATCTGACTGCTGACCCCCTCTTCCCTCCTCCTCCATCTGACTGCTGACCCCCTCTTCCCTCCTCCTCCATCTGACTGCTGACCCCCTCTTCCCTCCTCCTCCATCTGACTGCTGACCCCTCCCTCCTCCTCCATCTGACTGCTGACCCCCTCTTCCCTCCTCCTCCATCTGACTGCTGACCCCCTCTTCCCTCCTCCTCCATCTGACTGCTGACCCCCTCTTCCCTCCTCCTCCATCTGACTGCTGACTCCCTCTTCCCTCCTCCTCCGTCTGACTGCTGACCCCCTCCTTCCTCCTCCATCTGACTGCTGACCCCCTCTTCCCTCCTCCTCCATCTGACTGCTGACCCCCTCTTCCTCCTCCATCTGACTGCTGACCCCTCCCTCCTCCATCTGACTGCTGATGCCCTCCTCCCTGTTCCTCCTCCATCTGACTGCTGACCCCCTCTTCCTCCTCCATCTGACTGCTGACCCCTCCTTCCTCCTCCTCCTCCTCCTCCATCTGACTGCTGACCCCTCCCTCCTCCTCCTCCTCCTCCATCTGACTGCTGACCCTTCCTCTTCCTCCTCCATCTGACTGCTGACCTCTCCCTCATCCTCCTCCTCCATCTGACTGCTGACCCCTTCTTCCTCCTCCATCTGACTGCTGACCCCTCCTCTTCCTCCTCCATCTGACTGCTGACCCCTCCCTCCTCCTCCTCCATCTGATTGTTGACCCCTTCTTCCTCCTCCATCTGACTACTGACCCCTCCTCTTCCTCCTCCATCTGACTGCTGACCCCTCCTCTTCCTCCTCCATCTGACTGCTGACCCCTCCCTCTTCCTCCTCCATCTGACTGCTGACCCCTTCTTCCTCCTCCATCTGACTGCTGACCCCTCCTCTTCCTCCTCCATCTGACTGCTGACCCCTCCCTCCTCCTCCATCTGACTGCTGACCCCCTCTTCCCTCCTCCTCCTCCTCCTCCATCTGACTGCTGACCCCCTCTTCCCTCCTCCTCTTCCTCCTCCATCTGACTGCTGACCCCCTCTTCCTCCTCCATCTGACTGCTGACCCCTTCTTCCTCCTCCATCTGACTGCTGACCCCTCCCTCTTCCTCCTCCATCTGACTGCTGACCCCTTCTTCCTCCTCCATCTGACTGCTGACCCCTCCCTCCTCCTCCTCCATCTGATTGTTGACCCCTTCTTCCTCCTCCATCTGACTGCTGACCCCCTCTTCCCTCCTCCTCCTCCATCTGACTGCTGACCCCCTCTTCCCTCCTCCTCCTCCATCTGATTGTTGACCCCTTCTTCCTCCTCCATCTGACTGCTGACCCCCTCTTCCCTCCTCCTCCTCCATCTGACTGCTGACCCCCTCTTCCCTCCTCCTCCTCCATCTGACTGCTGACCCCTCCTCTTCCTCCTCCATCTGACTGCTGACCCCTCCCTCCTCCTCCTCCATCTGATTGTTGACCCCTTCTTCCTCCTCCATCTGACTGCTGACCCCCTCTTCCCTCCTCCTCCTCCATCTGACTGCTGACCCCCTCTTCCCTCCTCCTCCTCCATCTGACTGCTGACCCCTCCCTCTTCCTCCTCCTCCATCTGACTGTTGACCCCTTCTTCCTCCTCCATCTGACTGCTGACCCCTCCTCTTCCTCCTCCATCTGACTGCTGACCCCTCCCTCCTCCTCCATCTGACTGCTGACCCCCTCTTCCCTCCTCCTCCTCCATCTGACTGCTGACCCCCTCTTCCCTCCTCCTCCTCCATCTGACTGCTGACCCCTCCCTCCTCCTCCTCCTCCTCCTCCATCTGACTGCTGACCCCTCCTTCCTCCTCCATCTGACTGCTGACCCCTCCTTCCTCCTCCATCTGACTGCTGACCCCCTCTTCCCTCCTCCTCCTCCATCTGACTGCTGACCCCTCCCTCCTCCTCCTCCTCCTCCATCTGACTGCTGACCCCTCCTCTTCCTCCTCCATCTGACTGCTGACCCCTCCCTCCTCCTCCTCCTCCTCCATCTGACTGCTGACCCCTCCTCTTCCTCCTCCATCTGACTGCTTACCCCTCCCTCCTCCTCCTCCTCCATCTGACTGCTGACCCCTCCCTCCTCCTCCTCCTCCTCCATCTGACTGCTGACCCCTCCCTCCTCCTCCATCTGACTGCTGACCCCCTCCTACTGCCTCCCATTGTCTGTATTGGTTCCCTTCTCCTGTCTTTGCCTCAAGAAACTCTGAGTTCCCCCCCTTTGTCCCTGAAAGTGTTGAGTGAGCGTCCCTGTGAATGTGTGAGGAGAGCACGCTTCTGCGCTACTCCATCTCCTGCCTTTGGCTGTCCCCAAGGAAGTGCTCCCTCCTGAGTTCATGTCCTCTAGCCAGCAAGGCTGGGCCCTCATTCCTGTCTTCCTCCCCTCCCTCAGGACAGTGGGGGCTGGACGCCCATCCCTCATTCCTGTCTTTCCTCCTCCCTCAGGACAGTGGGGGCTGGACGCCCATCATCTGGGCAGCCGAGCACAAGCACATTGACGTGATCCGGATGCTGCTGACCCGTGGTGCTGACGTCACCCTCACTGACAATGTGAGGGACTCTAGGGCGCTGAGAGGGCTGGTGGCGGGTGCTGTGGGACCGTGGTGCAGGGATTCAGATGACTACAGCGCCGTCTCCGCCCCTTGCTCCCACAGGAGGAGAACATCTGCTTACACTGGGCCTCCTTCACGGGCAGCGCCGCCATTGCCGAGGTCCTCCTGAACGCCCGGTGTGACCTCCATGCTGTCAACTACCATGGGGACACGCCCCTGCACATCGCTGCCAGGGAGAGCTACCACGACTGTGTTCTGTAAGCCCAGCTTCCCCAGCCCCTGGCACCCATGCCCGCTGCCCAGTTTCTGACCCAGGCATGGTCTTTCTGCCATTCCTCAGGTTGTTCCTGTCTCGTGGAGCTAACCCTGAGCTCCGGAACAAGGAAGGGGACACGGCATGGGACCTGACCCCCGAGCGCTCTGATGTGTGGTTCGCGCTGCAGCTCAATCGCAAGCTTCGACTCGGGGTAGGGAACCGAGCTGTCCGCACCGAGAAGATCATCTGCCGGTGAGTGTGGCCCTGGCATCTGTGACGGCCACCGCCAGCCTCCACCGACCACCGCCTCTCTTTGTCCCAGTCCCAGCACCCTCCCAAGGCCCAGGAAGTCCCAGGAATTGGTAGAACTCTCTTGCCAGGGGGCAGATGGCAATAAAGGGCTCTGTCAGTGAGACCCTCAGGAGGAGGGAGCCTGCTGCCAACCCTAACAAACCGACTTCAGTTCCTGGACCCACGTGATAGATGGGGAAAAGCAGCTCCTTCAAGTTGTCCCATGACTTAGAGACCTGCAGCATGACACACTCACACACAGCTCACACCTTTAATCCCAGCACTCAGGTCTTTGTGAATCTGAGGCAGCCTGGTTTGTGTCTATATACTGAGTTCCAGGCCAGTGAGGGCCACCTTAACTTAGAGAAAGAGAAAGAAACAGGGAAAAGGTAAATTTGAGAGAGAAGACATGTGTTCCAAACCCTGGAGGTGGCTGAGGCAGGAGGATTGAGTTTGAGGCCAGACATCCAAGTTAAGAATTTCAAACCAGGCAGTGGTGGCACACACCTTTAATCCCAGCACTCAGGAGGCAGAGGCAACTGGATCTTTGAGTTGAAGGCCAGCCTGGTCTGTAGAGTTAGTTCTAGGACAGCCAGGGCTACAGAGAAACCCTGTCGTGGAAAAGACAAACAAAAAACCCAAGATTTTCATAGGGTAGCAGGGTATGACCTGCAGCCCCTCCTATTCTCACACCGAGGCAGGAAGATCCTACCTTTTAAGCCTGGAGGTTGGAGAGCAGCCTTTGTAGCATGAGACTCAAGCTTAAGAGAAAGGAAAAGAAAAAAAGCCCCAGCCACGACCAGTCTGAGGTGGCTCAGCTGCCGACAGCGCTTGCTGTGCCCGGAACCCACTGTGGGAGAGAACCGCCTCCTGAAGGCTGTGCTCTGAGCGTCATATGTAAGCTGTATCGTTTGTATTCCCACCCACCCCCACGCACACACACAATAAGGTTTAAACTAAAAATTTTCAAGCCAGGTGTGGTACAAGCCTTCAATCCCACCACTTGAGAGGTAGAGGCAGCTGATCTCTGAGTTCCGGAACTACATACTGAGACCCCCAACTCCAAAAAAGTAGGTGGAAGGACGCTACAGTGGGAACCTTTAAGACTCGCTGTGTGGCCCTAGCTGTCCTGGGACTCGCTCTGTAGACCAGAATGGCCTCAAACTCAGAAATCCGTCTGCTTCTGCCTCAAAGCACTGGGGCTAAAAGGTGTGAGCCACTACACCCAGAAAGGACTGGTGACCTTTAATGGCAGTACTTGGAAGACAGAGGCAGATGGGTCTCTGAGTTGTAGGATAGCCAGGGCTACCTCCGTATGAGACTCCTGTCTCCAAAAACATAAAAGAAGGACTAGAGCGGTAGCTAAGCGGTTCAGAGCACCGCTGCTCTTGTAGAGGACCTGGTTCCATTCCCAGCCCCCACATGGTGACTGGAACCGTCTGTAACTCCAGTTCCAGAGGATCCATGCCGTCTTCTGACCTTTGTGGTCACCAGGCATGCACACGGTGCACATACTTACATGCAGGTGCAATATTAATACATATAAAACAAGCTTTTTAACAATTAAAAAAACACTTTTCCCAGATGAACAGATGCTTAAGCTTGTGACACAGGTGTGCCCTGTGCAGGCTGGGTGTGGTGGTGCACACCTAATCACAGCAGGTGTGCCCTGTGCAGGCTGGTGTGGTGCACACCTAATCACAACAGGTGTGCCCTGTGCAGGCTGGTGTGGTGGTGCACACCTAATCACAGCAGGTGTGCCCTGTACAGGCTGGGTGTGGTGGTGCACACCTAATCACAGCAGATGTGCCCTGTGCAGGCTGGGTGTGGTGACACACCTACTCACAGCAGGTGTGCCCTGTGCAGGCTGGGTGTGGTGGTGCACACCTAATCACAACAGGTGTGCCCTGGGCAGGCTGGTGTGGTGGTGCACACCTAATCACAGCAGGTGTGCCCTGTGCAGGCTGGTGTGGTGACACACCTAATCACAGCAGGTGTGCCCTGTGCAGGCTGGGTGTGATGGTGCACACCTAATCACAGCAGGTGTGCCCTGTGCAGGCTGGGTGTGGTGGTGCACACCTAATTACAACAGGTGTGCCCTGTGCAGGCTGGTGTGGTGGTGCACACCTAATCACAGCAGGTGTGCCCTGTGCAGGCTGGGTGTGGTGGTGCACACCTAATCACAGCAGGTGTGCCCTGTGCAGGCTGGTGTGGTGGTGCACACCTAATCACAGCAGGTGTGCCCTGTGCAGGCTGGGTGTGGTGGTGCACACCTAATCACAGCAGGTGTGCCCTGTGCAGGCTGGGTGTGGTGGTGCACACCTACTCACAGCAGGATGGTGCTCAGGAGGCTCAGGCAGGCTAACTCCATGTTTGAGGCCAGCATGGCTGGCCTGTGCCTATAGTGCTAGCACTTGGTCAAGTTATCGCTTATTATTCTAAAATTACTGTTTTCTTTGGGACCTATCATTTTGTTTGTTTTTTAGTTTTGTTTTTTGTTTGATTTTTTTGAGACAATTTCTCTAGGCTCCAGCCTGTCCTAGAACTCGCTCTGTAGACCAGGCTGGCCTTGAACTCACAGAGACCCACCTGCCTCTGCCTCCAGAGTGCTGGGATTAAAGGTGCCACCACACCAGCTGGTGCCTATCCTGTTGGGCACCCTTCTTTTTTATGTCTGAGGAACCCCAGCACTACCCCTCAGAAATACTCTGGCCGTCCCTTAGCCTTATCTGCCCCGCCTGCAGGGATGTAGCTAGAGGCTACGAGAATGTGCCCATCCCCTGCGTCAATGGAGTAGATGGGGAGCCCTGCCCCGAGGACTATAAGTACATCTCCGAGAACTGCGAGACGTCAACCATGAACATTGACCGGAACATCACTCACCTGCAGGTGAGGCAGGGCCCTCACCCCGCATGCCTACAGTAACACTAAGCAGCATTGCATGGGGCAGGTGTCCGTCAAGGGCCCCCTGGCTGAGCGAGCAGGGACTGAAAGGGACCACCCAATTTCACCCTGGGACCGTCACCCTCCACTGTTGTGAAACATGGACCCATGGCTGAGGGGGAGAAAGCATTGGCCGCAGGGAGCAGGGTAAACCCCACTCACACTGATTCTGCCCCACCCAGCACTGCACGTGTGTGGACGATTGCTCCAGCTCCAACTGTCTGTGTGGCCAGCTCAGCATCCGCTGCTGGTATGACAAGGTGCGTGTTCCTCACCTGGTCCCTCACCTGGCCAAGTCTGGCTGCTCCCACAGAGGAGCCTGGACCCAGGACCCTGCTCTGTTGGGGAAGAGACACGGGGTGTGGCAGGAAGTTCTGAGACCTGCCAGGAACGACGCGGGCCTCTGCTCCGGGAATGCGAATGGACTCTGACTACTGCCCGCCTGCCTGCACACTTCCTGGTCTCTGACCTTAGCCTGCAGACTCTCTGTGCTCTTCCTCCCCTGCCCTGGGCTGGGGTCAGAGTGGAGTTTCCTGTGGAGTCCTCTGGGTCCCGGGCAGCTGAGACGGGCCCCACAGAGAAACCACTGTCCCCCTCCCTCCGCACCCCAGGACGGGCGGCTGCTTCAGGAGTTTAACAAGATCGAACCCCCCCTGATCTTTGAGTGTAACCAGGCATGCTCCTGCTGGAGAAGCTGCAAGAACCGCGTGGTGCAGAGCGGCATCAAGTGAGGCGCCCGCCCCGGCACCCTGCCTCACCTCCGCCTCCCATCCCCCGGGCCCCTCCAGGTGTCCCACACTCAGAATGACTCCCTCTCCATCTCTAGGGTGCGCCTGCAGCTCTACCGTACAGCCAAGATGGGCTGGGGGGTCCGTGCCCTGCAGACCATTCCCCAGGGTACCTTCATCTGCGAGTAAGTTCACTGTGGGGGCCTCTGCTGACTCCTGCCCAACAGAGGACAAAGCCTGCGTCCTGAACCCCAGACCTTGTCACCATCCCATGTCCCTCACACACTTTCCCTGTTCTCTGCCAGCGGCAGTCAGACCTGGGTCTGAGCTGTGCTCCGTGGTGTGTCCTTGGCCGTGTGATTTAACCTCCTCCAGCCTTATTTTTCTTACCTATAAAGTGGAGACTAGCTACTTCCTGTCCACTTCCTCCCTTTGGCCGTTAGACTCACCAAGGTCTCCCTCCTGTGGTTGGCACAGCAGAGAAGCCTCTTCACCATCTGAGGACCACCCAGTTTCTTTCCTTCATGTTCTCTCAACTTCTCAAACAAGCAGCTGCCCTTGCCCTCCTGGCTCCTGCCTCCCTCCGGGTGTCTCAGTCACCCTATTCCCCCCACCCCATTTGGCATCCTCACGTCTGAGTCAGCTGCACACGGCCCACCACCTGTGGGATAGTTGTGGCGCACACACTTCCCTGTGTCCAAGTCTGGCGTCTTTCCACCCAGCCAGCATGGATAACCCCAGACCACAGCCAACCCTATCACTTCCCGCCATGGGTCTCTGTTCCTCACAGAGCCCCACCTGCTGTCCCGGCTCTACAGTGGGACCCCTGGTGGCTGAACTATGTCCTGCATCCCTCTTAGGCTGGCCCAGCCAGTGTCTGCTCCCTAGGCTCTGAGTGACCTGGTGGCTCTCCATGATGGCAGCTGAGAAGCGGAAGAGGATTACAGGGGTCGAGATTGGAGAGAGGGGGCCTAGAGCCCTGCTCAGATTCAGAACCGTAGTTTCTGTCCATAGGTATGTTGGAGAGCTGATCTCTGATGCCGAGGCCGACGTGAGAGAAGACGACTCTTACCTCTTCGATTTGGACAACAAGGTGGGCAGGCAGCACCCGTGTCGTGTCCTGTGCTCCCACAGGCTGGCTGTGGAGCCAGCTGGGGCGCCAGCCAGCAGAAACCTGGGTAGAGGGACTGGGTGTCGCTGCAGGGCTCGCCACGCAGGTGAGTAGAGATGGGTATTAAGAGTGCTGTCTACCCTCAGGATGGAGAGGTTTACTGCATTGATGCCCGTTACTATGGCAACATCAGCCGCTTCATCAACCACCTGTGTGACCCCAACATCATCCCTGTCCGGGTCTTCATGCTGCACCAAGACCTGAGGTTTCCGCGCATTGCCTTCTTCAGTTCCAGAGACATCCGGACTGGGGAGGAGCTGGGGTGAGGTGCCCCCAGAAATCCTGGGGCCTGAGGGTTGAGGGCACCCGGCGTTCAGAGACCAGGGGGCTTGTTAAAACGGTATAAGACAGGAGTGGTAGCATTCGCTCCTAATCACAGCACTCGGGCATCTGAGGCAGGAGGATTACAGAGTCTGGGTTACAGACCCTGTCTAAAAAGAAAAGGCCCAGCCTGTCTTGGTGTGACATCTATCACGCCCCACCAAGAGGTTAATGCAGAGGTAACTTCCAGTTTAAGGTCAGCCTAGATAATTTAGTAAGACCCTGGTCTCAGAAATCTTAGAGGGGCTAGATATGGTAGCACGTGGTTTTAATTCCACTTCTTAGGAAGCAGGGGTAGAGGGATCTGTCTGAGTTCAAGACTAGCTGGTCATGTAGAGAGTTCCTGGACAGCCAGGCCCATATAGAGAAACTCTTGCTCAAAAACCCAGAGGGGGGTGGGGGTTGCAGAGTTTAGCTGAAAGGCCAAGTACTTGGGAGCCCTGGGCTCCATCTTGCCTCCAGCACACAGCCTCAAGATATTGTGGTTGAGGGCTGGAAGGCCAGAAGCCTGCATTTATGATATTGTGGGGTAGCATGAGTCAGCAGACCCCTCGCGGACCTGGAGTCCATCTGGAGGAGCGTTTGGGTAGAAGGAAATCGATCCCTCCTAGAGAGAGGGCCCCCTGCATTCTTTGCGATGGGTTCTGAGTGTCTGGATGCATGAGTTGAGAGTCCCTGTATTCCTCCGCCAGGTTTGACTATGGCGACCGGTTCTGGGACATCAAGAGCAAGTATTTCACCTGCCAGTGTGGCTCCGAGAAGTGCAAGCACTCGGCGGAGGCCATCGCCCTGGAGCAGAGTCGCCTGGCTCGGCTGGACCCCCACCCGGAACTGCTGCCTGAACTCGGCTCCTTGCCCCCCATAAACACCTGAGGACTCTTACAATCCAGGCTGGGGCACTGCCCTTCAGACATTCCTCCGTCAGAGACCCCAGTCAGGCCTGGAAGGTCGACACCCCCCCTCCCAGAGCTGGTTTCTCACTGGGAGTGTGACGTCAGGGCCGGCCACACTCCGCTGAGCCAGGCCTCAGTTCGCTGAATTGAAGTTGGGCCTCTGCCAACTGATTTTCTGTGTTCTCAATAAATGTTGGGTTTGGTAATAAACTGCCTGGTGATTGTTTCAGGACGAAGAGGATTGTGGTGGGTAGAAGACAAGTTGCTGGCTGCCACCTGGTGGGAGAGAAGGGCTATGGGGGACCAAGGCAAGTCACAGCCCTGAGGTCTGGGTGTGCCACAGTTGGAGCACTTAGAAAAATTATGCAGTGTTTTCTTATCAAAGTACGCCAGGTTCTTCCAGGCGTGCCGGGCAGGCAGCTCCCGAGGCCCAGTATCCCGATGGCTGGGCAGATCTGAAATCAGAAGAAGGAACTCGAGTGTGTCGGGGACCACAAGGCAGGGGGTGGAGCTATGACGTCCGGTAGGGCGGGGCAGGCAGCAGGTGAACGGCCAGGTCTCCCTGGCTCCAATCACTCCGGAGACTGAGCCATGGGGGGAAAGCAGAAGGAGAACGAGGCTTACGGTAAGGCTGGGGCTAGAGGCCCGGGCTCTGGAGAGAGGTGGCCAAGGTGGGTTCTAAGCAGAGGAACTACCTGGGTCTGTTCACGGAAAGAGACAGCCCTGCCCGGGAGGATGGTCTCTGCCTGGGCCACAGCAAAGGTCCTGCGTACTGAAGTGAGGTCTGTGTGTGCAGGTGTTGGGCCTGGCTCGGGGGTGGGGGGGGTGGGGGGGGGTGTGCAGGGGGCGGAGAGGCTAGAGGTGCTGGCATGAGCTCTAAGTCCCTGAGGGCAGGGCCCTGGAAAACAAAGCCCGCATGGTTAGAAGAGAGGTTGGGGTCCTGAAGCTTCTGCTCAGGACAGAACTCAGGGTCCAGCAGCGTCCTGTGCTCAGAGCCTACAAGGGTGGAGACTGGGGTTCCGGCGAGCTGGGGCTCTTGTGAGCTGGGGAACTCCACTTTAGATTTTGTATCTCTGAAGAGCAAAGGTGCTGGGGTCTCTCAACCCACACCCTGTGAAGAGTCGGTGGCTGGGACTTTGACATGCTGGGGTCTGTGTGAACAGTTAGGGAGCCAGGCCCTCTGAAAGTTCTTGTAAGGATTAGAGGGCTGGGACCCCAAAATTCTGAGTCAGCCTTTTAGGATTCCTGTGAACTGGGACCCTCAGCTGCTGGAGTCTGCCTGCTAGAGCTCTGAGGAGCAGGGGTTAGTACCGTGGACTAAAGGCGTCCTTGTGAGAAGTAGAGAGTGGTACCCTGAGCTGCTGGGGTCTGCCTGCTACAGGCCCTGTGAACAGTGGGGGTCTACGGACTGGTGGAGAAAGGGCTGATGCCTGCCTTAAGGTCTGTGCTGTGAAGAAAAAGAAGGGGGTCTGTCTGGGGCACTTTAAAGAATAGGGGCAGGGTGCTGTGGAAGGTGAGGCCTGAGGAGAGAGGAAGCAGGGGCCTGTTCCCAGAACAAAGGAAAAAAGGACTGGAAGTCTTTCCCCAAGTCCTGAGAAGCAAAAGCTGAGAAAGGAGGGCTGAGGGTTTCCTTACCTGAGAGGATTTTCAGCGCCTACAGGGGAACTCATTCTGAGGGTTGGGCCTCCTCTAGGTGGGGCTTGTCCCCTGGGATACCACATAAAGGCCAGAGCACTGCACAGAAAACTTCCTGGAGCAGCTTTGGGTCAATCATTGACCCTGGATCCCTAGGCCTGAGTGGAGCAGAGTCCAGAACACCCAAGAAAGCAGATTCCACCCTGCCCCAGGCTAGCCCGGCCCTCAGACCCTTCTTCAGTGTCCACCAGGACCCTGGCAGCCCGGCCCCACCCTCTCCCCTGTGTACTCAGGGAGGACCAGGAACAAGACGTGGCCACAACCCCAAAGGCCGGCTCAGATGTCAACCTGGCTGCCTACCGGGAACTGTGTAGCCCAGTGGAGGGTCCGCAGAGTTCCTGCTTCCTCCCTGTGCCCTGCAGGGCTTCCCACTTGTGACTAGGCTTTTCTCTGTCACATCCTTGGGCCAGAGGGCTGAGATAGCAAAGATGAGTGACTTGGTCACCTCAGGGGCTCCAACCTGGATGGTCCAGAGAGGACCGGGAAGGAGTTAGAGCAGAGATAGGATGGGTCCTGAGTGCCACTGGGGAGGGTCAGCAGAAGGAGGACCTTGAGGAGAGAGTCAGAAGCTCACTCCCAACTGATCAGGAGGCTGAAGCAGGAGAATGGCAAGTTCAAGGCCAGCTTGGAGAACTCAGCAAGGTCCTGTCTGAAATACAGAGTGAAAATACAAACCAAATGGCCGTGGTTTTAGCTCAATGACAGTGCTTTGCTTGCCTTGCACATTGGGAGCAATAGATTCAACATCCAGTACTGTCTAAAATAAAGGCCCCACTTCCCACCTGTTGCTAGGGTAGGAGCCACAGCAGGCAACCATCCTGCCGCCGGCCAGGATGCTGGGAATCCAGCTCCCTAGTGTCCTCTCGCTGCTAGTCAAGCAGGCAGGCTCTCCTGGGACTAAGGGGTGTCTGGAAGGGACAGGATGTGGGGAGAGAGCCTTCCAGTGCCTCATTCTCACTCTCCCCGCCCTCAGGGAAATCAGCCAAATATGACCCCTCCTTTCGAGGCCCCATCAAAAACAGGTGAGCTGTGGGTGCCTTCCCCCAGGGATGCAGGGAGGATTCTGTCTGCAGGAGCCTGATCCACTGAGGCATCTGTGTGTTTGGAGGGATTTGAGGGGGCTCTGGGTGCTGGGGTCATTCGATTTCTTGACTTAGGTGCCAGCTACTCAGGTGTGTATGCATTTGGGGATAACTCACCCAGATAAAATTTATGAGTGTGCTCTCTTTCCATCTCTTGTCTCTCTCTCTGTGTGTGTGTGCAAGCGTGTATGTGTGTGTGTGTGCAAGCATGTGTGTGTGTGCATGAGCTTGTAATCAGCTGTGCTATATTTCAGCAGAATTATTATTATTATTATTGGGGGTTTTTTGTTTTTGTTTTTGTTTTTCGAGACAGGGTTTCTCTGTGGCTTTGGAGCCTGTCCTGGAACTAGCTCTGTAGACCAGGCTGGTCTCGAACTCACAAAGATCTGCCTGCCTCTGCCTTCCGAGTGCTGGGATTAAAGGCGTGCACCACCATCGCCCGGCTATTATTATTATTATTATTTGGTTTTTAGAGACAGGGTTTCTCTGTGGCTTTGGAGCCTGTCCTGGAAGTAGCTTTTGTAGACCAGGCTGGCCTCAAACTTACAGAGATCCTCCTGCCTCTGCCTCCCGAGTGCTGGGATTAAAGGTGTGCACCACCACTGCCCAGCATCAGCAGAAGAATTCTTATCCTAAGAATAGTTTTGTTAGTCAGGCAGTGGCGCACGCCTTTAATCCTATCACTCAGGAGGCAGAGGCAGGCGGATCTCTGTGAGTTTGAGGCCAGCCTGGTCTACAGAGCTAGTTCCAGGACAGGCTCCAAAGCTACAGAGAAATCCTGTCTCGAAAAACCAAGAAAAGTTTTCTTAAAATAGATAAAGAATGCCAATCTTTCCAGGTGGTGGTGACTCATATCTTTAATCCCAGAACTCAGGAGTCAGAGGCTGGAGAATCTCTGAGTTTGAGGCCAACCTGGTCTACAGAGAGCTAATCTTTTAGCATTCCCCAATCCTCTAACCCATCACCCCCAGACTATGCCCCATACCTGAGCCCCACACCGGCACCCCTACACTCCCCAGTTCAGACATCTGTCTCTTCCCCAGGAGCTGTACAGACATCATCTGCTGTGTCCTCTTCCTGCTCTTCATCCTGGGTTACATCGCGGTGGGGCTTGTGGGTAAGTTTCCAGGAACCTAGGGCGAAGGACACTGACCCAGAGAGAGAGCACCCCCATAGCTCCTGCCCCCAAGTCTGTCTTTCTGTGACTGTGTTATATGTCCCTGCCTCCAGCCTGGGTATATGGAGACCCTCGGCAAGTGCTGTACCCCAGAAACTCCACGGGGGCCTACTGCGGCGTGGGGGAGAACAAGTGAGTACCAGGGGGAAGGCAGCAGCGTGCGGGGCAGGAGCAGCGTGGGGGTCCGAACACACCACGTAGTAGACGGCACCAGAGCCTGGCACCTCTGTGTCCCCAGCCCAAGCCTGCCACCACGGAAGGCAGCGGCGTGCGGGGGCAGGAGCAGCCTGCGGGGGGCGGGGGACACCACAGGGTAGACACCAGAGCCCGGCACCTCTGCGTCCCCGAACCCAAGCCCGCCCGCCCACACCGGAAGCTCTCTCTTGCTCAGCATCCCCAGGACTGGGACAATGCAGAGCCAGCTTCAGTGCAGGATTTTAGAGTTCAGACCTCGCTGTCCGAGTCCCCAACCGGGATAAGTTTGGGTCGTGTGGCCTTGAACATCTTGCTCAGCCTCTCTGAGCTCTGACTTCCTGCACTGACCAGCAGCACCCTTCCAGAAGGTATGCAGGAAGTGCCCCGTAAATAACAAGCTGCTAACACTCCTGTCACCATTATAACGCTCCGGCAGGTGGACGGGTGGTTCACACCCAAACTGCTAAGCCTCCCGAGGGTGATACCATCATTTCATCTAAGACAGACTTGAGGCCTCGTTCAGGGTTATAAAGCTGCCTTATGAGGGGCTGTGCTCCAGAATCGATACTCTCAGCGACACATTGGCTATCGTATGGTGGATCGATTACCTAGGTGGTCTTCTGGGTCTCCTTATGTCCCCAGAGGAGCTGGGTGTCGAGTGCTAAGAGAATGGCGCCCCACGCCTGTCCAGGCCCTTACGCATGCGCGGCCTCTCTTCCTGCAGGGATAAGCCCTACGTCTTTTACTTCAACATCCTCCGCTGTGCTGGGAGCGCCAACGTCATCTCTGTCGCCCAGAACGGCCTCCAGTGCCCCACACCCCAGGTCAGAAGCTAGGCCCTCTATCAGCCCCACCTGCGCCCCAGGCCCTGGGTACCAGCCCCTTAGCCTGTTCTCTGCCCACAGGTGTGTGTCTCCTCCTGCCCGGAGAACCAGTGGGTTGTGCCTGTGGACAAGTACTCAAAGACAGTCGATGAAGTCTATAACGAATCCAAGCACTTTTGTCTACCAGGAATACCCCCAAATACGGTAAATGCTGGTCCCTGTGCCATCGCTGTTGCTGGAGAGGGCCGGGAGTGGAGGAGTGGGGTGGAAGTTGGGCTCCAAGGAGGAATGGGTCAGTCTGAGCCTTGAGGTAGCAGTTGTTGGCAGAGGTGGTAGTGGTAGCAATGGTGGTGATGGTGGTGGTGGTGGTGGTGGAGGTGGTGGTAATGGTGATGGTGGTGATGGTGGTGATGGTGGTGATGGTGATGGTGGTGATGGTGGTGATGGTGGTGATGGTGATGGTGGTGATGGTAATGGTGGTGGTGGTGGTGATGGTGGTGATGGTAATGGTGGTGGTGGTGGTGATGGTGGTGATGGTGGTGATGGTGATGGTGGTGATGGTAATGGTGGTGGTGGTGGTGATGGTGGTGATGGTGGTGGTGGTGATGGTGGTGATGGTAATGGTGGTGGTGGTGGTGATGGTGGTGATGGTGGTGATGGTGGTGGTGGTGATGGTGGTGATGGTGGTGGTGGTGGTGATGGTGATGATGGTGGTGATGGTGGTGGTGGTGGTGATGATAATGGTGATGATGGTGGTGGTGGTGGTGGTGATGATGGTGGTGGTGGTGGAGGTGATAGTGATGGTGGTGATGATGGTAATAACGGTGAAGGTAGTAGTGATGGTGATGGTGATGATGGTGGTGATGGTGGTGATGGTGGTGATGGTAATGGTGGTGATGATGGTGGTGGTGGTGATGATGGTGGTGGAGGTGGTGATGATGATGGTGGTGATGGTGGTGGTGGTGGTGATGATGGTGATGGTGGTGGTGGAGGTGGTAGTGATGGTGGTGATGATGGTAATAATGGTGAAGGTGGTAGTGATGGTGGGAGCGGCAACTTCTATATCTGTGCATCTGTCTGTTCTCCCCGTCTATCCCCAGACAGTGGAGGACAGCCTGAAGGATGAACTCTGTCCCCGCTTCCTTCTTCCTTCTACTCCAGGTGAGAACTGTGCACATTACCCCTCAGGCAGCACCCATCCAATATTTCCATTTCTAATGAAGGAAGCAGACCCAGGAGAAAGGCCCTCAGCATGTCACGGGGGCTTCGGAGTGAGCAGCAGGCCGCCATTCCCGGCCTCAGGACCGTGTAGTTAGATTGCTGGCGTCCGCCGAGCAGCTATGTACCAGAGGCGGGGACAGATGTTCAGGGGTGATAGACACCAACCACTCCCTGCTCAAGCAGCATTCTAGGTGGAGAGGTCAGAGGTCAGAGGTCAGAGGAGCCCTAGGCCAACTAGATGGTGCACGCCTAAGCTTCCAACAGAGATGCAGAGGCAGGAGATCTCGAAGGCCAGCCTGGGGCACATAGCAGGGTCCTCTCAGACCAACAGTAAAGCAGGGCTGATGAGATGGCTTGGCACACAAAGTGCTTGCCCCAAGTCTGACAACCTGAGTTAGAGCCCCAGGACCCATATGGTAGAAGGTGAGACTGGACTCCTGAGCTAGACCTCTAACCAGCACAGGCCTTGCACAACCCACACGCATTCGCACACAATAAACAGATGTAAGAGAGGTGTGCAGAGCGCCTTCCTAGCTTGTGCAATGCCCTGGATTCCTGGATTCTCGGCACTGCAAAAACAGGACAGAACAGCAATAACAAGAAACAATTGCTTGAGGGTCTCGTGAGAACGTCCATGGTGGGGCGGGAGAGATTGCTCAGCAGTTAAGTGTGCCTGCTGCTTATATATGGGTTCCCAGGACCCACATAGTGGCTGGAAACTGTCCGACACCATCCAGGGGCCTCGACACCCTCTTCTGGCCCTCGCAGGCACAAGTTACACACACACACACACACACACACACACACAGGCAAAGCATTCATACACAGAAAATAAAATTTGCTCAGCATGGTGGTGTATATCTGTAGTCCCAGGGCTCAGGAAGCAGAGGCAGGAGGATCGCCAGGGATTCAATGCCAGCCTGATTCACACAATGAGTTTCAGGCCAGCAAATGCTACATAGTGAACCCTGCCTCAAAAATCAAGCAAAATAGATAAATCGAGAGTAAGTTTTTTTAATTAAATGTACATGAATGAATAAATCTGAAGGGAATTAAACAGCCTGAGACATCTGTCCAGATGTTACAAATGGATGGGGCTAGGAAGGCCAATCGCATTGGCCTTTCTTCCGTGTACACCTCTTCCCAACAACATGTGTGGCTGGTTTGGTTTGAGACAGGATCTTATTTTGTGGTCCAACAGGCTCCCGGCTTGTGATCTTCCTGCCTCAGCCTGTCCCCGTGCTGAGATGGAGACACCACCGTGTCCAGCTGCCTTTTCTTTTATTTCTTTATCTATTTTAGTAGAAAATGCTTTTTAACTTTAGTTGAGAAAAGACAAAACATCCAGGCAAGCGCAGTGGGAAGGGCGTCCAAGAGCTGCTCCAAACCAGACAGGTCTGGATTTAAACTTGAGCACTTCCAGCGGATGGAACTTAGGCGGGTTACTCGACCTTTCTGGGCCTTGTTTCCTCAGCACCAGGATGTAAGTGATAAACCAAACCTGCTCAGCCACAGGCCCAGCTGGAGATCCAGAGACAGAGATGGGGCAGGGGCTGAGCTGAGAGAGAGCGGGGAGGTTCTGAAGCTCCACAGAATGTGTGCAGAATCCCGGGCCGGAAGCCTGGCCCAGGACCATGACAGCTGAGGGACCAATCATGGATGCTGTGCAAATTGCTGAGGAGGCCATGACTGTCCTGGCCTATGCAGGGATCAAGGTGACGGGGCGTAAGGACGTCTGACTGATGCAGGGAGGGAATACAGGCTGCTGCACCCCAGACCTGAAATACAGGCTGCTGCACCCCAGCCTTGAAAGAGCAGATCCCGCCCGTCCATCGCCGCTGCCTCTCATGACATTGTTCTGGGTTGGGAGGGTCAGGCAGACGCCCACCCAGCAGCCCCTGTTCTCTCTTCTAGCTCTGGGACGTTGTTTTCCGTTCCCCAACGTTAGCTTACCCGAATACCCAGAGATCAATAACACCAGTGTCTCTAATGGAATCAGGTAGATATTATCCTCTCCGTCAGCCCCCTGTCCCCTCATACCCTCAGCCCCACCTGACTCCATCCTTCTCCAAACAGTGGCCTCCTTGATCACATCAATGCCCGGGATATCTCTGTGAAGATCTTTGAAGATTTTGCTCAGTCCTGGAAATGGATCCTCTTGTGAGTCCATAGCTTCCCGGGGATCCAGCCCCTTCCTCCTTCCTGCTGCCCTTCCCTGATCCCCTTTCCTTACTTCTATGTGTGAGGCCAAGGCTGTGATCAGAGGGGGAGCTAGCGCAGGATAGACCCTGAGCCAGGCAGGACTTGTATCCAAAAATGAATCTACATGTACTTGAGGGTACAAGGAAAGGAAATTGGGGGACTCTGAAGGGCTTGGGAGGCAATCCTCACTTATGCTCCTCCCCCGCAGGGCCCTGGCTGTAGCGCTGGTGCTAAGTCTACTCTTTATCCTGCTCCTGCGCCTGGTGGCAGCGCCCCTGGTGCTGCTGCTGATTGTGGGGGTGCTAGCCGTGCTGGCCTACGGCATCTACCACTGCTGGCAACAGTACCGGGCTCTGCGGGACAACGGTGCCTCCATCTCCCAGCTGGGCTTCACCACCGACCTCAGCGCCTACCAGAGCGTGCAGGAGACCTGGCTGGCTGCTCGTGAGTCCCCTCCCTCCGCTGGCTGCCTAGGGTTGTCCTGGGTGGCCCTAGCCCTGACCGGGGACCACCACCTGCTGTCCCCGCAGTAATTATCCTGGCCGTCCTTGAGGGCATCTTGCTGCTGATGCTCATCTTCCTGCGCCAGCGGATCCGCATCGCCTGCGCTCTGCTGAAGGAGGCCAGCAGGTCAGGGCCTGCCCGGGAGGGAGAGGGGACCTTGGGCAGGGGTGCCCGCCTGGATGGGGTAATAGGAACCCTGGAGGAGAAAGGTAGAATTGCTCAGTGAGTAGCAGCACTGCTGAGTTTCAACCTCTCAGGGCCTCAGTTTCCCTGTCTGCTTTGTTCTGTTGCTGTTTGGTGGCGGGGTGGTGGTGGTGGTATTAAGATTGGCTTATTTTTGTTTTATGTATGGTGTTTTGCCAGCATGCATGTCTGGTGCTGTGGGAGGCCAGAAGAGGGCTTTGAATCATCTGGAACAGGAGTTACAGACAGTTGTGAGCCCAAGTCCTCTGGGAGAGCAACCAGTGCTCTTAACTTCAGAGCCATCTCTGCTGCCCCAAGGATTTTGTTGTTGTCATTGTTGGTTGGTTGTTTTGAGACGGGAGCTCATGTAGCCCAGACTAGTGTCCGATTAGCTGTGTAGCCGAGGCTGTCCTTGAACTCCTGATCTCCCTGCCTGCGATGTGGTGCTGGTGGTGATCATGCTCAGTGTTGGGTGGCACAGGCTGACCCCTGACTTACTGTATAGTTGAAGATGACCTTGGACACATCCTCCTGCACCTACCTCCAGAACGTTAGGGTTATGGGCGGGCGTGGATCACCAGGCCTCCTTTATGCGGGGGTCTAACTCAGGGTCTCCTGTGTCAGGCAAGCCACATCCCTCCTGTGTCGCCCCTACCCCTGCTGCTCCCTGGAGGCTGTGTCTTGCAGTATAGCTCAGACTGGCTTCAAACTCCTGGCCACCCTGCTATCTCAGCCTCCTGGACGCTGGGATTGGAAGATCGCCACCACACCCAGCCTCCCTCTTTGTAAGACAGTTGTCAGAGCGGACTAAGCCTTGCAAGGGCATCGTGAGGACTGAATGCGTCTGCGTTGACTAAGTGCCTAGGTGGGAGATGAGGTGCTTGCTTGGTGAGGTGGCAGGAGTCGAGGTAGGAGAAGCAGACATTGCCAAGTGGACTGCAGGGGCCAGCATCTATTGGAGGTTCTCTTCCCTTATACTCCCTGGGCTTTCCAGGCATCTTCTGTGACTCCAGGTTCCTCTAAGGGTCCCGTGAGCCTTATTGGGTTCACCCAACAAGAATCCACTGTGTACCCCGCCCAGAACCAGGTACTGGGGATGCGGACACAAAGGTCGTAATTCTCCATTTCTGGCCTGGAGAAACAAACAGGCCAGAGGAGTGCAGCCAGGGTCAGGCCTGGGAGAGGCTGCGCAGGGCTGAGGCCCCAGTGGGCTGCTCTTGTCTTCCTACAGGGCTGTGGGCCAGATGATGTCCACTATGTTCTACCCCCTGGTCACCTTCGTCCTCCTGGTCATTTGCATCAGCTACTGGGCCCTGATTGCTCTGTATCCTTTGTACGCCCCCCCCCCCGCCCCAGCTCTGGTGCTGGGCGGGTCCTGTGTGCGGTGTGAGGGGACTGAGTTGCAAGGGTGAGCAGGGGTTGAATGCCAGCCCTGTGTGTGGACTGCTCCAGTCCCAGGGGGAGCTATGTAGGTGTGGCCTGTGATTGACAGCTGGCATCATGCTCTCCTTGACTCATCTCTGGGTACCTGGCCACATCCGGGCAACCCCAGTACGTCTATCGGGTACCCGACTCCAACGCATCTGACTGTCAGAACGTGCCTGTGAACAAGTCCTGTGACCCCATGGTGAGAGGGAGCAGGGTGGGTGCTGAGGGGGTCTTGGGGGTCAGCCCAGATTTCCTCTGATGCAGAAGTACTTGAGAGGGCAAGGACAGTCCATGGATAGAACCTCCCTCGGTTCTGTAGCTGAGCTGCCCACTTTGTAGAAAGTGAAGTGCGGACAGGACCTCTGAGTGAAGGTGGGGGGGGCTGACTAGCAAGCAGGACCTTTCTGCCGCCGAAGCCATTAAATATTTCTTCCTCCTGGGTCTCTACCCACTGCTCTGTAAATGGGAGCTGATCCTAATCGCCATCTCCGTGGGTGGCTTAGGAGTTTTGACGCCATTGGGTATGTCTGATGCTGCGTACAGTGCCTGCCCACTGACAGAGACCACAGCTGCTTGTCCTGGAACAGAGTCCCAGACAGTGGCTCGGGTCTACCCAAGCGAGCGATGCCTGGAGGACCTTGGGAGGCCTGTCTTCCCAGCCCCTGAGAGGTGGAGGCCCAGGATCAGGAGTTCTACAGCAGTCTCTGTTACACGGCTAGTCCCGCAGCCAGCCTGAGCTATTCTAGGCGGTCTCTACAAAACAAAAATAAGCATAACAAAAAGCCACACAACACCCACGGGAACACACCTCTAATGCCGGCTTCCTGGAGGTTAAGAGTGGGGATTTCCAGTTTAGGACCAGCCTGGGTGACAGAAGGAGACCCTTCCTCAAACACAACCCCTACACACAAAAGTGAGAGGAGGCTCATTCAGATATAGAAAAGACCCACCATGTTCCGTGCCCAGAGGGACCCGGTATTCCTTTGTAACATTCACCCTCCAGCACTGAAGGCAGCCACAGGCCCACAGTGATCTGTTGAGAGAAGGGTTTTTCTTTTTTGCTTTCTTTCTTTTTCTCTTTTTGAATCAGGGTCTCACCATAGAGCCCTAGCTGCCCTGGAACTCAGTACATAAACCAGACTGGCCTCAAACGGATCCACCTGCCTCTGCCTCCCAAGTGTTGGCATTAAAGGTGTGCACCGCTGTGCCCAGCTTTATTTCAGACTCACACTCGGACACCGCGAAGCGTTTAAAGTCATGTTTTCTGGATGTTTAGTTTTAATTATTCATTTTTATCTGTTATTACGGATATTTCCAAACATATGCAGAAGTAACAGAATGTTGGTGAATCCGTGTGGCCAGACCCTGTGGCCCTCAGCTTCCTGAGGACCCTCCTCCTCCTTTTTGCAATGCTACTGTTTGAACCCAGGTTCCCTAAGCTGCCCCCACCCTCAACTTTTAGGTAGTTAAGGAATGTTTTCTTTCTCTCTCTCTCTTTATAATTTTTCTATTATATTCTGTTATTTCTTTCTTTCTTTCATGCACATGAGTGTCTGGCCTGCATGTATAGTTATACACCACATTGTACTTGCTGTCCAAAGAGACCAGAAGAGGCCTTGGGTCCCCTGGAACCAGAGTTGCAGACAGTCATGAGCCACCATGTGGGTGCTGGGAATGGAACCCTGGTCCTCTTGCAGAACAGCAAGGGCTCTCAGCCACTGAGGCATGGCATAGCTTCCTTTCTCTCTCTCTCTTTCTATCTCTTTCTTTTGATACGGGGGTTTCTCTATGTAGCCCTGGCTGTCCTGGAATTCACTTTGTAGACCAGGCTGGTCTCAAACATGGAGATATACCTGTCTCTGCCTCCAGGTGCTGGGATTAAAGGCATTTGCCACCACCACCCCATTCTTCCTTCCTTCTCCTCTCTCTCTCTCTCTCTCTCTCTCTCTCTCTCTCTCTCTCTCTCTCTCTCTCTCGGCTAGACTGAAATTTACTCTGTAGCCCATGCTGGCCTCAAATTCACCGTGATCCCCTTGCCCTAGCTTCCTTAAATGTTGGGATTGCAGGGCTAAAATTACGCAGCTCAGGTAGTTTGAATACAGATTCTGACTATCATGTCCCTTTACACACAAGTGTGCTTAGGTGGATCTCAAAGAGCGTTTGTTCCTTTGTTCATCTGTTTATAGACAAGGTCTCAAGTAGTCCAGGCTGGTCTGGATCTTGCTATGTGGGAGAGGGTGACCTTAAACTGATCCTCCGTCTCTACCTCCCGCGGGCTGTGACGACGGGCGTGCCCAACCGTGCAGGGGCTTTGCACACGCTAGGCAAGCTGGCTACCAGCTGATTGCGTCTCCAGCCCCTCAACAGATGACTTAAAAAAGCAGAGCTTGAGGATTAGCTCACTGATAAAAAACTGTCGTTTGTTCCTGAAGTTCCAGCTTCTACGCTAAAAATAGGAAGACCCTGGCAATGGTGGCGCATGCCTTCAATCCCAGCACTCGGGAGGCAGAGGCAGGCGGATCTCTGTGAGTTCAAGACCAGCCTGGTCTACAGAGCTAGTTCCAGGACAGGCTCCAAAGCCACAGAGAAACTCTGTCTCGAAAAACCAAAAAAATAAATAAATAAAAATAGGAAGGAAGGAAAAAAGAAGAAAAAGGAAGTCTAATAAAGCTGGGTGTGAAGCTCAGCTACTGGGGGGAGGTTGTAAAATGGGTGAGGATCAGTGTTCAATCCCGGCAAAGCATGCACACGCACGCGCACACACACACCACACACACACCGACACTGTTTTGTTGTTACAGCCAACAAAATTACTTAATGCCCTTAAATGCCCGCAATGTCTTGACGGCAGCTGCAGAGGCTTCTGAACTAAAACAGGTCTCTGGGAAAGCGGCAGAGCAGGTGGAAACCATAAAACCACCCACACACTGGGCTTGCCCCAGGCCTTCTAGACAGCTTCCTAGTCGATCTGGAAACCAGGAAGCTGGTTAGTCACTCCAGGGAAAGTCTGAGCTGCTCTGAGCCTGGAGGGAAGGTTAAGGATCTGCCTGCCACACTCCAGGGTCTGACCCTGCTGTGTCCTCCCTGTCACTTCCAGGCCTCAACCGGGAATTTCTCCTCCTGCCCGGGGCTCACGTGCGCCTTCCAGGGCTACTCGTCCACGGGTCTAGCCCAGCGCTCTCTCTTCAACCTGCAAATCTATGGAGTGTTGGGGCTCTTCTGGACGGTTAACTGGGTACTGGCGCTGGGCCAGTGCGTCCTTGCCGGGGCCTTTGCCTCCTTCTACTGGGCCTTTCATAAGCCTAAAGACATCCCTACCTTCCCCTTGAGCTCAGCCTTCATCCGCACCCTCCGGTGAGCCAGGGGCAGCCCCCGGGGAAACGTCAGCCCTAGGGATACCGGGAGGTACCGGGGTATCTCATCTCACCTACACACCCTCTGCAGTTACCACACTGGGTCGCTGGCGTTTGGAGCCCTCATCCTGACCCTTGTGCAGATAGCCCGGGTCATCCTGGAATACATTGACCACAAGCTAAGAGGTGAATGGTGACCGGTGATGGGCGGGTTTAGCTCAGAAGCCAGCGGCTGAGCGTCGGCTTCCTTTGTCCCTAGGATCCCAAAATGCTGTGGCCCGGTGCATCATCTGCTGCTTCAAGTGCTGCCTCTGGTGCCTGGAGAAGTTTATTAAGTTTCTCAACCGCAACGCCTACATCATGGTGAGCACGGCCTCAAGGAGCGTCTTGCTCAGTACCCCTCTGCCTGCCCGGGCTCCACCAACACGGGGGCGGGGGAGGGGGCCAGGCTCGCCAGGGGTGTGGCTCTGACCTTTCCTGCTCCTCCCAGATCGCCATCTACGGGAAGAATTTTTGTGTCTCAGCCAAAAACGCCTTCAAGCTGCTCATGAGGAACGTTCTCAGGTCAGGCCGCCATGGGGTCCTTTACCCAGATCGCCCATCCTTAAGCTGCCTCACGGGCAGACGCTGCTTAGAAGGGTCTCATGCTTGGTCCAGGGCTCTGCCATCCCCATCACTATTCCCAGCCCCGCCAGGACCTCACCCCCTGCCGCCCTGCCTCCCACTGCAGGGTAGTTGTCCTGGATAAAGTCACAGATCTGCTGCTCTTCTTTGGGAAGCTGCTGGTGGTCGGAGGTGTCGGTAAGGGCCACCATCGGGGTTTGCAGAGTCGGGGGCCCCTGGAATACGTGCAGAAAGGGGTGACTGCAGAGGAGCAGCCCTGACCCTGGGAACCTTGTCCGCGCAGGTGTCCTGTCTTTCTTCTTTTTCTCCGGTCGTATCAAGGGGCTGGGGAAAGACTTTGAGAACCCCACCCTCAACTATTATTGGCTGCCCATCATGGTGAGTGACATCTCCCTCTGCTACACCCAAGTCCCCAGACGCGCCTAGTGGGGTCCCAATCAGTCTTGTTTCCTGCAGACCTCCATCATGGGAGCCTATGTCATCGCCAGTGGCTTCTTCAGCGTGTTTGGCATGTGTGTAGACACGCTCTTCCTCTGCTTCCGTGAGTGTCCCCCACCCTGACTCCTGACTCTTTGGGCTTCTCTTGGAGGCTGTCTGTAGCTTTGTAAACTAAAGCAGCTGGAGGGGGCATCTTCAGACATTCTGAGGCTAGAAGTTTGTGGAGAGAAGAAGGGAACAAACCCTGGACATTCTCAGAGGGGACCCTTCTCAGACAGAGGCCTGGCTAGGAAACATAGGAAGATGTTAACCGCAGAACATTTCCCGGAAGGTAGTCATAGTGTGTGTGTGTGTGTGGGGGTATTTTCCTTCTTTTATTTAGTTGTTTTTTTTTTGCGGGAGGGGACATGCAGGTAGGTGGGACAGGATCACACTATATATATAGCACAGGTTGACCCAGAACTAACTGTATAGCTAAGGCTGGCTCAAACTCACGAGCCTTCTACCTCAGCCCCCAAGTGCTGGGCATTGTGGTACCTTTTTGTCCCAGTGATGATGCCACCAGGCCTTGTGCCTGCAAAGTAGGAATGTCCCACCACGGTGCTATTCCCCCAGCCACACACTGAGCAGTTAACAGGATTTTGTTGTTGCTTTATACTTTCATTTCTTGGTTAAATCTTATTTACTTTCACTATGTATTCTTGGTTGGTTCCAGCTCGCTCTATAAACCAGGCTGGATCAACTCCAGTCTTCTGGCCTCTGCCTCCTGAGTGCTAGAACCATGGAGATACACAGCCATTCCCCAGACAGAGTTCTGCTGTGTAGCTCAGGCTGGCCCTGTGTTCTAAGTCGTCCTGTCTCTACCTCCTAAATATTAGGATCAAACGAAAGCCACCATGACGAACTGACAGGCAATTTTTCTTTATCCTGTTGTCACCCTATAAAACATACGATCATTTATACTCTTTACATGAGGAAACAGGTTATATAGAACTGCCTGTATAGCCGGGCAGTGACGGTGCACACCTTTAATCCCAGCACTCGGGAGGCAGAGGCAGGTGGATCTCAGCAAATAAAGAACTAAGTGGCTTGGACAGGAGACCAGGCTGTTGGATCTACACAGCCCAGATGATTTCTGGGGTGCAACAGGGTTCCACTTATCAGGGTCTGCTCTAATTGATCTACTCTGCTACTCAGTGGAGGATCTGGAAAGAAACGACGGTTCCCAGGAGCGGCCCTACTACATGCCCATGGCACTGATGAAGATTCTGGGCAAAAAGAATGAGGTCCCAGCTGGGGGCAAGAAGAGAAAGAAGTGAGAGGTGGCGTCGTGACCCAGGACAGCAACCCTCCTGTACAGAAGCCCAGCCAGATACGCCTTAAGAATCACAATTTTATAGTAAACAAATTTTATTAAAGATTAATATTTTATATTCTTGATAAGTATGGTTTTTATTTTTAGTTCAAACTCATTTCTCTTCTATTAAAGTCCAAATTACTATTACATGGTTCTATAGCAAGTAAAAGAAAATGTGTTCAGGACCTGAGGGTAGGAGACTGGGGTGTCCTTCAGATGATAGGGTGGCTGCCTAGCATGTAAACACCCCAGATTCTGTCTCCAGCATAAACATGGCCTGGAATCACGTGTGGTCCTCGTACTCAGGAGGTGGAGGCAGGAGGAACTCCAGAGTGAACTCAAGGCCAGATGGAGCTGGGCGAGACCTTGATTCACAAAAAGAGGTGGGGGAGGGGGCTGTTCAAATAAGGGATCTGTCACCAACAATCCAAGGGACTGCTTCTTTTTGTTTGTTTTCCATTTATTTATTTTCAGGTTTTTTAGATAGGGTTTCTCTGTGTAGATCCGCCTGCCTCTGCCTCCCGAATGCTAGGTTTAAAGGTGTGTGCTAACACTGCCTGATACACATAAGCAATCTTAGAATAAATAAAATGAACTGGACGTGGTGGCGCACACCTTTAATCCCAGCGCCCGGAGGCAGAGGCAGGCGGATCTCAGTGAGTTCAGAACCAGGTGATCTACAGAGCAAGTTCCCAGACAGTCAGGCTTACACAAAGAAACCCTGTCTTAAAAAAAAAAAAAGATTCAGCTAACCGTTTTTGCCCACGACCTTCTATCTCTGCCTCCAGGGCACGGGTTTCAGAATGGGTTCTGAAAAGCGTACAGCAAATGCTTTTTACACTGAGCCAACTCTGCAAACCCACGTGACTCTTAAATTTTATATATAAGGTGTGCACCACCACACCTGACTTAGTTGGTGGCAGGGATTGAACCGAGGGCTTCCTAGACTGGAAGGAACTCTACCAACGAAGTCACACTGTGACTTTCTAGTCCTTCCACAAGGGGTTAGAGCCTTCCTCCCCGCCGGTTTCTGTGCAACAAGCCTCGCCCCTTCGTCGCGTTCCGGGTATCAGAACCAATCAAAAAGCTCACGCAGGCTGAGCCCGCCTCCTGGGTCACATGCTGATGTCGGACAGCTGGAAGGACCAACGGGAGTCGCGGCAGCGCGGGCCGCGGCCACGAGGGGCGGGGCCGGAGTGACGTGTGCACATTTAAAGGGTCGGGGTCAGCTGACGGCTCGCCGCCGGTGACCAGTTCGGGGGGACAGGCATCGGGAAGCAATGGTGGGGGCACAGCCTAGCAGACCCCGGGCACCGCTGAGCTGCTGGGCGCGCCGTCGGGGTCAGGTGCTCGCAGCGATCTTCCTGCTGCTGGTGGCGGTGGCGGGGTCCGAGGCCAGGGTGGAAGATGACTTCAGTCTGGTGAGCCCTGCTGCACCTGCAGAGGTGGCCGCTGTCCCCCGGCTCGGCCACCTCTCCGAGCGGCACTCCCGCCCCCATCCTCTCCCATCCCCGAGGGTTCCTTCTCCCCTGTTCAGGGATCTTCGGCTTCCGCCCGTACTCTCCTCCCGACTGCCTTCTCTTGTTGCGGGACACCCCTCAGCCCTGCCGAGGCTCCCCATTACCCTAGCTGGAGGCGCTCCCTACCGGTCTTGAAGCCTCGTCTAGCTCGTCTGCATTAAGGGGTCCTTCCTTCCACACAGGTGCAGCCGCTGGTGACCATGGAGCAGCTGCTGTGGGTGAGCGGGAAGCAGATCGGCTCGGTGGACACTTTCCGCATTCCGCTCATCACAGCCACCCCTCGGGGCACGCTGCTCGCCTTCGCCGAGGCCAGGAAAAAGTCTGCGTCCGACGAGGGGGCCAAGTTCATAGCCATGAGGAGGTCCACGGACCAGGGTACAAAGGTGCCCGGGGATGAGGGGGTTGGGTGGGTGACCGAGATAGAGAGTAGGGGGTTCCCTTCACCAATCCAACCGCCCGGAATAGAACTTTGAGGCCTGAGTTCCCTAAGGAGTTAGGGAATCCCGAGGGAGACAGTGTCCCCGGAACTAACTGCGACCACCAAGGGGTGGCCTCCTAATTCTCACTGGGAATGAGCAGGAAATAATGTCAGAGAAAGAAGCAGGGTCCTGGTGCCACTGCAAGGTCCCTGGGGAACGGCAGGAAGTGAACCAGAAAGGGTACAATTTCACTCTGCTCTTTTCTTTCCCCAGGTAGCACATGGTCCTCTACAGCCTTCATTGTAGACGACGGGGAGACCTCGGATGGGCTGAACCTGGGGGCCGTGGTCAACGATGTTCACACAGGAGTGGTGTTCCTCATCTACACCCTCTGTGCCCACAAGGTCAACTGCCAGGTGGCTTCCACCATGCTGGTATGGAGTAAGGATGACGGCATTTCCTGGAGCCCACCCCGGAACCTCTCCGAGGATATTGGCACCGAGATGTTTGCCCCTGGACCAGGCTCTGGCATTCAGGTTTCTATCCTGGGGATAGGTGAAGAGGGCAACGTCCTGTAAATTAGATTTTTTTCTTCCTTGAGTGGGGTTCCTTGGAGATGGCAGCGGGGACATTCTGGAAAGAGCACCCTGCTGTGGAGATGAAACCCTGCTGTTGGCTTCTCGCATGGGGTTGTCCACAGATTGTCCTTAGCCTGAGCAGGGTAGAGTTGGGTGGCTTTTGGGCAGACACAGACCTCTATCACGGTGCCCAGTGCCCAGCGGAGTCCACACTCAGGCAGGCGTGAAGCCCCAAAGGCTGGGTGGGCACTTGTGCACATGTCCGGAGGTGCACTCTGCATGTCCTGGGGAGCGTCCAGGGAAGGGCAGTGGGGAGGGTGTAAGTACCAAGCAGTATGTGTTATGCCCACATCCTTGAAGTCCCCGCAAAAGCCAACAAGGAGACCAAGTCCCGTATGCAAAAGCAAAGACCCTTTATTTTAATCAAATTTGCAAACTCAGTCTCTCCGCATGTCCAATGTATTGGAATAAACAGAGAGCCCCGAGCTCAGTTAGAATAGGGTTTGATAGTAGTAAAGGTGGGGGTGAGGGGTTTCTGAGGTTCAGGACCCCTGATTGGCTGACATTTGTCTAGGGGTGTCCTGGTGAGTGTGTGCTGGCAGAAGGTCCTATCTACAGCGGTTGGAACGTTAGGCATTTCCTTTGGATGGTCTGTTCTTGGGTGGTGCTAGGTAATCTTAGTTTGTGGTTCTTTCTGCAACCAGGTATTGCTTCGGGTAAACTACTGAGACTCAGGCCTCCATTAAAGCTCCTCTGGCAGGTGATAATGGTTGGAAGTTAAGAACTTCCTTTGGGTGATCTGCCCATACTTAGCTTATCATGGCTGGCCCCCACAGTATATATACGAGAATGCCACTGTGAAACCCATTCCTTTGTATGGAGAGACAGTCTCAAAAAAAAAAAAAGGAATTGATAAGAGTACTGAATGCTGGGACATAAAAGGCATAATCCTGGCACCCGGGAGGCAGAAGCAGGCAGATCTCTGAGTTCAAGGCCAGCCTGGTCTATAGAGGGAATTCTAATACAGTCTTGGCTACACAGAGAAACCCAGTTGAGGGTCAGCCTTGGCTACCTAGTGAGTGGGAGGGAGGCCAGCCTGGGCTGAGATGGTGAACTAATTTTCTTTTTCATTTCTTCCTTTCTTTTTCTAATGGGTGTTATTAACCTAGGGCCTTCTCATGCTAGGCAAGAACTTTACCACTGACTGAGCTGAGCCCCCAGCCTTAATATTATACTTTTTATTTTCGAGATAGGACCTCACCAAGTTCCCCAGGCTAGCCTTCAAGTCACTCTGTACCTCCCGAGTAGCGGGGATTACAGGCCTGGCACACACACACACACACACACACACACACACACACACACACACACAAAAGCTTCTTCATGCAGGCAGTGTCTGGGAGAACAGCAGGGACCCAGAAGTGTCCTCGCCTTGGGAGGCGCCCTCTCTGCCCGCCTGTGCCCCACAGCACCATCCTCTCTCACAGAAACAGCGGGAGCCTCACAAGGGCCGACTCATCGTGTGTGGACATGGGACGCTGGAGCGAGATGGCGTCTTCTGCCTCCTCAGTGATGATCACGGTGCCTCCTGGCACTACGGGACCGGAGTGAGCGGCATCCCCTTCGGCCAGCCCAAACACGAGCACGATTTCAACCCCGACGAATGCCAGGTCAGGAGTCGGTGGGAACTCTCTTGCCCACACCTTCGCCCGGAATGCCATTGCACCCAAAGACCCAGCTCTGGCTTCCTCAGCCTCCCCTGCTTCTCAGCGGCCCTGTCCTCCCCGCTTAGCCCTACGAGCTTCCAGATGGCTCCGTCATCATCAATGCCCGGAACCAGAACAACTACCACTGCCGCTGCAGGATCGTGCTCCGCAGCTACGATGCCTGTGATACCCTCCGGCCCCGGGATGTGACCTTCGACCCCGAGCTGGTGGACCCAGTGGTGGCAGCAGGAGCAGTAGCCACCAGCTCAGGCATTGTCTTCTTCTCCAATCCAGCCCATCCCGAGTTCCGTGAGTACCTGGGGGTGGGGTGGGTGGGGGCACCATGCCTAGCCAGGGCCTGGACAGGGCAGACCCAACCCCCTCCTCTGCCTATCCCGCGTCTAGGAGTGAACCTGACCCTGCGCTGGAGCTTCAGCAATGGTACGTCCTGGCAGAAGGAGAGAGTCCAGGTGTGGCCAGGGCCCAGCGGCTACTCGTCCCTGACAACGCTGGAAAACAGCACGGACGGAGAGCAGCAGCCCCCGCAGCTGTTCGTTCTGTACGAGAAAGGCCTGAACCGGTACACGGAGAGCATCTCCATGGTCAAAGTCAGCATCTACGGGACGCTCTGAGCCCTGTGCCTCAGGGAGCGAAGTCCTGGACTCCAACCTCATGGCTGGCTCTCCCTCCCGGGGTCTGCAGAGGGGGCCTGAAACACAGCTCTTCCTCCGTTTGCAGAAGCAACTTCTCTTTGACAGGGAAGTCACTGGGTTATGACATAACGGCTCAGCTTCCTCTCCCCCAGGCAGGAAGTCCCTCCAGCACCAGGAGCACTTTCCAGAAAGCTGGGGACAGCCCCACGCGCTCTCTCAGGACAAGGCAGGGACAGCATGGGCGCGGGGGTGTTCCCTGGAGTGATGACTAAATGTGAACCCCGGGAACTGGGAAGGCCAGCGTCCTCCTGGGGTTTGGACTTAAAGAGGATTCCAGGAAGAACCCGGGGCAGAATGGCCTTTCAGAGTAAGGGGTAGGCGCGCACACACAACCTTGATTATTTATAAATCAAAATATTTGTAACTTAAAATTTTTAATGAAGGAGATAAAGCGTTTCTGGAGTCTATGGTTCTGTCTGCTCGCACCTTCTGGACTGCCTCACGAACACTGGTGAGACCAGAGTGAGGTTAGAACGGGGACCCTTCAATCAAACCCCATGTTTCCCATGAAGCGACTATGAGTTTCACTAATTTATTTTGTTTTTATGTACTTTTATTTATATTTGTTTTTTTTTTCTCAGTATAGCCCTGGCTGTTCTGGAACTCTGAGATTCTCTTACCTCTGCCTCCCAAGAGCTGGGATTAAAGGCCTGCACCACCACTGCCCGGCTTAGAATATTTTAAATTTCTAAAATAGGGCAGGATATGAAATAGGGAACAGGTGTGTAAAGCCTGGTGGGAGGCCGCGTCAGCCCAGCCTGTGAGAAATTAGTGCAGTCACCTTTGCGCAAATGCCGGGTGTAACCCCGCACTTCTGGGCTGGATGTGTAGCTCAGTGGTAAGCTACTGCCTATGCTTAGAATGCTTAAGACCCCGGGTTCAATGGGTGAGGGGCGCCCGTGTTTGTCGAGAGGAAGGTGAGGGCGCCCGTGTTTGTCGAGAGGAAGGTGAGGGGTGCCCGTGTTTGTCGAGAGGAAGCTGAGGGGCGCCCATGTTTATTGAGAGGAAGGTGAGGGGCACCCGTGTTTGTCGAAAGGAAGGAGTGCGTGTTCCGCTGTACCGCAGAGGTAAGAGAACTGCTAGCTGGAAATGTTTCTCTCCTGTGGGTCCCAGGGATTAAACTCAGCTTGTTAGGGTTGGCAGCAAGAGCCTTGCCAGCTGAGCCACCTCGCAGTCTCCGCTTTTAAGAATTTAAACATATTAGGGACAGAGGTGGTCATTTGCAGTTAGAGGGTCGTTTCTCTGTCGATAGCTGCTCTGAGAAACGTTAAGATAACAGTTTTGTGTGGGAGAAGTGTAGCCCACTGCACAAGGGCACAGTTCTGTGTGTTTTATCCAGAGATGTGTGCCCAGGGCTTCTGACACAGCCCAGGGGTAAGCACTAGAGCACGCAGGAGGCCTCAGTTGTACACATGTGAACGCATGCTCACACACACACTTCAGTGAGCACACACGTGAGCACATGCTCACACACACTTCAGTGAGCACACACGTGAGCACATGCTCACACACCCTTCAGTGAGCACACACGTGAGCATATGCTCACACACACACACTTCAGTGAGCACACATGTGGGCACATGCTCACACACACACACTTCAGTGAGCACACATGTGGGCATATGCTCACACACACACACTTCAGTGAGCACACATGTGGGCACATGCTCACACACACACACTTCAGTGAGCACACATGTGAGCACGTGCTCACACACACACACTTCAGTGAGCACACATGTGAGCGTATGCTCACACACACACTTCAGTGAGCACACATGTGGGCACGTGCTCACACACACACACTTCAGTGAGCACACATGTGAGCATGTGATCACACACACACACTTCAGTGAGCACACATGTGAGCGAGATCTCACACACACACTTCAGTGAGCACACATGTGAGTGTGTGCTCACACACACTGGCGCCCACACAAACACATGCTCGCGTTGTCTAAAAGCTGTAGACAATTCATCTTTTAATCACTTTGTTTTTAGCAAAAATCCTGTTATGAATCTCAAAGTGGATTGAACTCACTATGAAGCCCAGGCTGGCCTCCAACTCAACACCCTCCCGCTTGGAGACCAAGGACTGGGATACCAGAAGTGTGCCACCACAGCTGCCTAACAGACTTTCCCAAGACACAAAAAGAGAAAAATGGTTACCCTGTGTTCAACATTCAGTTTAGGTTAGGTTTTGGTTGTTTTAGGGTGCCCAGCTGATCTCCAGTTCCTGAAATCCTCCTGCTTCAGAACTAGGACTGTTGGTACATCCCACCAAGACGGGCCAACATCCAATTTTGTTTTTTCCTGGTTTGTTGGTTTGTTTTGTTTTGTTTTTTGAAACAGGGTTCCTCTGTGTAGCCCCAGCTATCCTGGAACTTGATTTGTAGACCAGGCTGGCTTCGAACTCACAGCGATCTGCCTGCCTCTGCTTCCCAAGTGCTGGGATTAAAGGTGAGTTTTAAATCAAGGCCTCACACTGTAGCCCAGGCTGACTTGGATTGTGCGATGTCTCAAATGCTTCGGGTCCAGCCTCTGATCCTTTTTTTGTTTTTCAAAGATTTGTTTATTATGTATACAGTGTTCTGCCTGCATGTATGTAGAGGGCACCAGATCTCATTACAGATGGTTGTGAGCCACCATGTGGTTGCTGGGAATTACTCAGGACCTCTGGAAGAGCAGTCAATGGTCTTAACCTCTGAGCCATCTTTCCAGCCTGTCTCAGTTCCTTTTAAAGGAATCTTTAAAACAAAAAAATTGATATTTGATGCCATTGGACACTCAGAGAAGTACTAGCAATGGCATCTACTATCTAGCCAACGTTCAAGTTTAATCAAATATCTCAAAAATATCTTAGGTCTGATCAAATCAGAACTGTAAGCCAGGAATGGTAGTATAATCTCAGCACTCTGGAGGCAGAGGCAGGAGGATGGCTGCAAGTCCAAGAGCAGCCTGGTCTCATAGCAAGGTCCAGTCTACACAAGCAAGACCCTTTCTCAAAGCCCAAACAGGCGAAGAGACAGCTTACGGTTATGAGCACTGGCTGCTCTTGCAGAGGAGCCTGGCCTGACTCCCAGCACCCACGGAGTAGCTCACAACCACCTGTAATTCCAGGTCCGGGCACCTGACACCTTCTGACCTCCACAGGCTTCAGGCACAAACATGATACAGAGACATTCAAGCAGGAGAAAAACTCATTACATAAAAATAACTTAAAACAAGCAAAAATCAGGACCCAGGAAAATCTATTCCTGATTGCTATTTATTTATTTTCTGATTTACCTTTTTTTTTTTTTTTTTTTTTTTTGGCGGGAGGAGTGGTTGAGACAGGGTTTCTCTGTAGCTTTGGAGCCTGTTCTGGAACTTGCTCTGTAGACCAGGCTGGCCTTGAACTTGGAAAGATCTGCTCGGATTAAAGGCATGCACCACCATTTATTTATTTATTTATTTAACATTTTTTCCTCATTTATTACCTGAAGTTCTTCAGTGAAAAAGAGTTTTCCCGGGCTGCAAAGACGCTCAGCAGGTAACAGCCCTTGTTGCTGTTGCAGAGGATCTGGGTTTAACCCCCAGCACCCACATGGTGGCCACAGCCATCTGTGGCTTCAGTTCCAGGGATCTGATGCCCTCTTCTGACCTCTGTGGGCACCAGGCATAAACATACACACAGGCAAAACACTCACACACATAAAACTAAAAGCTAAAAATAATAATAATAAGACTTTAAGAAAAACAGGGAGAGGCTGTCCTCCTCAGGGCTGTTTGTTTCCTGGTGTGAGGTTGGTGCAGGAACTCCAGGGTGGGGGCTCTCTCCCTCAAATGAGCAGTTCCCAGAGTACGTTGATGGAACTCGTTCGTGGCCCCAGTCAGTAAACCACACTGTTGCCCCATGGGGCAGACAGGCCCATCCGCTGGCCTCAGAGCGAGGGGGAGGGTCTGAGGGAAAATGATTGACAGTGAGATACCTAACAACACCCTTAATAGAAAGATAGGCAGGCAGAATGGTCAAAACACACACACACACACACACACACACACAAGAGAGAGAGAAAGAGAGAGAGAGAGAGAGAGAGAGAGAGAGAGACAGACACACACACACACACACACACACACACAGAGAGAGAGAGAGAGAGGAGAGAGAGCGCCTGGTGAAGTAGAAGTGGCAAGCTGTCATGGGCAGTGGACCTGTCCCCTACCTCCTGCAGAGCCAGAGACCCTGCCCTGCCTGAGCTCCAGTAGATGGCGCTTGAAGACCCCTCCCCCCCTCCCTGGGGCAGGCTCTGGAGCGGGCACACACCAAACCCTTCCTCACTGTACACCTCGGCAGTACCAGGCCCCGAGTTGTCCCCTCCCATGCCCACCACTGGTGCTTGGAACAGATCCTGGGGTCTCAGGCAGGCTGGGTGAGCACTGTACCCACTCACTGAGCCACACAGCACACCTAGCCCGGGATTGTTTATTTTAGGGGACAGCGTCACTATGGAGATGAGTCAGGCCTTGAACTTGTGGTGAACCTCCTGCCTCTGCCTCTAGAATACTGGGACTAGGGGCGGACTGTGTATCCTGGAGAGATGGCTCAGCAGCTAAGGGCACTCGCTGCTCTTCCAGAGCACCAAGGTTTGAGTGCCAGCGCCTTCAGTTTACCTGGCTGTACCTCCAGGTCCAGGGGATCCGATGCCTTCTGACTTCCTCAGACACCAGGCACACATGTGGTATACATACATACATTAGGGAAAACAGTCACTTGCATAAATAAATCTAAAATAGCATTTTAAATACATTTCTGAGCGGGGGCAGTCCCTTATCATATACACCTAAAACCCTGAATTCGGACCCTTTTCACACGTTTTCACTGGCTTCCACGCCACCATGGGTCCTGGAAGCTGAACTCTGGCCTCTGGTGCCTACAAACCTCCAGCCCCCAGACAGTGTTTTAACGCAGTGATTCCAAAGGGCCTGGAGAAATGACTCAGCCCCGTTCTGAGCACCTACTGCTCCTGCAGAGGACCCAGGTTCCCAGCAACCACATGATGGCTCTCAACCCACAACTCCAGAAGGGAGTCAACACCCTCTTCTGGCCTCTGCGGGTACCAGGCATTCATTGGCACACCTACAGACAAGCAGGTAAAACAGTCACAGACACAAAAGAGTAAATTTAAAAAAAGAAAAGAAAACACAGGCAACCAAGCACACGTGGTTGGCACGCCGCGCTTCTGGGTTTTTCATTTCCTTTTCTTTGATGTGCTGGGAAGGGAACCGGAGGCAGCAGACAGGCTCGTCAGGCCCTCTGCCACTGATCTTCCGTGGGTGAACTGGTCTCCGTCTTTGTTCTGGGTGTAACGGAAAAGGCTAAACGTGCTTCTGTGAGGCTAGAAATCACATTTCCGGGATCTGTACGTCAAGACTCCGTGGTGCCACAGAGCTCCAGCCGTAGTTCGGTCGGCTGGGTCGACTGCAAGAACTGCGCAAACGTGCGGCCTGGACAGGTTGCTCCGCAGCAGTTTGGCCTCCAGGAAGCAGGGAGGCAGATGCTGCTGGAGATGGAGCGGCCCGAGCAATTGGAGGCCCCGTGGAAAGAGTGGGCGGCAGGGACTCTCCAGGAGCAAACACTGGTCTCTGAGGACATGGTGCCATGGCTACCGCACCAGCTCCCCTGCCACTGCGGAAGGAGACTCGGAGCAGGACAGCTCAGCACTTCTGGGTTCCAGCACTTTGTCTGGACATAGGGATTAAGAGAAATGTCCTGGGCCTGATATGCAAAAGTGGGATGGGCAAAAAAGGGCCGTGGCTGGATAGAAGGCTCAGCAGGGAAGAGCGCCAGCGGTGTTAGAGATTGGTCTGGGGAGGGGTCAGTGTTGGGAGAGGGTGTGGATTTTGCAGAGATGGAGTCCGGGACTTGTTTAAGTTTTCAAGTTTTCTCTCTGTCTCTCAGTTTCTCTGTCTCTCAGTCTCTCTCTCTCTCTCTCTCTCTCTCTCTCTCTCTCTCTCTCTCTCTCTCTCTCTCCTCCTTGAAAAAGAGTTTAGATACGATCCCTATAGAGCAAGTCTGGCCCAAAATTCCTGGTTCGATCCCCCCACCCCCAGGGAACCCCCACCCTGTTCTGAAGATTAGATCGGGCCCTCCTGCAAGGTGAGCATTGTATTACCGCGCGTGCTTTATCTCCAGTCCCTGTTTCTTTTCTTGAGCCAGGACTTTGATCACACTGGGTAGCCCAGGCTGGCCTTGCAACACTGCAGGCCTCTTGAACAGCTGAGTGGACAGTTGCATGCTGCAGCGGGGGTGGACAGTCACATGCCTGCAGGCCTGGCTCTTCGTGCTGCTTGTCGTAAAAAAGGCTAGGCTGCGGAGTGGAGTCAGGAGCATACCCCTGCTCCAGGCCCTGCGTTCCAACCTCAACATGCAAAACAACACGTTTAAAACCTTTTAATAGAAGTTGTTCAGTTCTCTCAGAAAAAGCCAAACCAGAGGAGCCACAGGGGCTCCCTGTAAGGTCCTGGAAGATGTCCAGCCCCCAAGATCTACCATCACCCTTTGGAAGTCCCTGACTAGTTTGTTTACCTGCTAGGGGTTAACTGGAGAGTGTTGGCAGACGTCATCCTTGGTGTATTTTTAGTTTATTGGTTTAATGAGAGGCAATAGAGATTCTAGAAGGTGATCATCTCCATTTGAGGTCACCTGACCAAGGACAATGACACATCAAGCGTCAGCATGTACTTTACCCTTGGGAGAACTTGTTTCCTGGTTCTTTGGAAATAAAACAACAATGAAGAAAACAGCCCTGTGGGAGGCAGGGGACACCTCACTGGCCAGTTGGAGATGAGCCTAGGCCACAGGAGACCTTTCCTCAACTGCCCGTGTCCTCGGGCAGCGCTAAGACACAGCCGGTGCCTGTTAGGGTGACAGCATTAGACCCGAAAGGCTAGAATAGCTCCCAGCAAGCCTTGTTGGTTGGCGGTTGGCACGGCCCCAAGGTCCTTCAGGTTGAGAAACTTCTTTTGCTTTTTAAGGATGATTTCCTTTTCAGGACACTATTGTGGCCTTCCAGTTACCTGTTCATTGTGTATTTATTTTAAATATAATTAATAGGTTTTCTGCTCCTTTCCCCCCATTATAGGTTTCTCAGCCAAGCTGAACTGAAAAAGTATAACAACAGGTTTACTTGAGTAAAACAACTCCCGGGTGGGTTCTCCAGTCTCAGAGATCGAGGCTGGAAAAGTCACACGCCCACACTAAAGCAGGGAGATTATAGAGCTTGTAGGCACGGGGTGATGACGTGTCTGTCACAAGCTGGGTTTGTGCCCAAGTGTGATCAAAAGCTGGGCGCTCAGGCGGGACTTGGGCTGCTGACAACTTCAGGGGAGGAAGCGCAGTAGCCACCCAGAATCGGAACTGGGCTTTTGGTGCCTTCCCTTTGTCTGGAGAGTCTGAGTAGGCAGGATTTGGAGAGAGAGACAGGAATGGGGCTCTCCAGATTGTGCAAGGTCGAGCTGGAGGTTCCAACCGAACAATAATATTTTGCATTTATTCTTTGAGAATTTCATGCATGTATACAATATATTTTGATCATATCTACTCCCCGACCCAACCATCCCCCCACGTCTCCCTGCCACTTCTCCTTTTTAAGTTGTTGATTTATTTAATGCGTTGTATAAATGTTTTGTCTGCATGTTTGTAAGCGTAGCACAGACCAGAGGAAAGCATAGGCCCCACTTGGATTGGAGCCGCAGACAGTGGTGAGCCACCACATGGGTGCTGGGCATCAAATCTGAGTCCTCTGGAAGAGCAGCCAGTGCTCTTAGTCACCACCTCTTCAGCACCCCATGCCCCCCATTTCTATAAACCAGTGAGTCCAGCCGGTGCTGCCCATACACCCGTGCTTGTGGGGCCATCGCTGGACTGTGGAAAATCCTACCAGGGCCGGCAGCTTTCTAGGTAGATGAAGAGACTCAGCTGGTAAAGGCACTTGTCTCCACACCTGAGACCCAAGTTCAATCCTGGGGACCCGTGTGCTGGAGAACTGACTGCTACACTGACTTCTGTGAGTCCTCACATGAACACACACGCACACACACACATACATATACACACATACCCATACACACACGCACACACATGTACACACACACACACACGCTACAAAATTTTAGACCTGATTATCTATACACTAGCAGCCTTTAGTTACCAATAGCAACTCAGCTAGGTGTGGGGTCCTGTGAGCCACTCCTCTGTTTATCTATCTGTCTGTCTGTCTGTCTGTCTATCTATCTATCCATCCATCCATCCATCCATCCATCCATCCATCTATCTATCTATCTATCTATCTATCTATCTATCTCTCCATACATCTATCTATCTATTTATCTATCTATCTATCTATCTCTCCATACATCTATCTATCCATCCATCTATCTATCTCTCCATCCATCCATCCATCCATTCGTCTATCTATCTATTATCTATCTATCTATTGTCTTTTTCCAGACAGTATTTGTCTGTGTAGCCCTAGCTGTCCTGGAACTTTGTAGACCAGGCTGGCCTCGAACTCAGAGATTTGCCTGCCTCTGCCTCCCTAATGCTGGGATTAGAGATGTGAGCCACCACCACCCAGCATATTTTTTTCTGTGTATTTATTTTTATTCTAGAATGTCTATTCCACTTCCTTAAAAAAAAAGATTTGTTTATTATGTATACAGCATTCTGCCGAAAGAGGGCACAAGCTCTCACTGCAGGTGGCTGTGAGCCACCATGTGGTTGCTGGGAATTGAACCCAGGACCTCTGGAGAAGCAGCCAGTGCTCTTAACCTCTGAGCCATCTCTTCAGCCTGTGTACCCACTTTCCTTGAAATCAATTTTAAAATTAGGTTTATTATTTTTTAGATTGTGTGTGTCTGTGTGTGTAATGGGTGTGTGTCGGTGAGTTCAGGTGCCCCCTGAGGCCAGAAGCCAAAGGCATCATATTGCAACGCAGGCTGGCATAGAACTTAGCGTGCAGCCCAGGCTAGCTGGGCTCAGGGGGCCGCCACGCCTGGCTGCAGTGTGAGTTTCATAGCTGTGCAGTCTTCTGTTACTGCGCCGGCAGGAGCTCCCCTGTGTGCTGTGCTCAGCTCAGCTCCCGAGCTCCCAAGACAGAGCTCCCCTGTGTGCTGCACTTGGCTCAGCTCAGAACAGTGGCTCGCCAAGAGAGCAGCCCACTGGAGCTCCAAGTGAGGCGTCCCTGTGGGTGTCTTAGCTTTCGCTTTTGCTCAGCCCTTTGAGAATCACCAACCAAAGCTGTGTTTCTAAGCAGGGCACGGTGGCAAATGCCTAGAACCCCAGCACTGTGGAAACAGAGGCAGAAGGATCAAGAACTTGAGGCCAGCCGTCCTCCCAGATGGAAGTCCAGGCCAAAAGAAACAAGTGACAGGTGTTGGGGCTATTGTGTTAAGGTGTGTGACTGTTTATTCTGCATTTTTTTAACTCTGTGAAGCTGTGATTCTTTGCCTGCCTCGAACACCTGATGGTTTAATAAAGATCTGAACGGCCAATAGCGAGGCAGGAGAAAGGATAGGCGGGGCTGGCAGGCAGAGAGAATGGAGAGAAGGAGAAAACTGGGAGAAGGGGTTGGGAGGAGCAGTAGCCCGAGAAGGAGGAGGACATTCGGGGTAGGGGCCAGTCATCCAGTTATACAGCAATCTATCGAGTTAGAGTAAGATTTAAAGAAGTAAGGGAACGGGAAAAACACAGAGGTCAAAGGGTAGACAGGATTATATAAGTTAAGAAAAGTGGGCAAGAAACAAGCCAAGCTAAGACTGGATGTTCTTAAACAAGAATAAGACTCTGTGCGTTATTCTTTTGGGAGCTTGATGGCGAGTCCCCCAAAAGAGTCTGAGGAAGTTAATATCATATTACTATAGCCAGGTGGTGATGGTGCACGCCTTTAACCCTAGCACTTGGAAATTCGAGGACAACCTGGTCTACAAAGTGAGTTCTAGGACAGCTAGGACCGTTACACAGAGAAACCCTGTCTTGAAAAACCAACAAAAAACAAAAAAGAAAGAAAGAAAGAAAGAAAGAAAGAAAGAAAGAAAGAAACCCTCAAAGGTGTACCTAGCTACTTGGGTGTTAGTTAATTTCAAATGCAGTCAAGTTGACAACCAAGAATAGCCATCACAAGTCCATCCCTCGTTAAATTGGCACAAAACCGTAAGTCCTTATGTCATGCTTAATTTCCTAATGAAAACAGAAACCAGCCTAGCCTAACATAATATAACTGTCCCAGGTACGACTGCAAATGCATTATATATATATGTGTGTGTGTGTGTGTATTTAAAATATTTATTTATTTATTATGGATACAATATTCTGTTTGCACGTATGCCTGCAGGCTAGAAGAGGGTACCAGAGCTCATTACAGATGGTTGTGAGCCACCATGTGGTTGCTGGGAATCAAACTCAGGTCCTTTGGAAGAGCACGCAATGCTCTTAACCACTGAGCCTTCTCTCCAGCCCCCTGCATTATATATTTAAGCAGATCACAGTTTTACCTAGCATAGCTATCCATTGTACAACCACAAATACATTATAAATTTTAGAATAGGGAGCAATGTCCCTTCAGGGACAACTTAAATGTGATGGCCACTGGTATTCTCTTAGTTGACTTTACATAACCCGATAAAGGGTGCAGGAAAGAAAACACGGGTGTCTGTCAGCTGGCTAACTCCATCTGGCACCTTCTTTTCCTTTGTCAGTCTACCAGGAGGTGTCAGGAGCGACCAACCAGCATCATCACTTCCCACAAATTGCCAAATTTTTTTCCCTTTTTTGAGACAGGATTTCTCTGTACAGTCATTGACTGTCTTGGAACTCACCAGGCTGACCTTGAACTCAGAGATCCACCTGCCTCTGCTTCCTGAGAGCTGGGATTAAAGGAGTAGCCATCACTGCCTGGAAAAAAAAAAGTTATATCATTATATGCAGCCACCAAATCCACTCTCTCTCAGAATCCGTGATCGGGATAATCCAATGCCTCTGCCTCCCTGAGTGTGAGGAACAGTCCACAGCACGGCTTCGCCTCCCTGAGTGTGAGGAACAGTCCACAGCTCGGCTTCGCCTCCCTGAGTGTGAGGAACAGTCCACAGCACGGCTTCGCCTCCCTGAGTGTGAGGAACAGTCCACAGCACGGCTTTGCCTCCCTGAGTGTGAGGAACAGTCCACAGCACGGCTTCTGGTCAGTGACTGTAGGTGTTGGAAATTGGAAAGGCATTTGCATTTCTGCTACTTCCAGATGCAGTCAAGTTGGCAACCACGCTCTTTAGATCTCACGATCATCCTCCCTGTGGGACCCGGCATCGTATAGCCCCTTCTAATCAGTTTTATGCTGTTTATCTTTTTTTTTTTTTTTTTTTTTTTGGTTTTTCGAGACAGGGTTTCTCTGTGGTTTTGGAGCCTGTCCTGGAACTAGCTCTTGTAGACCAAGCTGGTCGCGAACTCACAGAGATCCGCCTGCCTCTGCCTCCTGAGTGCTGGGATTAAAAGCGTGCGCCACCACTGCCCGGCCACAAAATCACTTTAAAAACATGGTACAAACTGCTTCAAACAGCCCTGGCTGGGGACATGCCTTCAGGGTCTCTCAAAGCCCTGTGGTGCTGGCAGAGGGAGAGCTGGCTGACGGTTCTTTTGCTCCAGGCAGCCAGAGTCCCACGTCTGTCCTTAGGGAGTCAGCTGTCCTACACCAGCTTCTATTACTTACAGGAGAATGAGCATCGGGCACGCTTGAGGTCAGCATGTAAAAAACAGTATCATTAATAACGTCTAAGATTTTAGCTGTATGTAAGGGCAATTAACACCCAGGCCAGGCATGGTGGCTCACGACCACGTGAGACCTCCGGAGTGGAGGCCTGGGTAGGCTCTGTGTCTGCCTGGGTTCCCGCAGATTGCCTTTGAGGGACGGCGGTATGGAAGCATGGTAGTTTCTGTGATTGCTCCACTTCCGGTGTGTGGATAAAGGCTCCCGGAGAGATGAAGATAGTGTTTTGGCACAGACGTCTTTTTAAATCTCTTCCTCATAACAGGAAGCTGTGGGTTTTGAGAATGGACATGATTGGATGATTATCTCAATTTAGCAGAAGTGGTCTGCATTTTTAAGGCTTTGGAGACTTGTCTGTAGCATGATTAATAAAAACCCAGAGACAGATATTGGGGTTCAACTTGAAGGTCAGAAAAGCAAAGCAGACGCCCACTGGAATGGCGATCCTACCTCCAGGAATCTCAGAAGGAGACTGAGATTGAAATCTGTCTCCTCCCGTTTTATCATCCTCTCTGGTTCTGGGATTAAAGGTGTGTACCACCACCACCTGGTTTCTATGGCAAACTAGTGTGGCTACTGGGATTAAAGGTGTGTGTTGCCACTGCCTGGTCTGTAAGGACTGTTTTACTCTCTGATCTTTAGGCAAGCTTTATTTATTAAAATACAAATAAAATATCACTACAGTTATTTGTGTTTTGAGATAGGATGTCACTACGTAGCTCCAGTCGCGCGCAGGGACTCACTACATAGATCAGGGTGACCTTGAATTTACAGAGCTGCCTGCCTCTGCCTCCCAGAGGGTACCACCATGCCAGGCTGTTTGTTTATTGACAAGATCTTATAGCTCAGAACTAGTTGTACAGATGAAGGTGACCTTGAGTTTCTGACCTTCCCACCTGCACCTCCCTAGTGTTGAGGTGAGAGGCAGGCCCTGTGAACAGCCAAGGCAAGCTCAGTTCCACCTGAGCTACATCCCAAGCCCCATGTGACTGCTATCACCCTGACAGTGTCTCAATCTTACGCCTCGAGCCTGACTGGCACCAGAAAGGAGGTCTGACACCCCGGGGTGGGGGCAGTTTAGATCGTGGAAGGAAGGGACAGGAATGCAGAAGAGACCTTTGGATAAATGAATGGTTGCTCATTTACAAGGATGGTTGGCCATTTAAGAAGAGATGCCAAGGGTTAGGGAAGGGCGGGTGAGGAACTGAATAGGCTTTGTGACTGTCTGGGAAGACTGTGGTCATTCACACCGAGTACAGTCATGTGCTAAGCCTTTTGAGGAGCATTGTATATAAAAGGAATGTTACATATTGTTAACTTCTCTGTGAGAATGAGAGGCACTCTTCTTCCCCCACACAGGGGACTGTAAGAGTGACTAAGCGGTCAAAGTTAACTTTAAGTGTTCTGGGAGAACTGTGGTGGCGCACGCCTTTAATCCCAGCACTCGGGACACAGAGGCAGGTGGGTCTCTGTGAGTTTGAGGCCACTCTGATCTACAGAGCAAGTTCCAGGACAGTCAAGACTATTACACAGAGAAACACTGTCTCAAAAAAAAAAAAAAAGAAAAGAAAAGAAAAGTATTCAAAGGTATTCTGTCTTTCCTACCCACGCCTCCCCAAACCCCTGGAGCTGAGGACCAAACCCAGGGTCTTGCATTTGCTGGAAAAGTATTCTGGGGGCTTGAGAAATGGCTCAGAGGTTAAGAGCACTGGCTGCTCTTCCAGAGGTCCTGAGTTCAATTCCCAGCAACCACATGGTGAGTCACAATCATCATCTATAATGGAATCTGGTGCCCTCTTCTGGTTTTTTTTTTTTTCCGAGACAGGGTTTCTCTGTGGCTTTGAAACCTGTCCTGGAACTAGCTCTGTAGACCAGGCTGGTCACAAACTCACAGAGATCCCCCTGCCTCTGCCTCCCGAGTGCTGGGATTAAAGGCGTGTGCCACCATCGCCCGGCTGGTGCCCTCTTCTGGCAAAATACTGTATACTTGATAAATAAATAAAATCTTTAAAAAAAAAGTATTCTGAATGCCCTTAGAACCATTCCTTTTTCTACTTTTTAAATTTATTTGTTTTTTTGGCTTTTGGAGACGGAGTTTCTCTGTGTAGTCCTGACTGTCCTGAAACTCGCTCTGTAGACCAGACTGGCCTTGAACTCACAGAGACCCACCTGCCTCTGCCGCCAGAACGGTGGGATTAAAGGCGTGAGCACAACCACTCGCTTACAATTTATTTTATTTGTATGAGTGTTTTGCCTGCACGTGTGTCTGTGCATCCCGTGTTTTTGGTGCCACAGAGGTCAGAAGGTGCTGGATCCCTTGGAACTGGAGTTAAAGATGACCAAGTCATCACGTGTGCTGGGACCCAAACCTGGGCAGCCAATGCAGCTCTGTGAGTTCAAGGCCAGCCTGGACTACAAGAGGTAGTTCCAATTCCAGGACAGGCTCCAAAGCTCCAGATAAACCCTGTCTTGAAAAACAAAACAACAACAAAAAAAGAGCAGCCAACGCTCTTAACCAGATGAACCATCTGGCCAGCCTCTACCTCCAGAATCTTTTTGTTTTGTTTTGTTTTTTTAAATTTATTTATTTATTAAAGATTTCTGGGGCTGGAGAGATGGCTCAGAGGTTAAGAGCATTGCCTGTTCTTCCAAAGGTTCTGAGTTCAATTCCCAGCAACCACATGGGGGCTCACAACCATCTGAAATGAGGTCTGGTGCCCTCTTCTGGCCAGCAGACATACACACAGACAGACTATTGTATACATAATAAATAAATTAAAAAAAAAAGATTTCTGTCTCTTCCCCGCCACTGCCTCCCATTTCCCTCCCCCTCCCCAAATTAAGTCCCCCCCCCCCCCTCAGCCTGAAAAGCAATCAGGGTTCCCTGTCCTGTGGGAAGTCCAAGGAACCCCCACCTCCAACCAGGTCTAGTAAGTTGAGCATCCAAACTGCCTAGGCTCCCACAAAGCCAGTGCGTGCAGTAGGATCAGAAACCCATTGCCATTGTTCTTGAGTTCTCAGTAGTCCTCATTGTCCGCTATGTTCAGAGAGTCCGGTTTTATCCCAGGCTTTTCCAGACCCAGGCCAGCTGGCCTTGGCGAGTTCCCAGTAGAACATCCCCGTTGTCTCAGAGTGTGGGTGCACCCCTTGCGGTCCTGAGTTCCTTGCTCGTGCTCTCTCTCCTGCTCCTGATTTGGACCTTGAGATTTATGTCCAGTGTTGTCTTGTTTTTTTGAGACAGGATTTCTCTATGTAACAGTGTTCCTGGCTGATCTGAACCTCACTCTGTAGACCAGGCTGGTCTCCAACTCAGAGATCCACTTTGCCTCCACTCTGGGGTGTTAGGATTAAAGGTGTGTGCCACCATGCCCAGTGTACCTCCAGAATATTAGTTACCCTGTTCCCAAGTTATTGTAACTCCAATCAAGTACTATGAGAGGTTATATGCAGTACAGACCCGTCAGAGTAAAACGTTCAAAGTTTTGGCAGAGTCCAGTTTAACACCTTTAGAGGCAGAGACAGGCCCATCTCTGTGAATTCAAGGACAGTCCTGAACTCATAATGCATTCCAGGCCAGTCAGACCACAGAGTGAGGCTGTTTCAACAAACCAAGCAAGCAAGCAAGCTTGCTTCCAGATGACCCAGATTTAAAACCCACTACTGCAGTCTGTAATTACAGGAACAGGTGATCTGACTCCCTCTGCTGACCACTGTGGGAATTGCATGCATATGGTCCACAGGGCCTGCAAATCGTCTAAACACCTAAAAATATTTGCTTTTGTTTTTCAAGACAAAAACCTCAGACTGTGCCTCAAACTCACAGAGATCCGCCTGTCTTTGCCTCCCGAGTGCTGTAAGGGTCTTTTAAAGTTGAATGACATTCAGTTTTTGTGTGTGCGCACTTGTGGAGGGTGCTGGCCATGAACTGCCTTCCCAGATAAACTGGGTCACCCGCTCTGTGCTACGCTTATGTTCAAACCATTCCTTCTCCTGCTCCCTCATCTTGCCAGTTAGAGAAGGGCAACCTCAAAGGGAAAAAGCCAATCAATCAATTAGGGAAAATGGAGGTTGGAAAACACAACTTTCCCGTTAGGGAGGGAACTCAGCTTCCCTTCTCTACAATCACCTGTGCCTAAGGAGCCTGCTTAAAACCTAAGTGTTTTGTCTGCAGGCACACGCACGTGTGTACCTGGCCCCCTCAGAGGTCAGAAGAATGGAGGACATAAACCAGGAATCCTCTCTGGCCAGAAGCACACGGGCCGTCTTGTGTTAATTCATGAGTGCAGTTGCTGTGTCACATCTAGGAGCGAGAGATGGCTCAGTGGCACAAGCACCGCCTGCTCTTCCAGAAGATCTGGGGCTCCATTTCCAGCACCCACTCAGTTGTCTCTAACCGCAAGGCCCCTCACATAAGCACATGCAAAGCACCAATGCACACAGATTTTAAAAGGGTAACTTGTATCCTGTGCAGGCCTCAACTATGGATCAACCTGCCTCTGCCTCCTGAGTGCTGCAATTAAAGGCGTGGGGCACCACTGCCCAGCAGTGTAAAGGATTTGATGCTGTATTCTATTCTGCAGAAGGGAAACTTAGTCCCTGCACTTAGAAGGGAGAAGTTTTAGTACTTACAGCCACCCTTGTTTATAGCAGGCAGTTGAGATCAAGACCAGACCTTGGGCTAAAACTGTTAACGGCAGTTCAGTCTCTACTAAACCATCCACGCAGGTCCTGCGCTTGCCACCACAACTTTATAAACTCCCCCCAGGCATTTGAGTTATCTCTGGACTGCGTACACAGCACAGTACGTGGCTCAGTCAGAACCAAATCATAAGCTCAAGGGCTCCCAAGCACTAAAATGACAGCTCTGGAGGACCTGAGCTCTTGTGTTTGATGCTTGTGGCAGGTAGGGCAGACTCCTTGTGATAGACGAATACCACCTCAGCTGTGACTACTGGGACCTCCTACTTCCAGCAAACCCTTTCAAAGCACCTCTGCCACACAGACAACAATCACTTCAGTGTTCAAGTATTTTATTAGACTTTCGGAGAAAGCCAAGATAAGACAGTATGTAAACATTTCAGGGAGACAAGTTTCATTACATTGCCCAAACTCTTCAAGGAAACGCTGCTCCACTCTGGGTAAACAGACAGGTGCCACCATGTTTAGCTGATGTGGTCCAGCACTCACACCTGCTGACACAGTAAACAAAATTCTCAGGATCCACGTCAGCCTCTACAGCAGCAAGTCCTGAAATTTCAGAAAAGGAACATGTGGACTCAAACACCCTCAGGAAAGCTCAGGCTAGTCCAACAAGGTTACCACAGAAAGCGGAAAGGCCCGAGCGGTAACTTTACAAGCCCTGGGGACAGACCAGCATGTCTGTTGGGCGCCCAGTGATCCCAGGTCTCAGAAGTGAGGTAAGGCATGGAAAAGGCAGCAGGCAGCATTCCTCTGGAGACCAAGTCAAACCCTTTAAACTGCTCCCCCCAGCTGCCCTTAGTCACCACCCAGTTCTTAATCACAGCAACAGAAAGTTAACTAGAACACTCACCGCCACAGCAAGGAGAAAGGGCTCGCTCTCAGACACTAGCATGACCGGGCAGGCACAGTCACGCCATGCTGGACCACTTTTAAGTACAGACTCCACCTTAGGCTGGGGTCTCAGGTCAGCTCATAATCTAGATGAGGGAACCAGGCCTCTGTGTAGTCTTCAGAACTCACTCTAGAAGCGTAAATAGGACAGTCAATGACAAACAGGGGCCAGCTACATTAGCAGAGCATTTGGGACACTGGATTCCATCCCAAGGAAGGGAAATAGTGCACCCAAAATAAGGATTCAGGTTCCCCAAGAGAGTCAGATTTATAGTCGACATCAGGACCAGCGTCAGAGACTCTAGTCTGTGAAATCATCATTCCCAGTTTAGGGAGACCCGAATCAGTAAAAATGCAACAGAAGCCCAAGGACTGTTAGTCTGAGAGTAAGGAGACCGGCTGTGGTAGGCCGTGATTGTATTCTCAGGCTTTGGGGCCATAGAAGAAATCCAAAACCACCAAGTCACTGGACCGTAACTGCTAAAAACTACAAAGAGGTGGGACAACCACAGCTAAGCACCATAAAAAACCCTCAAAAAACCCACCACACACAACGGACTCCTTGCAACCTGAATGGTCTAAGGAAATGTCTGAGCTACAAACAATGCAACAAAGCACCCATATGCAGAAAAATTGCAATAAAACGAGGGTCGTGGCTCATGGCTTCAACCCCAGCCACTTTAAGTTTGGAACTAGGTTAAAGCCAGGAATGGTGGCATGCCCATGGGATACAGGGTTCCCACACTCGAGGCTGGGCAGTTAAGACCACGGGTTGCTCTTCCAGGACCCGGATAAAACTCCCAGTACCCACATGGCAGCTTACAGCTGTAAGTCCAGTACAGGGGCCCTGACAAATTCATAGACAAACATGCACATAAAATTTTTAGAAAACTAATAATCAAGCAAGGGATAAACAAATGCTAATGGCCATGACGCTTTGCTAAGAAAACTGTCTGAGATAACCTAAGGACCTTCTGTCGCCCAATACTAACCTTCCTTCAGGAGAAAGCGGCCAGCGGGTGTCCTCAATTCCCTAGCAGGAAGCAAGACAGAAGCAAACCGTTAAGGACTCCAGGCCACGGAAGTTCAAATCCCAGCTACCGCAGACGCCGGCCAGGGGCGGTCAGAGCGCTGCGGTGATGGCGTCAGCGGACACTCAGAATCACCAGAGGTCATCATTACCGTCGCTCCCCCGGGTCCAGCCCCTCCACATCCCGCCCTGCGATCGCACCATCGACTCACCATCATGGCCCTGGGTCCCGCCGGCGCGGATAAGAGACCTGGGGAGAGAGAACAGTGTGAGCACAGACCCGGGAGACTGCGGCCCGCGTCCCTCCTCCCGGGCTGGGTCAGTTCCAAGGGTGGCGTCACGGAGACATCAGAAACTCTAGTCTGTAAATGTGGGTCATCCTGCCCAGCCCCACGCCGCGGAGCGCTCCCCACGGGACCCGGGGATACCTGCTGCACGACCTCCACGGAGGGAGCAAAGCCAGAGACACAGCAAGGTTGCAGGCCCAATGCCGAGCACACAGCAACGCGGCAGACACGCGCACAAAGAGACCCGCCGCCGCCCGCGCACGCGCTTTTATATCCGCGCCAGCCCGGGGTCCTGACGCGCGTAGTCGTCTTGGGATATGCCTGACCCGGGCGCCCGCTGACCAATGCGGAGGGAACGAAGCGGAATTATGTCGCTCACTCTTCAGGGTGGAGAGTCATGCATGACTTGTGACTTCTGCTAAATTACCAAAGAAAGGGAAAACAAAAATGGAAGCAGGCGGGCGGCCTAGACGCCCAAGGTGGGGTAAAGACCCCGGAGAGCAGCTGGGTGTGTGCGCTCTCTGACCGCCTGGAGGTGTATGGCTGCGGTGATTCTGTTCTGATCCAGGCTACCTACCGGACTCAGGTCACCTCCACCAGCCAGAACAATCTGAATTTGCATCTCAGCTTCTGCTCTCCATCCTTTTTTTTTTTTTTTGGTTTTTCGAGACAGGGTTTTTCTGTGGTTTTGGAGCATGTCCTGGAACTAGCTCTTGTAGACCAGGCTGGTCTCGAACTCACAGAGATCCGCCTGCCTCTGCCTCCCGAGTGCTGGGATTAAAGGCGTGTGCCACCACCGCCCGGCTTCCATCCTTTTTATTAAAAAAAAAAGTGTTTCATTGGGTAGTAAACTTTTCTCCCCTACACCCCCACCGTATCCCTGGCTCATTTGTAGCTAACTAGATAGTCCAAGATGGGGTCCAACCATGCTTAGAATTACAGGCGTGACCCACTACCAGCTCAGACATCTTTGTCAGTTTTAAAAATTATTTTAAAAATTAATATTATGGCCGGGCGTGGTGGTGCATGCCTTTAGTTCCAGCACTCTGAGGCAGATGGATCTCTGAATTCTAGGTCAGCCTGGTCTACAAAGCAAGTTCCAGGGCAGCCAGGGCTGTTACAGAGAAACCCTGTCTCAAAAAATACAAACAGATTAATTTTATTTATGTATATGCACACCACATGTGTGCAAGTGCCTGCTGAGGCTAGCCACAGTGCTTTGGATCCTTTGAACTGGAGTTACAGGAAGCTGGGAGGCACTTGCTGGGCACTGAGCAAGGACCTGCTGAAGAGCAGTAAGTGCTCCTAACCTCCTAGGCCTCTCTCCAACCCCCTTTGTCATTTTTCTGAGACTGCAGTTCTGCACTCAACACTTCTGCATTCACTTCCTAATACTGGAATCATATGTGTGATCCACTTTGAGCATCTCTGGCTTTGTTTTTAACAATACATTTTAGCTGGGATGTAGTGGTATACAATTTTATTTTTTTTTAAATATTTATTTATTATGTATACAATATTCTTTCTGCATGTATGCCTGCAGGCCAGAAGAGGGCACCAGACCTCATTACAGATAGTTGTGAGCCACCATGTGGTTGCCGGGAATTGAACTCAGGACCATTGGAAGAGCAGACAATGCTCTTAACCACTGAGCCATCTCTCCAGCCCCGCGGTATACAATTTTAATCCCAGCATTCAGGAGGCAGAGGCAGCAAATCTCTGAGTTCAAGGCCAGCCTGGTCTACAATAGGGGTTCCAGGACAGCCAGGGCTACACAGAGAAACCCTGTCCTGATAAATAAATAAATAAATAAATACAAGTTGGAGGGCCGGGCTGTGCCCTTTATGGAGCTGAAGGGTGGGCTAAGACGCTAACTCAGAAACAATATTATAAATGAAGTTTGGAAGGTCACTGTGCATACAAGAAATGGATTTTCTCTGTACTCTTTTCAGTTATTCCCTTGAAGCTGTAGCCTTCCACCAAAACTCTCTTGTGAGGTTGGGGTGGTGGCACCGGCCTCTGATCCCAGCACTTGGGAGACAGAGGCAGGCAGATTTCTGTGAATCCGAGGCCAGTCAGGGCTACGCAGAGATCCTGCTTTGTAACATAATAAAAACATTTTAAAATCTAAGAATCCTACAGCAATTATTTATTTGATAAACTTCTCAGTTCCTAGAGGCCCGGTTTCCACCAGGGAGGCTATGGGAGGAAGCTGCTTTCAGTTCTACACTGAGTACATGTTCCGGCTAGACATGACTTCTGTCTGGTGTGGCTTAGCAATAAACTGGATCTCTAATGAGCAGTTCATGAACATAATCGCCCCGACCTCAAGAATTAGTTTCCGGTCATTAAACTCTTGCTGCTGGCTTCTTTACCGCAGGGCGGCCTGACACCTACTGTGTAAGAATATGCTGGAAATTAAAGTGGCTGACCCTGGCCTAGCTAAGTGATTTATTCTCGCTGAAGCTGGGGATTGTTTTTAGGGCCTCCATACTAAGCCAGCATTCTGTCATTGAGCTACACCCCAGCAATTCTAGGATGATGTCATTAAACCAATGGGATGGAGACTCATGGATCAAAAGGGCTTTTTCTGCTATTTTTCCCCTATTTTCTGCCTGTTTATTCAGGCCTTGGACAAGCTATGTAAATGGTCCATTATTTCACCAGGTTTACTGCCTGGAAGGAAGAGGGCAGATAGAGAGAGTGGGTGTGAGAGTGTGTGCTGTAATCCCAGCGTTTGAGGCCAGCATGGGCTAAATAGCACATTCCAGCACAGCCAGGGCTACACAGAAAGGCCATCTCTCTCTCTCTCTCTCTCTCTCTCTCTCTCTCTCTCTCTCTCTCTCTCACACACACACACACACACACACACACACACGCACACACGCACGCACACACACGAACCCTCCTGCCCCCAAAGAAAAAGATACCCAGACCTGGTGCCTGGTGGCAAATGTGTCCAATCTCAGCTCAGGGGTTCGGGGATGGGGACTGATAAGGTCAGGCTGAGCTGGAGGAAGCTCTGCAAGATCTTAAAAAGTAATAAAGAGCCAGGTGGGAAAAAAGAAGATGGCTCTGAGTCTGAGCCAGGCAGGACTGCATGGTGAGACTGTCTCAAAGAACACAGGAGACCTTACAGAGGGCTCTGAGCTCCGTGAGGAAGCCTTGGCTAGCTTCCTCACCCTTCCTGACGCTGTGACCCTTTAACACAGTTCTCATGTTAGGTGACTCCCTCCAACTGTAAAATTACTTTCATTGCTACTACATAACTGTAACTTTGCTGTTATGAATCATAATGCAAGAATCTGTTTTCCAACGGTCTGAGTGACCCCGTGAAAGGGACCTACGACCCCAAAAGGGGTCACGGTTGCAGGTTGAGAAACACAGGTCTAGATTCAGTCCCGGGGAGGTGGGGGAGAGTTCAGAGCCATCAGAGCCCCTGATGTCCTCTCCACGGAGCCCCAAACTATACCCAGCCCCACTCCTACTTTAGAGCACCTGCCGCTAAGATCTTCTGCCTAACACATAGAAAACCGGCACTTAAACTCGAACAAAATTCCCCAAATCCTTGCTCTGGTCAACCCAAAACCAGGGAACCCCCGTAAACCCAGAAGTCCTCATCCCTCCCAACAGACACACGGACAAAACATAGTTGTAACAGTTTATTTAGAATATTTACATTGTAAGTTTTTTTTTCTTTGTAGTGTTGCAAAGAAAAGACTCTCCACAGGGGGGCAGTGTTGATTCTCCGGTGGCAGGAAAATGCCATCCGTACAGTACGTGGATTAAATACAAAGAAGTATGGATTATACCACAAAACGATAATAAGAACAAGCAGATAATTAAAGTTTTAGCGTGGAAGACTAAAGTTAGAAATACACAGTGGAAAAAAGGTGATGAAAGCCAGTCTGTCTCGGGGATGACTGAGAAGAGACTGTCAACTTTAGCTGCTCTGGTTTGGGACCAGACACTGAGACTGTCATGGGTCCCTGGGCAGCAACTAATGCTTTAAATTTCATACATCATTAGGTCTAAGAACACAAAATTCCTTGACTCTGTTTAAATAAAACACTGTAGACGGACAAACTGGCAACGTTCCTGTGGATATAAAGAACAAAAACGTATAAAGTTTAACAGTCAACTCAATTACCTTCTACAAGGCTGGAACTTTAGAACGAACCCAGGAGGGAAGGACCAACCCCGACAGACAGTGCAAAGGCAGTCCTCAGCGCCATCAGTCCGCTTCCCGGAGGACCCCGGGAGTGCAAGGAGGGGCCTCTAATCCACCTCCTCGATGGTGGGCCCCGACCCGGAGCCTCCCTTGGGCGCCTGGGCCCCGAAGCCCCCAGCCCCGGGAGCCCCCGCGCCCTGGTACAGCCCGCTGATGATGGGGCTGCACACCCTCTCCAGCTCCTCCCGCTTGTGCACGAACTCCTCCTTGTCGGCCAGCGTGTTGGCGTCCAGCCAGGAGATGACCTCCTGGCACTTGTCCAGCACCTTCCTCTTGTCCGCCTCGCTGAGCTTGCCCTTGAGGCCCTCGTCCTCCACGGCGCTCTTCATGTTGAAGGCGTAGGACTCGAGCGCGTTCTTGGCCGCCACCCGCTCGCGCTGCACGTCGTCCTCGGCCTTGTACCTCTCGGCCTCCTGCACCATGCGCTCGATCTCCTCCTTGCTCAGCCGGCCCTTGTCGTTGGTGATGGTGATCTTGTTGGCCTTGCCCGTGCTCTTGTCGGTGGCCGTGACGTTCAGGATGCCGTTGGCGTCGATGTCGAAGGTCACCTCGATCTGCGGCACGCCCCGGGGCGCCGGCGGGATGCCGCTGAGCTCGAAGCGCCCCAGCAGGTTGTTGTCGCGCGTCATGGCCCTCTCGCCCTCGTACACCTGGATCAGCACCCCGGGCTGGTTGTCCGAGTAGGTGGTGAAGGTCTGCGTCTGCTTGGTGGGGATGGTGGAGTTGCGCTTGATGAGCGCCGTCATCACGCCGCCCGCCGTCTCCAGGCCCAGCGACAGCGGCGCCACGTCCAGCAGCAGCAGGTCCTGCACGTTCTCAGACTTGTCCCCCATCAGGATGGCCGCCTGCACCGCCGCCCCGTAGGCCACCGCCTCGTCCGGGTTGATGCTCTTGTTCAGGTCGCGCCCGTTGAAGAAGTCCTGCAGCAGCTTCTGCACCTTGGGGATGCGCGTCGAGCCGCCCACCAGCACCAGGTCGTGGATCTGCGCCTTGTCCAGCTTGGCGTCGCGCAGAGCCTTCTCCACGGGCTCCAGCGTGCCGCGGAACAGGTCCGAGCACAGCTCCTCGAAGCGCGCCCGCGTGATGGACGTGTAGAAGTCGATGCCCTCGAACAGCGAGTCGATCTCCAGGTTGGCCTGCGTGCTGGACGACAGGGTCCTCTTGGCGCGCTCGCAGGCCGTGCGCAGCCGCCGCACGGCGCGCTTGTTCTGGCTGATGTCCTTCTTGTGCTTCCTCTTGAACTCCTCCACGAAGTGGCTCACCAGCCGGTTGTCGAAGTCCTCCCCGCCCAGGTGCGTGTCGCCCGCCGTGGCCTTCACCTCGAAGATGCCGTCGTCGATCGTCAGGATGGACACGTCGAACGTGCCGCCCCCCAGGTCGAAGATGAGCACGTTGCGCTCGCCCTTGCCCGACCGGTCCAGCCCGTAGGCGATGGCGGCCGCCGTGGGCTCGTTGATGATGCGCAGCACGTTCAGACCCGCGATCACGCCAGCGTCCTTGGTGGCCTGCCGCTGCGAGTCGTTGAAGTAGGCGGGCACCGTGATCACCGCGTTGGTCACCGGGTGGCCCAGGTACGCCTCGGCGATCTCCTTCATCTTCGTCAGCACCATCGACGAGATCTCCTCGGGGTAGAAGGCCCGGCTCTCGCCCTTGTAGCTCACCTGCACCTTGGGCTTGCCGCCGTCGTTCACCACCTGGAAGGGCCAGTGCTTCATGTCCGACTGCACCACCGCGTCGCCGAACTTGCGGCCGATCAGCCGCTTCGCGTCGAACACGGTGTTCTGCGGGTTCAGCGCCACCTGGTTCTTGGCCGCGTCGCCGATCAGCCGCTCGGTGTCGGTGAAGGCCACGTAGCTGGGGGTCGTGCGGTTGCCCTGGTCGTTGGCGATGATCTCCACCTTGCCGTGCTGGAACACGCCCACGCACGAGTAGGTGGTGCCCAGGTCGATGCCGATCGCCGTGTTCTTGGCCATGGCTCTCTCGCTCGCTCGCTCGCTCTGGCTCTCGGTCTCTCTCTGCTGCCGGGGCTCTGCGCTCAGCTCCTGCGAGGCTGCGCTCTGCTCTGCGGCGGGGATGCTCCGGGAAAGGCTGGTCCTGGCCGGGGATCCGGAAGGTCGGGAACGCGCACTTTCGCTCCTCTCCGCTGCGAGGGAACCTGAGATTCCTTCTGCACCGCAGGCGGTGTCTGGAGCCCTGCGTGCCGCCCTGCGCCTTTATGTGGCGTCCTCCGTCCCCACCCGCTGTCCCCTGGGCCAATCAGCGAGCCGGAGGCTGCCGTGGGGACCGGAATCTTCCAGCAGTTTCGCGTCTGGTGGAGCCTCCCCGCCTCCTCTGAGTAATGGCTGAGGAGGGTGCCGCCCCTGTCCAGAACTCTCCAGACCATTCTGGGGTTCGCTGGAGAGGCCGGATTCCTGGGTAGGGAGGCGGGAGGTGCTTGCTGCCCCTGTTGTCATGGGGACGTAGGGTAGCGGTCCCCGTGGTCAAGTGAAGCAGACAAGGGTCAACCTCTGGAGGTGCTGAGCGGTGAGAGGCGTATGAGACTCAGATCATCGAGGGGGTTTAAGGTCTGCAAACCTTTTCTACAGGACGGGGGCACAGAAAGTTTCTCAAAGGAGGCGGGATAACGCTTAGCCAAAATGATTGTGATTGGGTCCAGGCTCGAGTGACAGCCTGTGGGCGTCCTGAGAAATGATCGTTCCTCTGTTTTTTCCCATCTTAGGTTTAAAAGGGGAAAGAGGTCACGAACTATAGGATTTTTTTTTCTTTCTGTGTTTACATCACGGTTAACGTACAAGTCAGCAGTAGATCGCCATAGGGAGCCTCCAGTGTTTACAAAGGGATGTCTGTGTGTAAACCCTTGGCTCTCACGTTAGGAGGATCTGTGACCCGAATAAGGAAAGTGTCCCAGCGGGAGGGCAGGGCAGTGTGGACCCTGCCAGGACGCAGCCACTCCCTTTGCCTCAAGCTGGAGCCTGGCATTAGTAAGAAATAAAACTTTCCATAGAAATTGGCAGGATGTGGTGGCTCACACCAGTCATCTCCACACTTGAGAGGCTGAGGCAGGAGGACAGCAGGGAGTCCAATGCCAGTCTAGGTTGCAGAGGGAGACCTTGTCTGAAAACATTTTAAGGAAAGCAGAGCGTGCCAGCTTGGCTTCTCCTTCGCGTATCTCTTTGCCAGGCACCTTTCTTTCTGCTCAGTTTCTGGCTCTGATGGCGACAGCAAAGTCAGGGTTAACTTAGAGTTCTTTGGTTCTCCTGCCTGTGCCTGCTGCCTCTCGCCAGTCCCGTGTTTAGATGGAGAGATGGGGTGTTCTGTCCTGTGACAGCGTCACACCTCACAGGGACCCGCCTAGGGACTGACCTCTGAGCTTTTTGTCCTGGACCGCAAGGTTCAGTGCCTCATCTATGTCCTGTTTTGAGTACAAATCCATTTAGTCGTCAGTGATCATCTTCCCTGCTCCCTTCCCAGTTCCTCCTCTCGTGGAAGGGGTAAAGACCCCCAGTTAGAGACCAGAAACTCCAGCATGAGCCTGCTGGGTATGGTGGCTCATGCTTGGGCCAGAGGATCAATAATTCGCAGCCAGCCAGGGCCACATCAGAACCTGTCTCAAAAAAAAAAAAAAAAGGAAAGAAAAAAAAAACAGGATTCATTAGAGCCTCAGTTCTGAGGTAACAGTCTATGGCAGGGAGTGACTATATACACGAATCTTTTTGGGCTTCTTTCCTCTTTTTAATTTTCTTTTTCGATAAGGTCTCATGTAGCCCAGGATGTTCTTGGATTCCTGTGTAGTAGTCAAGCCTGGCCTTAAGCATCCATCCTCCAGTTTTGACCCCCAAGTACTGGAATTCCAGGTCCCCCCCATAGGTTCCTGAGTGTAACTTGCAGGCGCCAGTATCTGGAAGGAGCCCTGCTTTGGAACACAGCTTCACTGGCATCTTTGTGTGCGCTAGCGTGTGTGTGCACACAAGTCCATATCAAGACATCTCTTCCTGGAATCCAAGGGCATCTAATGGTTTGTGCTGTAGTTTGCTGACCTCAGCCGATGTTTTGAAGATGCATAGATCCCCTTTGTGTCCTTGGCAGACTGCAGCTTGTTCCAGTCAGGGCTAATGAAATGAATTCAGTTCTAATGAATCACTACCCCGATCTGGTTAAACCAGTTAAACTTCCAGGATTTTTCCATTACTCTGCAGCTCTGGCTGGGGATTCCTCTAGGAGTCCCTGCTAGCTGCCTCATAGCTCCCAGAGACCTTGCTGCTCCCCACACCCCAGAGGCCTGCTCCCCACCATCTGTGGACACTGATAGTCCTGGGTTTGTTCCTTCTGCCCTGGGAATCAGCAGTTCTTAGAATATATCTTTAATAGGAAATTTGGTACAGGGTCTCAAATGGTAGTCGAGACTCTAGGCCTGCAACGCTGACCTTGAGCTCAGAATGGTCCCCTTGTCTCACCCACAGAGTGTTAGGACTAACTGGAATGGCCACCACACCTGGTCCACATCTATTTCTCCACACAAAGATATTTGTCATTTTGTCTGTCCCTTTAGCCTGGCTTCAGAGGCAGGAGTACAGTGAAGGGTTTTAATTGCTGGGCAGGAGAACCCCAAGAACCCCAAGCTGCTGGTAGAATCCATGCTTAGAATCCAAGACATCTGGATCTAATTATTAGCATCTCTTTCCCCCACCCTCCTCCCCTGCCACACACACACACACAGACACACACACACACACTCCGAGAGGACCTTGGTTCATTCTGGAATTAGGTTTTTATTGAGGTCCATATTTGGAAGTAACAGAGTTCAGGGTTCTGAGGCCGGGAGGCTGTGAAGGACTTTTAAGGGGTGGGGAGCGCCAGGGGCAGGAGAGGACACCGAGGACACTGGAGAGGGGAGAACCTTCCTCAGCAGGAGGCTCCAGCATCTTTCTTCCTCTCTTCTCCTTACAGTTTCTCAGAGCAGCCCTGTTGCCCTCAGTCCTTGTTTTTATCAGATGCTACGGTTCTGAGCAGATGCAGAGGAAGCGAGGAAGCCGTCAAAGCAAGGGTCGTGAACCCCCAGGTGCCTTCCTTCTGCTCCATTTGCTGTATTGCTGAGAGTCTCACCCCTTAGTCCCAGCTGGCTGGAGTTCACAGGGGTCCTCCTGCCTCAGCTTCTCAGAGGCCCTTGTGACAGACACCACCCTGCTGAGGCAGCCATTCTTAGGCAGATTGCAAAGGCCTTGGTGGCTGTAAACCTCTGCAGAGTTCCCGCAAGTGGAAGAACACTCTGGACAGGGGAAGACCTGAGTTTGATCTGGAGTCTACCTCTTGGTCAAGGGTGCTTTTTGGTTTTGTTTTATTTTTTGTTTGTTTTGTTTTGTTTGTTTGTTTGTTTTAACAATGAAGTACTTGTATTCTATTAAATCACCCAGGTCTCTATATGACCATCTCTAAAATAGAGTTAACAGTATCTACTTCAGACTGTGTGATGGAGCTCCTGTAACTCCAGAGTGGGACAGGCCGAGGAGAAGGATGCCCTGAGACCATGACCTGGGCCATCTGAAGAAACCCTGCCTCGAAACAACAAATGCACGGGTGGGTGCTGGGCTGGGCTCAGCTCTGTGCTTCTCATTGTGCACAAAGCCCAGGGTTAAATCTGCTACCATGGAAACCAGGGCGAGCATCACACACCTGTGATAACATCAGTGGGGAGGGAGAGGCAGAAGGACCAGAAGGTTGAGTTTATCCGTGGAGACAGTGAACCTGAAGACAGCTAGAATACACTAACCCTGTCTCAGGAAATAAACACCCTCAAACTCAGACCAAACAGAAATCTGTTTCACAGCGTGGTGGCCTCAAGGACTGGCCGGCTAATGCTCCAATAGCTGTCACAGTGTGTGCTCTGCAGATTCCCCTCTTTGATTGGCAGGTCCACACACTCAGGTCCAGCTACCCACGCATTCTTGGTGAGGGCCCCACAAAGCTGGGGACCATTTCAGGCACCATGGAAGTAATTAAATTAGTTAAAACTGGGATAAGGCAGGTGCTGTGATTTATATCTGTAATCCCAGCACGGAGGGACGGAGGGATTGTCACACTACCACAGGTTTGAAGCAGCCTGGTCTATAAAGCAAGTTCCATGCCAGCCAGGGCTACATAGAGAGACCCTGCTCCAGAACCAAAGCACTGGACAGCTTCCCCTCTGCCGTGCTTGTCTAGTGGGAGAAAGGCGTAGGCTTTGTCTAGGACCACAAGAGAAGACAGAAGTCATTTCATTATGATGCAAAGTTGGGGAGTTTGTCAGATTTATATTTAATGAAGTATATGTGTACATCAGTGCAGGGGCCTGGAGGACAGAAAAGGGCACTGGATCCCCTGGAGCTGGAGTTCCAGGTGGTTGTAAGTTTCTAAACTTGGGTCCTGGGTGTAGCGAGCTGCGTGGAATCACAACTGATGGAGATGTATAATCAACTCCTATGGCTAAAGTCTGACCTATGCTATGATCACGCAATGATTATCAGCTGCTTGCATATGCGTGAACCTATGGGCAGTGCCCACCTGGCAGTTTGGGGTTGGCAGCCCATGTCTACTTAAGGGCTGGGAGAGGTTTGCCAGGAGAGAGAGGTTTCCCCGAGGAGAGAGGTCAAAGAGAGAGGTCAAGGAAACAGAGAGAGAGAGAGAGAGAGAGAGAGAGAGAGAGAGAGAGAGAATTGTAAAAGGTCCTGGAATAAACTGCAGTGAGAAGACCTCCGGTGGTCGCGTCATTCCTTGCAGGACGAGGTAGAGACGTGAAACCTGGGAACCAAACGCAAGTCCCCTAGGACAGCACTGCCAGTTCTTACCATGGACCATCATCTCTCCAGCCCCTAGTCGGACACAGGTTTTGAGGGAAAGGGTTAAGACAGAGAGGACCTTGGGACACACCTAAAACACGGGCCTGGACTTTTCAAAGAAGAGTGGCAGCCACAAACTGCCCTGGTCCCCACCTGCACAACCAAGATAAGACACATATTCCCCGCATTGTGCCAGAGACTATTTATAATCCCAGGTAACTGTGGCACCCACCTGTCAGGGACCCACACAGCTTCTCACATCTGTGTTTTAAGAACACGTCAGAGACTAGGGTGAGGGAGAAAAAGGCAGGAGCTGAAAGGCCAGGGCACATTTCTTCCAACTCCTGCCTTCCTGACACCAGCCTTCCCCGAGTCAGCCTCTCCACTCACTGACCACGTAGGCTAGGAGGGCAGCGGTGTGAAGGTCGGCCAAACGACCACCCAGGAACTTCCCTCCTGCCCACCAGATCATGGCCCTGCCCCTAAACTCCAGTCTGACCCACTCAACTCTGCCAGAATCCTCTGGTGTTAAATGTGCAGTCTGGCTGAACTTGCTGTCCCAGAGCAGAGTGGAGAGGACTGGGGACCCAGGAGAGGAGGAGTTTGCTTTGTTAAGGAGTCTTCCTGAGAATAATGACTGGGCAGTTCCTTCGAGGCCAAACCGTCCCTCCCTGCTCTGTCAGCACTAGAAGTGCCTATGCTAAAGCAGAACAAACTGGCTAGGAAAAGGGGGCCGGTTTCTTTTACATTTATTTATTTATTTATTTGGTTTTTCAAGACAGGGTTTCTCTGTAGCTTTTGGATCCTGTCCTGGAACTCGCTCTGAAGACCAGGCTGGCCTCAAACTCACAGAGATCCTCCTGTCTCCACCTCCCAAGTGCTCAGACTGAAGACGTATGACACCACTGCCCAGCTCCTTTCTGCTTTAAAAATAACTGTGTGGTTTTTACTCTGTGTGTATGAGTGCTTTGTCTGCCTGTCTATCTGTACCACTTGTGTGCCTGGTGCCTGCCGAAGCCAATATTTTTTTTTTTTTGAGACAAGCTTTGGCCTGTCCTGTAACTAACTCTTGTGGAACAGGTTGGCCTCAAACTCACAGAGATCCACCTGCCTCTGCCTCCTGAGTGCTGGGATTAAAGGCGTGTGCCACCACCGCCTGGAGCCAGTTGGTTTTTGAGACAATATTTGGGAGCTGGGAACTGGACCGGGGTCTTCTGAGCCATCTCTCCTACCCCATCCATCTATGCTTAAAGTTTTTTCTGGTTTGCTATTTTTAGACTTCTTCTGTCGGCCACATGAGTCTTAAACTCCTGGCAATCCTCCTGTCTTAGCAATTCAAGTGCTAAGAGACTTCTCAGTGTCCTGAGGCTTCTTCACCCTCCTCCTCCTCTTGTTCATCTTCTCCCTCTACCATCATGGATGGGGTATATCTGTGTACTCCATACTAGGCTTTATCTTTAATTAATTTTATTTGTTTTGTCTGTCTGTATGTCTATGTGAGGATGCTGGATTCTGGAGTTGCAGACAGTTGTGAGCTGCCATATGGGTGTTGGGAATTGAATCTGGGTCCCCTGGAGGAGCAGTCAGTGCTCTTAATGGCTGAGCCATCTACCCAGCCCCCAGACTAACTAGTCTTGAACAGGAATCCCCTGGCCTCCATTTCCCAGTGGCAAGACAGGCCTGTACCACACCCAGTTCTACTTCATCAGATGGAAACAATGGAAAGATTGGCGACTTTTACAATACTGAGCTCACCAAACTGTGGCAGCCATGCAAGAGTAGTCCTCAGAGATGACAGGAGCTGAGCTCCCAGGTGGGCTGCGCTTCCCACCTGATCCCCGTCTTCCCTCAGCACCCACCTCACTGCCTGTCCATCAGACTGTGTGGTGTAAAGACAGCGCCACCTCACTGATGACTATCAGATTGTGTGTGTAGAGACAGCGCCACCTCACTGATGACCATCGGACTGTGTGTGTAGACACAGCTCCACCTCACTGATGACCATCAGACTGTGTGTGTAGACACAGCTCCACCTCACTGATGACCATCAGACTGTGTGTGTAGACACAGCTCCACCTCACTGATGACCATCAGACTGTGTGTGTAGACACAGCTCCACCTCACTGATGTCCATCAGACAGAGTATGGTGTGGAGCGATCTAATTGTCCTCATTAGTTGGGTATCGCCGTGAGATGAAACACCGTGACCAGAGGTGGAGGAACAGGTTTATTTGGCTTACACTTTCACAGTGTAGTCATTGAAGGAACTCAAACTAGACAGGAACCAGGAGGCAGGAGCTGATGCAGAGGCCAAGGAAGGTGCTGCTACTGGCTTGCTCTCCATGGCTTGCTCAGCCTGCTTTCTTATAGAACCCAGGAACCCCAGCCCAGGGATGCCCCACCCACAACAGGCTGGGCTCTATCACAGAAATCACTAATGAAGGAAAAGGAGGGGGCATGTGGGGAGGAGGTTGGAGGAGAAGAGGGAGGGGAAGGCTGCAGTCAGGATGTAAAATAAATTATGGACTGGAGAGATGGCTCCCTTAAGTGCACTGACTGCTCTTCCAAGGACCAGGGCTCAATTCCCTGCACCCACATGACTGTTCACCACTACCTGTAACTCCTGTTCCAAGGATCTGACACCCTCACACAGACATACCTGTAGGCCATTCATCAATGCACATAAAATAAATTAACTAATTAAAATATCTGTACAGCCTTAAAAAGTTATTTATAAAAAGTAAAATAAATTAAATAAAAGAAATAAAAGAAACAGAGAAAAAGAAAAGAAAATGACCTACATCCAGATCCTATGGAGGCTCCTTCTCAAATGAGGTTCCCTCCTTTCAGAAGATTGTAGCCTGTGTCAGGGTGACAGAAGATGAACCAGCACACTAGGGTTAATAGAGCAACACGTGACAGCCCCCCCCACTCCGTCACAGCCCTCCATGTGGCGGTCCTTCTGAGCCTGAGGCGCTATATTGTCAGGTGACACCGCCCACCCGCGTGTATGTTCACTGGAACACTTTACATGTAGACGAGAAAAACTGCAAAGGTGCCCAGGAAGGTGGCTCTGGCGTGCACGAATGCAAGCCTGCCTCCAGTACTCCAGAACCCAGCGAGGAAGAGAACTGATCCCCAGAGTTATCCTCTGACCTGCGCACACATGGACCCAAACCACACACACATCAAATCTTAAAAAAATCACAAGTGTGAATTCTACTCCAGCTCCTTTCAGGAATAACCATGAAGGGAGGTATGAGGGCAGCAGGCCCATTCCTGACCCCTCTTCCCGTCTCCCCCCTCCTCTCTCTCACACAGCCACACACACGCAGAGGTCTGACCCCAGAGCCCGTTGGTACCCACATACCGTACTTATCACTGAGCTACATCTCCAGCCCTCAACACCCCCACTTGTACAGAATCTGGAGGAGGGGCAGTGAGGGGGCCCAGCTTGGGGTATGAGAGAATCCATCTCCAAAAACAAATAACCCAGCAACAACAAACAGGAATCTGGGCTTAAGATGAACCTCAGGAAAACAGTTGCTTAGCAACTGCAAGCTCTAGGTTTGCTTCACAGAACAACAGACAAAGCAAAATAAAATTGCAGGGCTAGGGAATACAGCTCAGTGGTAGAGCTGGCCTCGAACCCCAGCACCACACACAAAGCAAAAAACAAAAACACATAAACAAGAAGTTATGAGGTAGGGATGGTATAGCAATCCGTGTGTATAAACAAGAAGTTATGAGGTAGGGATGATATAGCAATCCGTGTGTATAAACAAGAAGTTATGAGGTAGGGATGGTATAGCAATCCGTGTGCATAGTGCAGCACTTGGGAGGCTGAGGTCCTGAGACCCCTCAGAGTCAAGTCCAGACTGGACTGCATAGTGAGTTCCAAGCCAGCCTCTGCCTCAAAGGCTTTGTTAAAAGCAGATTTTTTAAATGGGGGGAGGGGAATCTTGCACATAATCTCAGTAGGGTAGAACAGCCTAACTGAGCCACCATTCAAATCATCAGAAGAAGGTGAAGGCCCAAGAGAAGCTTCAGTAGGTGAAGGTGTTGCTGGCACACTGCAGATTTCAGCTCCATGCCCAGGACTGACGCAGAGAATGAAAACAGAGAACATGCTCCCACAGATCTTCTGATCTCTGCATGTGTGCCTCATCATGCACATGCCCCACACAGTGCATGACCTCTGCATGCGCCTTGACATCTGCATGCCCCCCACTGGTCCTCTGACCATTGCATGTGAGCTATAATATCTGCATGCCCCCCCACTGGTCCTCTGACCATTGCATGTGAGCTATAATATCTGCATGCCCCCCCACTGGTCCTCTGACCATTGCATGTGAGCTATAATATCTGCATGCCCCCCCACTGGTCCTCTGACCATTGCATGTGAGCTATAATATCTGCATGCCCCCCCACTGGTCCTCTGACCATTGCATGTGAGCTATAATATCTGCATGCCCCCCCACTGGTCCTCTGTTCATTGCATGTGAGCTATAATATCTGCATGCCCCCCCACTGGTCCTCTGACCATTGCATGTGAGCTATAATATCTGCATGCCCCCCCACTGGTCCTCTGACCATTGCATGTGAGCTATAATATCTGCATGCCCCACACTGGTTCTCTGGGCCCTGCATGTGTGCCTTAGCATCTGCATGCCTCACACAGTGCTCCTCTGGGCCCTGCATGTGCGCCTTGGCATCTGCATGCCCCACACACTGGTCCTCTGGGCCCTGCATGTGCGCCTTAGCACTGCATGCCTCACACAGTGCTCCTTTGATCCCTGCATGAGCCTTGGCATCTGCATGCCTCCCCCTACATAAATTAAGTAAAAGATGAGAACTAGGGATTGTATCCTCAACAGGCGGTGCCAATTCTCACTTTTTTTTTTTTTTTTTTTTTGATTTTTTCGAGACAGGGTTTCTCTGTAGCTTTTGGTTCCTGTCCTGGAACTAGCTCTTGTAGACCAGGCTGGCCTCGAACTCCCAGAGATCCGCCTGCCTCTGCCTCCCGAGTGCTGGGATTAAAGGCGTGCGCCACCACCGCCCGGCCCAATTCTCACTTTTTAAAGCCCACTCTCTATGATCTTTTTCTATATTTCCCCCTCTGCTTCCCGTCTTTACTAGAGAACTGTATACACAAGTGAGCTCCCACCCCTCTCCCCAGCCATCCTCACACCCTCTGCATCCTCCCCACCCCGCTAGGTGACTGGCTTCTTCCAGATCCCCTGCCCAAGCCTCCATGGCCAGGGCTTTTGTGGACAAACCAAACCCCTCCCTCATCTCCAAAAGAATTTATCCCAGGATCTCCTGCACTGAGCTATACCTCAGCCAGAGGGTTTCTGTTGCTCTGACCCATTTCCTCCTTCTCACACAAATGGATCACAGTGCAATGCTCCCTGTGTCCACCAGACCCCTGTGGAGAGAAAACGTCACTCTTCTGTGGACAAGACTGTAAGGGGGACCAGAGAGGCAGCAGAGACTTTTGGTCTCCAAGGACAACAGGCACACTGTCATTAAGTTATTTTGAGTTTATTTTCAAATAACCACTAAAAATGGACCTGAGTTCAGCATAAATATGTAAAAAAAAAAGTGAACAAAAGATGGCAAATAAATTCACCTCCAAGTTTACCAACTGGAAAAACCAGCTCAACAGCTCAACAACAAACCTGCACACACAAGTATAAGCCAGAAGCACTCAGCACAAGACAAACGTGGCCTATGGAAGGCACCGACCTGAGGTGCCCCACATGGGGCCAAGGACAGAACCCGAAGACAAAAGACCTTAAAAATCTGCTGGTGTTTTCTTAAAATATTTCTTTTTTTGTATTTTGACAGAAATTCTCACTATAGAGCCCAAGCCATGGAGAAACTAACTATACAGACCAGGCTGGGACTGAACACACAGAGGTGAAGGTGTTTGCTCATGACTGACAATGTATTTCTTTTTAACATCGTACACACATACACACACACACACACACACACACACACACACACACACAGAACACACACTTCTTTGTCTTTCTCTTATTGCAAGCCAAAATCAGATAAGCACAATATGGTGTTACAAGGATATTTTCCAACTTTGTAGTCTGGCAAAATAAATCATAGAGTGTGGCAGTGTTAGGGAAAAACCTACCCTCCGAGTACTGACTTACAGGAAATATAAAAACATTAGTTACTGCACAAAGTGAATACATGTGTCCCTAAGGCTAGAACTTCAGTGCAAATGAACTCAGCAGGGAGGAACCAACCCCGACAGACAGTGCAAAGGCAGTCCTCAAGCGCCACCAGTCTGCAGCCAGGGGACCCCGGGAGAGCAAGGAGGGGCCTCTAATCCACCTCCTCGATGGTGGGCCCCGACCTGGAGCCTCCCTTGGGCGCCTGGGCCCCGAAGCCCCCAGCCCCGGGAGCCCCCGCGCCCTGGTACAGCCCGCTGATGATGGGGCTGCACACCCTCTCCAGCTCCTCCCGCTTGTGCACGAACTCCTCCTTGTCGGCCAGCGTGTTGGCGTCCAGCCAGGAGATGACCTCCTGGCACTTGTCCAGCACCTTCCTCTTGTCCGCCTCGCTGAGCTTGCCCTTGAGGCCCTCGTCCTCCACGGCGCTCTTCATGTTGAAGGCGTAGGACTCGAGCGCGTTCTTGGCCGCCACCCGCTCGCGCTGCACGTCGTCCTCGGCCTTGTACCTCTCGGCCTCCTGCACCATGCGCTCGATCTCCTCCTTGCTCAGCCGGCCCTTGTCGTTGGTGATGGTGATCTTGTTGGCCTTGCCCGTGCTCTTGTCGGTGGCCGTGACGTTCAGGATGCCGTTGGCGTCGATGTCGAAGGTCACCTCGATCTGCGGCACGCCCCGGGGCGCCGGCGGGATGCCGCTGAGCTCGAAGCGCCCCAGCAGGTTGTTGTCGCGCGTCATGGCCCTCTCGCCCTCGTACACCTGGATCAGCACCCCGGGCTGGTTGTCCGAGTAGGTGGTGAAGGTCTGCGTCTGCTTGGTGGGGATGGTGGAGTTGCGCTTGATGAGCGCCGTCATCACGCCGCCCGCCGTCTCCAGGCCCAGAGACAGCGGCGCCACGTCCAGCAGCAGCAGGTCCTGCACGTTCTCAGACTTGTCCCCCATCAGGATGGCCGCCTGCACCGCCGCCCCGTAGGCCACCGCCTCGTCCGGGTTGATGCTCTTGTTCAGGTCGCGCCCGTTGAAGAAGTCCTGCAGCAGCTTCTGCACCTTGGGGATGCGCGTCGAGCCGCCCACCAGCACCAGGTCGTGGATCTGCGCCTTGTCCAGCTTGGCGTCGCGCAGGGCCTTCTCCACGGGCTCCAGCGTGCCGCGGAACAGGTCCGAGCACAGCTCCTCGAAGCGCGCCCGCGTGATGGATGTGTAGAAGTCGATGCCCTCGAACAGCGAGTCGATCTCCAGGCTGGCCTGCGTGCTGGACGACAGGGTCCTCTTGGCGCGCTCGCAGGCCGTGCGCAGCCGCCGCACGGCGCGCTTGTTCTGGCTGATGTCCTTCTTGTGCTTCCTCTTGAACTCCTCCACGAAGTGGCTCACCAGCCGGTTGTCGAAGTCCTCCCCGCCCAGGTGCGTGTCGCCCGCCGTGGCCTTCACCTCGAAGATGCCGTCGTCGATCGTCAGGATGGACACGTCGAACGTGCCGCCCCCCAGGTCGAAGATGAGCACGTTGCGCTCGCCCTTGCCCGACCGGTCCAGCCCGTAGGCGATGGCGGCCGCCGTGGGCTCGTTGATGATGCGCAGCACGTTCAGACCCGCGATCACGCCAGCGTCCTTGGTGGCCTGCCGCTGCGAGTCGTTGAAGTAGGCGGGCACCGTGATCACCGCGTTGGTCACCGGGTGGCCCAGGTACGCCTCGGCGATCTCCTTCATCTTCGTCAGCACCATCGACGAGATCTCCTCGGGGTAGAAGGCGCGGCTCTCGCCCTTGTAGCTCACCTGCACCTTGGGCTTGCCGCCGTCGTTCACCACCTGGAAGGGCCAGTGCTTCATGTCCGACTGCACCACCGCGTCGCCGAACTTGCGGCCGATCAGCCGCTTCGCGTCGAACACGGTGTTCTGCGGGTTCAGCGCCACCTGGTTCTTGGCCGCGTCGCCGATCAGCCGCTCGGTGTCGGTGAAGGCCACGTAGCTGGGGGTCGTGCGGTTGCCCTGGTCGTTGGCGATGATCTCCACCTTGCCGTGCTGGAACACGCCCACGCACGAGTAGGTGGTGCCCAGGTCGATGCCGATCGCCGTGTTCTTGGCCATGGCTCTCTCGTTCGTTCGCTCGCTCTCGCTCTCGGTCCCTCTCTGCTGCCGGGGCTCTGCGCTCAGCTCCTGCGAGGCTGCGCTCTGCTCTGCGGCGGGGATGCTCCGGGAAAGGCTGGTCCTGGCCGGGGGTCCGGAAGGTCGGGAACGCGCACTTTCGCTCCTCTCTGCTGCGAGGAAACCTGAGATTCCTTCTGCACCGCAGGCGGTGTCTGGAGCTCTGCGTGCCGCCCTGCGCCTTTATGCGGCGTCCTCCGTCCCCACCCGCTGTCCCCTGGGCCAATCAGCGAGCCGGAGGCTGCCGTGGGGACCGGAATCTTCCAGCAGTTTCGCGTCTGGTGGAGCCTCCCCGCCTCCTCTGAGTAATCGCTGAGGAGGGTGCCGCCCCTGTCCAGAACTCTCCAGACCCTTCTGGGGTTCGCTGGAGAGGCCGGATTCCTGGGGGGAGGGCGGCGGGCCGTGCTGCTGTCACTGTTGCCATGGCGACACATTACAGCGGCTTCCGTGGAATGACTGGGAAGGTCACGCTAGCTCGGTGCTGTGGATTCTTGGTTGTGATCTCGGGGGTTTCTCTGACGCAATTCTGATTTTGGGGGTCGATCTGTGGGCTGTAACTCCCCCTCCTCCTCTCTGGTTACCGAGGGATAGGCTTTGGGGCGTGTCTGGTGACGTGGTCCCCTGCAGTCGCGTTACAATGGCCATGCTGCCGCTGACCTCATGGACTAATTTAGGAATCAGAGACTCAGTCCCAGAACAGGCTCAGAGTTGCCGGGAGGGGCGGGGTGGGGGGTGGGGGGGGACCCTAGCTGCTTTCAGTTTGAATGTACCTGGAGCTTCCCACTCAGAGGGGCTCAGCGACCTCAAGTTTTCCAAACTGGAGCGAAGACGGAGAGATTCCAGGTGAGCCATGAAGGCTCTGATTGGAACGGGGCAGAGGGTTGTTTGTCCCAGTTAGTCCTTATATGAAGAAGGGCCTCGACATTCCTTAGGTTTGATTAATTTACAGGCAACCGCTAGAGGCACCCGCGTTTCCTATGCGTCTTGAGCGTTGGGATTACTAGTGTGGCCCTCCCCACACAGACCCTAGTTGTTTCCATTTTGGGGGTGGGGGTTGGCAACCAGGAAAAGAGTGTCCCTTGGGGACAGGTGGCTGGAATTAGCCTGAGTCAGAATCGGGAGCAGATACCCCTTGAGACCTTTTTGAATATGTCACTGTCAGAAGACAGGAGTTACAATCAAGAGGATAGAAACTGGGTGTAGAGATGCTTGCCTGCAATCCCGGCTCGGAAGATGTCGAGACAGCATGGCTACGGGGGTGGGATTTTGTACTAAAAATATATAGAAAATCTCCCTGTTGTGCCTTCCTTCTCAGAAAAGTTGATGGAGGCTGCGTGGTGGCTCAAACTTCTAAGCCCAACTCTTAGGAATGGAGGCAGGGACATCGCCTGAGCTATATAGTGAGACCCCCTATCCTAGAAATAAAGTAAGGCTTGTTTGGGGTGTCCTAGCAGAGCCCTTCAGAGTGAGCTAAATTACTGCACCACAGGTTGCTCAGAAAGGCACGTCTCCATGGAGACTAGTGCCTGTCTGTTTTAAGCAGTGGTTTGTCTGTGTTTGTGTGAGTGTGTGTTGTATGTGTGAGCACCTCCAGAGAGGAGAAGCAGCTGTCTCATCCACTGGAGCAGGTGTAACAGGCCAGTGTGGGCGCCAAGATCCAAGCCCAGGTTTTCTGGAAGAACAGGAAGCATTCTTAACTGCCATCTTTTTGGCCCCTAATATCTTTTGTTTGTTTGTGTTTTTGAGACAGGGTTTCTCTGTGTAGCTTTAGAACCTGGAACTCAGGCCGGGCGGTGGTGGCGCCTTTAATCCCAGCACTTGGGAGGCAGAGGCAGGTGGATCTCTGTGAGTTCGAGGCCAGCCTGGTCTACAAGAGCTAGTGCCAGGACAGGCTCCAAAGCTACAGAGAAACCCTGTCTCGGAAAAACTTAAAAAAAAAAAAAAAAACCTGGAACTCGCTCTGTAGACCAGTCTGGCCTTTAACTCACAAAGATCTGCCTGCCTCTGCCTCCCAAGTGCTGAGATTTAAGGTGTGTGCCACCACATACCTTTTGGCCCCTAATACCTTTTGCGGAGTTCAGAACACCATCTTAGGAGACAGGTAGACAGTTATGGTCCCACAGTAAAACATATCACCGTCATGGGAGCACTACAGTTGATTTAGGCCTGGGAGGAGTGGGGAATATAAACCGCTTTTCATCCATCCTCGGAGTAGCCGAGAACACTGCTGTCTGTCAATCACATAAGTACTTGGTGCGTGTGCAAATCTATGCTAGCTGAGAACATGGCTGTCTGCAGTCATCACGTGAGTGCTTGACCTGTGTGTGGATGTTTGTTAGCAGCAGCGCTAATCACAACAGTGGGGAAGCCGAAGCAGCTTGGGTCTATGCAGAGATGAATGTGGAAGGAAAGGGTGGGAGACACATAAAACGGACGGACAGTGTTCAGTCTTAGAAGTACCGAAATATGCAAGTTCATGGACGAGAACTAAAGACATTACGCTGAGTGAAATAAGGCCAGCCATCCACGGACAAATGCGGTGTAATTCGAGCTGTGTGGGGTTAGGGTAGACAGATCCCCAAAACATTCCACTCACGGTGAGAAACAGAGCAAAGGTCAGGGTAATTGCCACTCCCAGCTGCTGTGGAGACTGAGCCAAGGGACTGTAAGCACCACCCAGCAAAGAGAAGAGAAGGAGACCCATTTGAAAAGAATTCCTGTTATAATGAGTATTTCAAAATGAATATAGGCGAACGTTCATTACTGACCTTAGGATTTTAATCAAGCCTACTGGGGCAAGGTTCAGACTAAACAGGAGCCGGTTTGGCAGCAGAAAGTGGCCTGTGTATACTCCTGCATCGTGGTGTTGGTGTTTGACCAGCCTGTCCGGCTGTAGCATCCCCAAGGCCCTGGGTCGCACCCCAGTACACAGAGACGAAACCCAGAAATGAACCTGAAGGTGATCTCAAAGACGAAAGACAGCGAAAGGAAGTGGAGCGGGCATTCTGACAACGTGTATTTGATAGTTTTCAGAGTGGAAACTCAGGTACATAAACTATAGCATCAGACACCTTTAAAGTTGAGGCCTAGCACCTGTCTCTGTTGGTGTCCCGTTTCTTACAAGAGGGAAAACACCGAGTTGTAGGATGTCTGAGACAGCTCAGACAGTAGTGAAGAACCTCATGCCTGTTACCCCAGCACAAGGGAACCTGAGGGAGAATAGCTGCCGTGTTTGAGGCTAGCCTGGGATACATAGTGAGTTCCAGGCCAACCAGGGCTACTGCCTTAAAAAAAATTAAACAACAACCCAAAACAACCCATTGAGAGGTTAGGAGATAGCTCAGTGGGGAAGGTGTTTGGCATACAAGCATGAGGACCCGAGTTCAATCCTCAGAACCCACCTAGCAGAACAAACGGAGCATGGTGGTCTTCGCCTGTGATCATAGGGTAAGGGAGATGGTTCACAGGGCTTGCCGGACAACCAGCATAACCTAACTGGCCAGGGTTTCAGTCCAAGGTTGTCCCCTTGAATCCACATGTTTGTGCATACACACCCCACACCAAAACAGCAGCAAACACAAAACCAAGAACATTTACAATCTCCTTGTGTAGGGTTTCCTTCTGTCCAGAAGAAGCCAGTTAGACTGGGTGTGTTTAACTTCAAGCCTGCAGGCCAGAAGAGGGCACCAGACCCCATTGCAGATGGCTGTGAGCCACCATGTGGTTGCTGGGAATTGAACTCAGGACCTTCGGAAGAGCAGGCAAAACTCTTAACCGCTGAGCCATCTCTCCAGCCCCCATGCTTGTGGTTTTAACAAGACTGATGAAGCTGGTAGTTGGCTCAGCAGTTAAGAACACTTACTGCTCTTGCGGAAGATCCAGGTTCAATACCCAGCACCCACATGGTGGCTCTAACAGTAACTGCAGTCTGAGGGGATCTGATGCCCTCTCCTGACCTCCTTGGGGACATAATACATAAAGACAAAATGTACATACACAAAATAATTTTCAAACATTAAAAAAAATAAGCTGACTGAGGCTACGGAGGGCTCAGCCATCGAGAGCACATCCATCCTTGTAGACGAGCTGAATTCAGGGCCTAGTGCCTGCTCACACTGGGCAGTTCACAACTCTGACTGCGCAGGCACCTGCATTCGTGTGCATATGCCCACACAGACATGCACACACGCACACAATTAAAAATAAATCTTGAAGAAGTTACCAGTCAAAAAATAGCTTAAGTTTTATTAGAAAAAAATCACTCCCCTAAATAGGATTATAAAATCTCATTTCTCCACAGGCCTCGGAAAACCATGGCTGCTAATAAAGGAATGGCCATAGGCATCGACCTGGGCACCACCTACTCGTGCGTGGGCGTGTTCCAGCACGGCAAGGTGGAGATCATCGCCAACGACCAGGGCAACCGCACGACCCCCAGCTACGTGGCCTTCACCGACACCGAGCGGCTGATCGGCGACGCGGCCAAGAACCAAGTGGCCATGAACCCGCAGAACACCGTGTTTGATGCCAAGCGTCTGATCGGCAGGAAGTTTAACGATCCTGTTGTGCAGTCGGACATGAAGCTCTGGCCATTTCAAGTGATCAACGAAGGGGGCAAGCCCAAGGTGCTGGTGTCCTATAAAGGGGAGAAGAAAGCCTTCTACCCTGAGGAGATCTCGTCGATGGTGCTGACGAAGATGAAGGAGACTGCAGAGGCTTTCCTGGGCTTCAATGTCACCAATGCTGTCATCACGGTGCCGGCCTACTTCAACGACTCGCAGCGGCAGGCCACCAAGGACGCTGGCGTGATCGCGGGTCTGAACGTGCTGCGCATCATCAACGAGCCCACAGCTGCTGCCATTGCCTATGGCTTGGATAAAGGAAGTCATGGAGAGCGGCACGTGCTCATCTTCGACCTGGGGGGCGGCACGTTCGACGTGTCCATCCTGACGATCGACGACGGCATCTTCGAGGTGAAGGCCACGGCGGGCGACACGCACCTGGGCGGGGAGGACTTCGACAACCGGCTGGTGAGCCACTTCGTGGAGGAGTTCAAAAGGAAGCACAAGAAGGACATCAGCCAGAACAAGCGCGCCGTGCGGCGGCTGCGCACGGCCTGCGAGCGCGCCAAGAGGACTCTGTCGTCCAGCACGCAGGCCAACCTGGAGATCGACTCGCTGTTCGAGGGCATCGACTTCTACACGTCCATCACCAGAGCACGGTTTGAAGAGTTGTGTGCAGATCTCTTTAGAGGCACCCTGGAGCCTGTAGAGAAGTCTCTTCGGGACGCCAAGATGGACAAGGCTAAAATCCACGACATTGTTCTCGTGGGCGGCTCGACACGCATCCCCAAGGTGCAGAAGCTGCTTCAAGACTACTTTAATGGGCGGGATCTCAACAAAAGCATCAATCCCGACGAGGCGGTGGCCTACGGAGCAGCAGTCCAGGCAGCTATTTTAATGGGTGATAAATCTGAAAAAGTACAAGATTTGCTTTTGTTGGACGTGGCGCCGCTGTCTCTGGGCCTGGAGACGGCGGGCGGCGTGATGACGGCGCTCATCAAGCGCAACTCCACCATCCCCACCAAGCAGACGCAGACCTTCACCACCTACTCGGACAACCAGCCTGGGGTGCTGATCCAGGTGTACGAGGGCGAGAGGGCCATGACGCGCGACAACAACCTGCTGGGGCGCTTTGACCTGACTGGAATACCTCCTGCACCTAGGGGCGTGCCGCAGATCGAGGTGACCTTCGACATCGATGCCAATGGAATTCTCAACGTCACCGCCATGGACAAGAGCACGGGCAAGGCCAACAAGATCACCATCACCAACGACAAGGGCCGGCTGAGCAAGGAGGAGATCGAGCGCATGGTGCAGGAGGCCGAGAAATACAAAGCTGAGGATGAGGGCCAGAGAGAGAAAATTGCTGCCAAGAACGCCCTAGAATCCTATGCCTTTAACATGAAGAGCGCCGTGAGTGACGAGGGTCTGAAGGACAAGATAAGCGAGTCCGATAAGAAGAAAATTCTGGATAAATGCAACGAGGTCCTTTCCTGGCTGGAGGCCAACCAACTAGCAGAGAAGGAGGAGCTGGATCACAAGAGAAAAGAACTGGAGAACATTTGTAACCCTATCATCACCAAACTCTACCAGGGAGGGTGCACAGGGCCCACCTGCGCGCCGGGGTACACGCCGGGCAGAGCCGCCACTGGCCCGACCATCGAGGAAGTAGATTAGCCGTTTCTGGGACTACAGGGTGCAAGGGCGCCTCCAGGTGAAGTTTATTCATCTCCCAACATCACCTTGATCGATTCCTGAACTGGCTGGACTCGCGCCTAAGTCACCACCCTTTGGGACGCTGACGGAGAAGTCTGTATTCCATCTTCTCATGCCCCCACCCTCTCGGCGATGATCCTGAAATGGACCTTTAGGAGAACAAGGCCCCTCTGAACCATTTGAAGAATTTGGATGTCTGTTATTTATCGGCCACATCCCACCTTTCTCCTTCCTGTGTGGATGGTTGTCCCTCAGTAAATTGATCCCAAAGGAAATAACTTCTGACTTTTTTTTTACTCATTTATCCATGGCCTTACCGTGTGTGTCTAGTGTACTTGACATTCACTATGGAGGCCAACTTGGTGCTTTACTCGCAGCAATCCTCCTGTCTCTGCCACCTGGGTTCTGAGATTACAGGCATGCACCACCATGCCCAGATGTTGTTTTTTGGAGGGAGGGTTTCTTGTAGCCCGGGTTAGCCTCAAACTCTCCCTATCTGGAAGCAGCCTGCTCCTCCCTTAACTAGCTTCTTTCCTGTTATCTTACGCTGCCAATGTCCCTCGGAAATGAAGCAAGGGAGCTCACAGAGGACGTGAGTTTTCTGCTTGTGAGTGTCGGTTTGTTGTGAATGATTAACCTGCTATGGGCAAAGTACTTGGATTTGTGTAAGTTCAGCGTTTCCAAAAAATTACTTTGCCTTTTTTGTTTTTGTTTTGAGACAGGGTCTCATGTATCCTAGGGCTCTGAACTCCTGTTCACACTGCCCCCACTTGCCTGATGGCTGGAACTGCAGAATACCACACCTGCCAAGAGAAGTATTTTCTCATTTCCCGGCACCCTGGCCCCATATAAAGCGTGGCTAACTGTGGTGATGGCTTCTAATCAATGACAGGCTAATTTGGGTTCAGGTGTGAAGGATTCTGCTGAACTTGGTAACAGATCCAGCTTGCTGTTCTGACGGATCCAGATCCGAACACAGTGATGTGCACCTGTAATCTCAGCACTGGGAAGCAGAGCAAGAAGCACCCATGGGTCTTGTAGGCAAGTCAGTCTAGCTGAATGCATCAGTCAGCTCCAGATCAATGACAGAGTGTAGTCCAAACAATGAGGTGGAGGAGTAGAGTGCTGGCTCGGTGGTTAAGAGCACTCACTCCTCTTCCAGATGATCAGGGTTGATTCCCAGAACCTCTATGGTGTCTAGCTACTGTCTATACTCCAGAAGATCAACGTTCTCTTCTGGTCTCTGGGAGCACTGCAGACATGCTACATATACATGCAACAAAACACTCTTACACATAAACAAAAAAAGACCTCAAGGTGGAAAGTGAAGACCCATTGTCCATCTCTGGCTTGCACAGGCCTGCATGCTCCAGCCTCCCTGCACACACACATACACACACACACACACACACACACACACACACACACACGAGACCCCCTGGCTACCTTCTACTTTGGCATCCTGGCACACTGTAGAGAATTCTACCCTGTAATCAGCAGGCCAGATGCTCAGAATTTTTGTACCTACTGCCAGCCTCAAGAGGAGACAATACAAAACACTCATCAAAACAGCGTTTCCCAATGTATCCAAACAAACACGATTCCTATGAATCCAAACATGATTCCCTAAGAATCCAAACACGATTCCCTATGAATCCAAACACGATCCCTATGAATCCAAACACGATCCCTGTGAATCCAAACACGATTCCCTATGAATCCAAACACGATCCCTGTGAATCCAAACACGATCCCTGTGAATCCAAACACGATCCCTGTGAATCCAAACACGATTCCCTATGAATCCAAACATGATTCCTAAGAATCCAAACACGATTCCTAAGAATCCAAACACGATTCCTTTGAATCCAAACACGATCCCTGTGAATCCAAACACGATCCCTGTGAATCCAAACATGATTCTTATGAATCCAAACACGATCCCTGTGAATCCAAACACGATTCCCATACACGTGTCCCACCAGATACAACCTTAATTACTATGAAAAACAACAAAATTATTCCTTCCCCAGCAGCGCCTTCTCTGGGAACTTGACTTTTTACCCCTCAGCTCATGTATTACCCAGCAGCGATCACCCCCACCCCCAATCCACTTCTCCACCATTTCCCTTCAGAAAAGGGCAGACCCCCACATATATCAACCAAACATGGCATATCAAGCTGCAATAAGACTAGGCACCTAGCTGGGCAGGGATGGTGGGGGGGGGGAGAGTGAGTTCCAGGACAGCCAGGGCTGTTACACGGAGAAACCCTGTCTCTGAGAAAAAGAAAAACAAAAAAAGGCTAGGCACCTCGCCTCGTATTAAGGTTGGACAAGGTGAGCCAGGTGGTGGTAGTGGCACATGTCTTTAATCCCAGCACTCAGGAGGCAGAGGCAGGCGGATCTCTGTGAGTTCAAAGCCGACCTGGTCTACAAGAGCTAGTTCCAGGACAGGCTCCAAAGCTACAGAGAAACCCTGTCTTGAAAAACAAACAAACAAACAAACAACAAAAATTGGACACAGAGAGCCTAGGTCAGTGCCCTGCAGGCTCCCTGGCTGTGAGCTGTCTCTGTGAGCCCCTATGCCCATGTCGGCTGGTGCTGTGGGTTTGTCCCCTCTGCTCCCACAGTCCTCCCCCCTCTCTTTTGAAGGATTCCTGGAGCTCTGCCTGTTTGGCTGTCGGTCTCTGCATCTGTTTCCTGCTGAGGCTTTTGTGGTATCTTTTATTAAATTCTCCATTTTTATCAGCCAGCTCTTGTGAGCCTCTTCACAACTGGAAGGTTTCGAGCCTGTTAATGCTGTTCCCAGAACATCCAACGTATTTGGAGGTATTAGAACATATTTCAGGGCTGGAGAGTTGGCTCAGAGATTGAGCATTTGCTGATCTTCCAGAGAACCCAGATTTTATTCCCAGCACCCACAAAGGGGCTCACAACAGTGTCTAACTCCAGTCCCAGGGCATCTGAAGCCCACTTCTTACCCCCGCTCAGAGTGCAGACCCAACAGGCAGGCAAATGCACCCATACACATAGAAGTTAAAAATAAAATGCAGTTTCTACCACGGAGCTACAGTAAAAAAATATGGACACTACAGCTGGGGTTGCTCGTCGGTGGTTTGCTTAGAATGTGTAACTTCAAGCTCCAGAAAACCCTGTCCCCCAAATCCTACGTAAGGCTGAAATTGACAGGAACTTGCTTGCTGAGCATTTTGATAAGAATCAGGATTTGGCCAGGCGGTGGTGGCGCACGCCTTTAATCCCAGCACTCGGGAGGCAGAGGCAGGAGGATCTCTGTGAGTTCGAGGCCAGCCTGGTCTACAAGAGCTAGTTCCAGGACAGGCTCCAAAGTAACAGAGAAACCCTGTCTCGAAAAACCAAAAATAAATAAATAAATAAATCAGGATTTGTAGGCTGGCTGCTCTTCCAGAGGACATGGGTTCAATACCCAGCAACCAGATGGTGGCTCACAAACATCTGTAATGAGATCTGGTGCCCTCTTCTGGTGTGCAAGCAGAACACTGTATACACAATAAATCTTTTTTTTTTTTTTGGTTTTTCGAGACAGGGTTTCTCTGTGGTTTTGGAGCCTGTCCTGGAACTAGCTCTGTAGACCAGGCTGGTCTCGAACACACAGAGATCCGCCTGCCTCTGCCTCCCAAGTGCTGGGATTAAAGGCGTGCGCCACCACCGCCTGGCCACAATAAATCTTTAAAAAAAAAATCAGGATTTGTGTTCAGGTTCCCCTTATTTTTCTCCCTTAAATCCCAGCCACACACACACACACCACACAAAACATATTTAGTGTCTGTTGATGTGTGTTTTACTCCCTCGACACAGGTCTTGCTATGGCAGCTCCAGCCGACCTCTAAAGCAGAATCGTCTCACTTAGCTCTCTCCAGGATTCCAGGAGGACACCTGCCAGGTCTTAGTAACATTTTAAATTCCACTCATCAAAGAATATGCAAATCATAGTTTTCTCAAGCTTCCCAACAATTACGGGTTAATCACGTTTAAAACGCTAAACACCAAAACAATCCAGGAGAGGGGCGAACTACCTGGAACGCGCAGCTGCTAGGGCCACGCATGCGCAGTAGGACGCGGCTGCCCGAGAGGAAGTGGGAGACAGGAAGGCCCGCCCCCCTTTCGGTTTGGCGGTCCTCTCCGCTCTCCCCTCCTCCGCTGCCTTAGCGCCCGGATCCGGCCGCGCGCTCTTGTGCCGGCGTTTCCCGCGGCTCCCCCTGGCGCCTGCGTGATCCCGTCCCGCCCCACGCGCGCGCTCGCGCTCGGGCTCCCGCCCGGCCTCTGACCCGCAGCCCTCGGCCCTTTCCTTCGCGGTCCAGGCCGCAGCGCGTGGCGCCAGCACCATGGTGGGTACCGTGACGTCAAAAGGGAGCGCCGCCGCGGGCAGTTCGAACCGGGCCGGGCCGGCAGCCCAGGCTTCCCCCGACAGCCCTGGTGCCCGCACCCCGGTTTGAGGGGGCTACCGGGCGCAAATGCTTTTTTGGGGAGAACTTCCAGCAAATCCACGAGAAAGCCCGCTGGCACCGCGGGAGCACGGAAAGCTAGCCTTGCATTTCCCCGCGGGAGATCGGGATTTTTTTGAGGGTGCGGGTGGAGAAAACATGCAGATTCCCTACGGGAGTGGGCTCGGGCATCGAGGGGTACAGGGTAGTCCCTGGCTGTGGCCTAGTGAACTGCAGAGTGTCTGTGAAGAGATAGATGACTGTGGGTCTTGGACTTCTGAGATACTAGGGTCGGTGGGGCCACAAAGAGTAGGATTTCAGAGTTCCTCCTCCTGTGCCTTTCATGTAATAGTTTCCCGTTTCCTCTTTCCAATAGCTCTTCTACTCCTTTTTCAAATCCCTCGTGGGCAAGGATGTGGTCGTGGAACTCAAGAATGACCTAAGGTAGGTACCTACAGCAGCGATTGGGGGGGTGGTGCCTGGGGTCCTGACTCTTCCCCTAGAGTTTTTTGAGCGAGCAGGTGGGCCAAGCACGGAAGAAATAAATAGCTTGTGCCTTAAGGGTAAAGATGAGTTTAAAGACTGCCGGGGTATGCTGGCGTATGTCTTTAAATTCGGGAGGCAGAGGCAGGCGGATCTCTGTGAGTTCAAGATCTGGTCTACCGACCGAATTCAAAGACAGCCAGAGCCACCCAGAGAAATCCTCTCTCGGGAGAAAAAAAAAAGGATTTGTTAAACAAATATATATGTGCAGGCAGTTTGTACTATGCTCTTTAAAATACGCTAAATAAATAATAATGCTAATACATAAGCTTATTGTACTTGGAAAAATATATCAAAATGTTTGTAGCTTTGTTTGTATAAATAGCCAAACAATTTAAGTATCTAGCATTAACCCCTCAAAATTAAGAGGTTAATTAAAAATTCAGTAGGGAGTTCTTCCATGGTAAACCCATTAGTATAAGAATGAGATGTATTGGTAAGGAAAGCAGTTGCGTTTAATATACCTGGCGTAGTACCCATGTAGTTAAAATGTAAGCAGACCACTTACGCGGTCCCTTCTGTACTGCGTCTGCATCCCCCGCCTCCCTGTACCGTTTGCTTCAAATGCTTCGTCTCTGCAGAGATATTCATGCAAGTATGTTTTCTTTCGTGTGGTGCTGGGGATTGAACCCAGAGCTTTCCGCTCAGCAAGCGCCCTACCAATAGAACTTTTTCCCCAGCCCTCAGATACCGTAGTATCTCATGCTCAGCCCTCAGATACCCTAGTAGCTCATGTGTCTTCACCAGCCCTCAGATACCGTGGTATCACGGTTCTTCACCAGCCTTCAGATACCCTAGTATCTCATGTTTCATTTTAAAGCATTTTACTTGTAGACTCTTGAAACCGTTGAGCACACATCAGTGCTTGAGAACCCTGGTTCTAAGGCGGGTGTGGACAAGTAAGACGGTTATGGTCACTGGTGAAGTAAGGGGCTGACCCAGACTTGAGTGCAAAGTAGTTAAGGCCTTTCGTTTGTATGAGTCTAGCTGGAAGGCACGCACAAGTGTTCAGGTCAGCAGACCAGTGGGGATTCACTGAATGCAGGGAGTGAAGAAGTAAAACTTGGGATTTGAAGTTGTGAAGAGTTATGGGGTTTTTTTTTTTGTTTTGTTTTGTTTTGTTTTGCTTTTTTCGAGACAGGGTTTCTCTGTGGTTTTGGAGCCTGTCCTGGAACTAGCTCTTGTAGACCAGGCTGGTCTCGAACTCACAAGAGTTATGGTTTTTGTCTTTTTTCTAGACAGGGCCTTGAACTCCCAGAGCTCTACCAGAGATCCGCCTGCCTCTGCCTTCCAAATGCTGGGATTAAAAGCACTGCCTAACTTTTTTGGTTTTGTTTTGATTTGTTTTGTCTTTTTAAAACAGAGTTTCTCTGCTTAACAGTTCTGGCTGTCCTGGAACTAGCTAGCTTTTAGACCAGGCTGGAAGATTTAAGATTGTTCAAACAGTTGATAATTATAAAATAAGGTGGCATGGGAGCACTGGAGTTGATAGCCTTCCTCATCCAAGGGAAGGGGAACTGAGGGCCAGCCTGGCTTGTTTCTGTGCCGTTAGGATAAGTGTAGCAGAAAGAATAGAGTAACTTCAGTGACCTTTGTGTATCCATTGGGCTCTGCGCCGAAGCAGTCAGTGTGTAGAGGCGGCTGTTGGTGGAGCTGGAGAGCTCACTGCTGTCAGAACTAGAGTCCCCATGGCTGCATTAGGTGAGTCACAAAGAGCCACTCTAGCTTCAGGGGCTCTGATGCCCTCTCCTGGCCTCAGGTGCACGCGTGCACATAAGTAATAAAGCTAAAGCCGGGTGGTGGAGGCTCACACCTTTAATCCCAGCACTTGGAAGGCAGAGGCAGGAGGATCTCTGAGTTTGAGGCCAGCCTGGTCTACCTACAAAAATAGTCTTGCGGGTTGGGTTGTGGTTAGCTATTGCTTCTGGGAGTCAAGCCAATCTGGGCTGATATTCCTGATAATTTGGTTCTAATTTGGGTAATTTACATGACTGCTCTTAATTCCTGGATGATATTAATTACTTTTAAAAGATGGCTGTAGCTGGGCAGTGGTGGTGCACTGCCCTTAATCCCAGCACTCGGAAGGCAGAGGCAGGAGGATCTCTGGGTTCAAGGCCAACCCCAAGAGGTAGTTCTAGAACACCAAAGCTACACACACATAAAATCCTATCTTGGAAAAAAAAAACCATAAAAAAGATGACTATACATGATGGATCCTGTCTATAGTTCCAGACCTTCAGAAGTGGAGGCAGAAGGATTGCTACAAGATTGAGATTAGTCTGGGCCAGGGTGAGAACTTGTCTTAAGAAGGAAATATAGACATTAAGCTGAATACAGGCCTGGCCTGTGATCGCTGAGTAGTAGCTGTGGATACGTTGGTGTAAGGAGAGACGGGTCTGAAATGAGCCAGTCTCAGAGGCTTTATCTTTCCCACCTCAGAATTCACAGATGTTCTCCCTTTGGCTTCAAGGCCTTAGCTTCCTCCCCCAGGCTCTTATTTATTTGGTCTTTTGAGACAACAGGACACTGCCTGGCTTTCTAGGCAGCTGTATATAAATAACACCCCCAGCAGGCTCTGTAATCTGTTTCCTCGTGCACAGCGTATAAATGGTCATATAGTTCACAGGGTGACAACAGGGTAAGGAAAAATTGCATGTCAGTTCATCACGGTGGCTTTCATCTAATTCTAACACGTAGGGGGTAGAGACAGGAAGATTTAGAACACAGGGCCAGCCTGCACCACCATGGCCCGGTTCCTCCCCCATATTCTTGTAGCTCTAACGTTCCCTCCATTCTGATTTCAGTGTAAAGTAATTTGGTTCTCTCTTCTTTGCCTCCAACAGCATCTGTGGAACCCTGCACTCCGTGGACCAGGTGAGATAAAGGTTCACAGTCTGTTCTTGGGGAAGGAAGTGGGAGTGTGGAGGAGGAGCCGCACCTGATGCTGTTCCTACTCCTTAGTATCTCAATATCAAACTGACGGACATCAGTGTCACGGACCCTGAGAAGTACCCGCACATGGTGAGCTGGGGCTGGCCAGGGAGCCTTTGAAGCCCAAGTTCCTGGGCGGCTGGGGGCACATTGGTCATGGGGGTGCTCTCACGTTTGTCTAGTTATCCGTCAAGAACTGCTTCATCAGGGGCTCGGTGGTCCGCTATGTGCAGCTGCCAGCAGACGAGGTGGACACACAGCTGCTGCAGGATGCAGCCAGGAAGGAAGCCCTTCAGCAGAAACAGTGATGCCCTCGTCCCCGTCCTCTCCCTCCCTTTCCCATTGGTGACCATAACTTGTCCAACAAAGGACAAGGACACCCTGCCCAGTCCTTCAGGTGTGTTTTGTTAACGATTTATTTTTTTTTTAATTGAATGGATGAAAGGGATACTAGTCGGGAGCAACTGCCCTCTGTTGGCGAGGGAGGGTAAAGCTGGGAACTGAAATGTTCCTGGTCCCTCCCTTCCTCTCCCTTCCCTGGAGCCGGGAGAGCCTCCTAGGCCTTTTCAGGGCAACATGTGATACACTTGGGGGGAAACTGAAAGAATCTGTCCCGCATCGGGAATAAAATTTATAATGGAAACTGAATTCTGGTTTTGTGGTCTGTTTTGGACAGGGAGGTGGGAAAGGCCGTTTTGTCTGCACTCCAGTTCTCCACATATCCCCCTCCCCCATCTCCGGCTGGGAATTAAACCCAAGTTACCAGCGTTATGTACTTCCGCCCTAAAGCTTGTAATACCTTGGCCAGTATGATGACTCATTCCGTAAATGGCGCCAGCCGCCAACCATGACTTGATTTGACTCCTGGGACCCACTTTTTGGAAACAGAAAAGATTTTTTTCCACACGCACTCAAGTGCACACAGTAAAAATGTAATAAAAACGCGGGCTGGAGAGATGGCTCAGGGATTAAGGGCACTGGTTGTTGATCTTCGAGAGGTTCTGGTTCAATTCCCAGCAACTACAAAATGTGGTTGCTCACGACCATCTAGTGTGATCTGATGCCCTCTTCTGGCTTGCAGGCAAATATGCAGGCAGGACACTGTAAGTCTTAAAAAGAAAAGCCAAGGGCGCCCAACTGCGCTGCGAACTTCTATTTCTAGCCTTTTGCTTTAGTGCGTCTTCCCATTCCCCTGCCCTTCCCTCTACGTGAAAGAACTCTGAGCACTTCGGGCTGGTTAGATCCCAGGGTCCCGCGAGCTGGAGGAGCGCTCGGCTCCAGCCAGTGGCAATGCCGGATTCCTTCAACAAAGCCGATCCGCACACTTTCTGGGTGCAGAAGATGTAAACAAGCGGTGCAGGCCGCACGACGCAGCGCTGAACTTCACGCCCTAGGGCGCCGGCTGACAACAGCCGCAGGCTCCGGCGTCCTGCAAGAGGCGGTGGCTGGGATCAGCCCGGCACGCCGATCCGAGGACCCCGGGGTGCCCGCGGCGGCGCCTGACCCAAGGACCCCGGGTGCCGCGGAGTCTGACCCAGGACCCGGGGTGCCCGCGGCCGCGCCTGAACGAGGACCCCGGATGCCGCGGAGCCTGGCCCGAAGAACCCGGGGTGCCCGCGTCCGCGCCTGACCCGAGGACCCAAGGGTGCCCGCGGCGGCGCCTGACCGAGGACCCCGGGGTACCGCGGCGGACCCTGACCAGGACAGACTTGTCCCCGCGGACACGTTCCCCCGTCACGCACGTGACGCTTGCCGCTCCCGCCGTCCCTCAGCTCGGGCTGCACACGGAGGCCCGGCCCTAGGGACCGCGCACGCACAGGCGGGGCCCGGCCGCCCCGCGAGGACCCGGGCCCGGAAACGCGCGCTGTCACAAAGGGGGACACGTGGGTCCCGCTCGCCCGGCCCCGCTCTCCCACAGCGGGAGAGCTGCCTCCGCCACCCGCCGCCTCCACCCTGGCCGCCCTGGGGGCTGTGGCCGTGGCCGGCTGAGGAGAACCTCCGGCCCGGAGTGACCGCCGCCTTGAGTCCGCTACCCGCCTCTCCCAGCCCCGGGCGGGCGACAGGGCCCCGCCCCCTCCTCCGGGCGCCGCCACCCAGCCGGGCCTCGCCGCACGTGCTTAGGGCTCCCTGCCCGGTCTGTCCTCGGCACCGGCCCCTTGCACGACCATGTCCATCCTCTACGTCTCCCCTCACCCCGACGCCTTCCCCAGCCTCCGAGCTCTCATCGCCGCCCGCTACGGGGAAGCCGGCGACGGCCCCGGGTGGGGAGGCCCGCACCCCCGCATCTGCCTGCAGCCTCCCCCGAGCAGCCGGACTCCGCTGCCGCCTCCTCGCCTGCCCGCCCTGGAGCAGGGGCCCGGCGGGTTGTGGGTGTGGGGCGCCCCGGCTGTGGCGCAGCTGCTGTGGCCGGCAGGCCTGGGGGGTCCCGGGGGCAGCCGGGCGGCCGTCCTCGTCCAGCAGTGGGTCAGCTACGCCGACACCGAGCTCGTGCCGGCGGCCTGCGGGGCGACGCTGCCCGCGCTGGGACTCCGGAGTCCGGGGCAGGATCCCCAGGTGAGGAGGGAGGAGGGATCCTCAGAGAGGGTGTCAGGTGCGGAAGTAGTGATCGAATCCGCGTCTGCTGCGGCGTGGTGACTTCGGCAACTCTTCGAGTACTTTAGCCTTGGTTTCTGTCTAAGAATGCAGGATGATGTAATCCTTCCCCCGGGTGCCTGGCAGCGTGTTTGCAGCGTTTGCCGAATTGTTGGGGGAGTGTGTGTGTTTAAACCTGGCCTCTGGAACCCTGGCGGAATGGCTTGAAGCGCACTCCTGTACCAGGCATCTTAAAAAAGTTTCCGAGGGCCCTTGGGTTTCAGTTGCCGTCATAAAACGATACGACCGAAAGCAACTCGGGGAGGAAAGGACTTATTTCGGTGTGCAGTTCTCAGGTTGCACAGGCCGGGAACTGGAGGCTGAAGCTGAGGCCGTGGAGGGACACTGTTTAGCCTACTTTCCCAGGGTGGCGTCACCTGCAATGGACTGGCCCCTGTCACGGCCACCCTCGTCCCGCAAGGAATGACGCGACCACCGGAGCTCTTCTCACTGCAGTTTATTCCAGGACTTTATTCACAGCAATCTATCTCCTTCTCTTCTTTCTCTCTCTTTCCTTGACCTCCCTCCTTGGGCAAACCTCTCCCAGCCCTTAAGTAGGCATGGGCTGCCAATCCCTGGTTGCCAGGTGGGCACTGCCCATAGGTTCACGCATATGCAGGCAGCTGATAATCATTGCGTGATCATAGCATATGTCAGACTTTAGCCATAGGAGTTGATTATACATCTCCATCAATTGTGATTCCACGCAGCTCGCTACAGGCCCCAAATAATCGTTAACTAAGAAAATGCCCCCACAGACTTCGTACAGGCCAATCTGGCGGGGACGCCTTCTCAGTAGAGGTTCCGTCTTCCCAAATGACACTGACTAGGCTGTGTGGGGTTGACCCGTTCAAGCCCGGGAGTGAAAGGTTGACAGCCTGAGAGATGCCAGTCGTTGTTGTTTTGAGCTGTGGGAAGACTGAGGGAGAAATGGTGGCTGCTGAGGGGAGATCTGGGAGCAGTGCAGTAGGAGGAGGAGATGGGAGAGGACAGGTACCTGCAGACTGTTTCTGTGAGCCCTTCCAGGGTAGACGTGTGCCTTAACGGAGAGCTCCGCTCCTGCCAGCGCATGGTGGGTGAATAGCATACCCCTGCCGTGCTTCTTGGTATCCCGATGGTTAATACAGAGCCCCTTCCCTGCAGGGTAGCTATGTCTACTTGGTAGGACGTACTTGTGGATGCCCCAGACCTGACAGTGACTGCTGCTTCATATAATCCTTTAACTTTAGTGCTAGATGGGTTCCACTGAACACGCGCGTGCACACACAAATGCTTGTATGTATGTGTGTGTGTGTGTGTTAGTACTATATGGGTGACAGGAATCAAACTTGGGGTCTCCATAAGAGCAACATTCATGTCGTCCGTCTCTCTGGTCCTATAATATATATTTTTTGTGGGTGGAGCTCACACCTAAGGCCTCCTACATGCTGAACACTCTCTGACCTGCTCTCCAAGTCAGACAGAGCTTTGTTGTTAGAGACAGGGTCTTAACTTTGTAGACAGACTTTAAACTTGAGAGATCCCCTGCCTTTGCCTCCCAAGAACTAGGACTGAAGGCAAGCAGCACCACACCTAACAATTGTATTTTTATGATGACCGTTTGGATGAGAAAGGAATTAGCCTGAGAGTTGGTGATCATGGGAGTAGGGAGACTGAATGGCTCTCAATCCATAACCCCTGGGGGGGGGGTCAAACAACCCTTCCAGTGCCCAAGACCACTGGAAAACACAGGTGTTTACAATTTACAACAATAGTGAAACCACAGTTATAAAGTAGCAGCGGAAATCATTTTCTAGTTGAGATCACCTCAACAGCATTAGGAGAGTTGAGAATCTCTGGGATAGAAGCATGCAAGCCTTGTCTTCTCCTTTTCCTGTCCTGCTAGGCTGCCCTGGGTGCCCTGGGCAAGGCCTTGAGCCCCTTGGAGGACTGGCTTCGGCTGCACACCTACCTGGCTGGGGATGCGCCCACTCTGGCAGACTTGGCTGCCGTGACAGCCTTACTGCTGCCCTTCCGATACGTGAGTCCCTGGGCTGTGGGAGGGACAGGTGCGTGTCCACCAGACTTGACTGCAGGGTGACTTAGAGAATTGTGTTTTCTTGTTTTCCTCTCAGGTTCTGGACCCCGCTGTCCGCCGGATCTGGGGTAATGTGACTCGCTGGTTTAACACTTGTGTCCGGCAACCGGAATTCCGGGCTGTGCTAGGAGAAGTGGTCCTGTACTCGGGGGCCAGGTCTGTCCCTCAACAGCCAGGTGAGGAGGACAGGAGATGGCAGAGGGAGGGACAAAAGGCCCCTCTGGAGCAAGCACTCCATGTAACTTGCTTTTTATCTTAGAAATGCCTGGGCCTTTAGGGTGAGAGGCCTGTGGAAGGGGAAGGTGGGAGATAAGAGGCTTGAGCCCTGGCACCATAGAAATCGCCCTTCTTAGACTAGCGCTGCTCATAGAGGAGCCCAGCAGCCTTGAGTCTGGATTTCTGTGTCTCCCCAGGTCTTGAAGTCACTGCACCCCCAAAAACAGCTGCTCAGCTCAAGAAAGAAGCAAAGAAACGGGAGAAGCTAGAGAAATTCCAGCAGAAGCAGAAGGCCCAGCAGCAGCCCCCACCAGGGGAGGTAGGAGGCAAAGGATGGGGCTGGAGGGAGGTGGAAGCCTTGCTGAGGGCTGATGTTTGCATCTTCTTCCTTCTGAACAGAAGAAACCAAAACCAGAGAAGAAGGAGAAAAAGGACCCTGGGGTCATTACCTATGACCTCCCTACCCAACCCGGGGAAAAGAAAGGTAGTGGCTAGGGAAGGAACCCCACCTGGCTGCTGCTTTCTGTGTTCTGTTTGGTTTTTCTTGGCCTCTGCCCTGCTTAGTGAGGCTCGCAGAACAGCTGCACTATGCCTGTCCTATAGCCTGTTCCTCCTTTCCTAACTTGAGCCTCTCCAGCTTCACTAAGCCCTCTTCTCTTCTCTCCCAGATGTAAGTGGTACCATGCCTGACTCCTACAGCCCTCAGTATGTGGAGGCGGCCTGGTACCCTTGGTGGGAGCGTCAGGGCTTCTTCAAGCCAGAGTATGGGGTGAGTGGTTACTGCTACCCAGGCCCAGAGGGGATGGAGGTGAAGGGCAGGGTGTTAGGACCCATTGCCTGAGGAGGGGCCCCATAAAGATGCCATGTGCTTTATTTTATGCCCCTCCTTCTCCGCCACCAGCGTCCTAGCGTGTCAGCACCAAATCCCCGAGGGGTCTTCATGATGTGCATCCCACCCCCCAACGTGACAGGCTCTCTGCACCTGGGCCACGCGCTCACCAATGCCATCCAGGACTGCCTGACTCGATGGTGAGCTCCTGCAATCTGCACCTCCCTTGGGCCTCTACCCTGTGTGGCTCCTTTTTCTCCCCTAACTAGACCGACTGCCATGTTGGCTTGTTTGGCCCCTCAGATGGGGCTTTTCTGCTCTGCTAGTCAGGTGATGCCTCTGTGCACCTGGAATGGAGCCCCATTTAGTGACAGGTCTCCCAGCTGTAAACTGTGTACATGGAGCTGTAGACATTAGTGCTCTTCAAGCACACACTGGTTCCTCTGGTGCTGAGCAACTAGATTTTGGTTTGCTTTCAATTGTTTTTGGTGTTTTCCGAGACAGGGTCTCACTGTTGGCCTAGCCCTGCTGTCCTGGAAATCACTCTGGACCAGGCTGGCCTTGAACTCAGATTCATCTTCACTGTCCTCTGGAGTGCTAGAAGGGGAGGCAGTTGTTATTCTACATGAATTCTTATTTTAGTTGTGTGTGTGCATCTGTGTGGTCTGTCCAGGAGACTTGTGGATGCTGACAGAGGCCCAGGATGTCAGATCCCTGGAGCTGCAGTTGGGTGTTTGTGAGCCACCCGCTGTGCTGGGAACTGAGCTCTGGTCCTCTGAACCACCGAGCCTCGCCCCAGACCCTCTTTCTTCCTTGCTTTTTTATTTTTTTAAACAGAAAAGATTTAATTCTAACCAGCAAAAATTGTTATTCAGAGTTGGAGAGGCTCCGCAGTTCAGACCTCTGGCTGCTTTTGTGGAGTTCCATATAGGATTGGAACCTATAACGACCGTCCCTAACTCACGTTTCCAGAGCTGATGCTTCTGCAGGCACACACCTGCTACACATGGCAGAACACTCACGCATAAAGTAAAAATTGCTAAATTAAAAAAAAAAACAGGCAGCCAGGTGTGAGGCAAGGCCGACAGGATCAGGGCAGTTCAAGGTCAGTCTTTCTTACATGCAGACTGACGTCATTTTTCTTTTTAATTTAGATCTGTAAATTTGTATAAAATATGTGGTATTTCCCTGACATGTCTGTGCAGCACCTACGTGTTTGGTGCCTGCAGAGGCCAGAAGAGGGCAATGAATACCCTGGACCTGGTGTTAGAGTTGAGAGCTGCCATCTGGGTGCTGGGATTTGAACCCACATTCTCTGTGTCCAGCCTGCGCTTTCTTGAGTTGAGGTCGCTCTGTTGGCTGGGCTATCCTGCAGCTCCTGGGTTAGTGATCCTTCCTACTGTCCTGAGCGCTGGAACTACCGTGCATGCAGTGCATCGCTCTTGGTTTGTTTTTCTTTTCCATTGTATGTGGACGGTGAGTTCCTGCATATGGCTGTGCACCACTTTGCGCAGTGCCCAGTGAGGCCAGAGAATGGTGTTGATCCCGGGACTGGAGTGACAGTCGCAAGCTGCCCTGTTGGGCTGGGCTGGGCTGGGGAGAGAGCCTGAGTCCTCTAGATGAGCAGCCAGTTCTGTCCACTGAAGCTTTTCTCCAGCCTTTTTTTCCCCTTCTTTCATTTTATGCTTTAGGGTTTTATGCAGCCCAGGAAGGCATCAGATTCAATGAGTTAGGTAGCCAAGGATGGCCTTGAACTCATCCCCTTGCCCCCAGCTCACAAGTATAAGGATTACATGCATGAACCATCATACCCAGATCCATTTTTTAATGGTAATAATATCTATAAAGGCTTTTTTTTTTTTGAGGTGAGGTCTGTTCTGAAGCTTGGTGTATATAGACCAGGCTTATGTCAAACTCAGAGATCTATCTTAGCCTCTATCTGTGCCTTTTCATTACACATACCAGTCCAAGTTCCCTCCATTTACCCGCAACACCACCATCCACTCCTCAGAGAGGGTGAGGTATATTGCTTTGGAGAAGGTCCAATGCCCTCCCATGCCTGACTCTTTCTTCCCTTTAACAGGGTTTCCCTGTGTGGCCCTGGCTGTCCTAGGACTTGCTCTGTAGACCAGGCTGGCCTTGAGCTTTGCCTTCTTCTGCCTCCTGAGTGCCAGGAATAAAGCTCTGCCACCATCGCCCTTTAAAAAAACCTTAATGTCTGTAAAATCCATTCACGTAAGGAGGAAGGTACTGGCTGTTCACGCCTTTAATCCCAGCACTCCAGAGGCATAGGCAAGTGGACCTCTATGAACTCAAGGTTAGCCTGGTCTAAAAAGTGAGTCCCAGGACATCCAGGGCTGTCTCAGGAAACCAGAGAGAAAGTGAACGCTTTCCGTGGCACACACCAGGACGACTTCTTGGTTACCTGTAGGAGGATGGGGTTGCTGCAGCCCCTTCCCAGGGGAAATCTGAATGCAGCGTGATGAGTAGACATGAACGTGTTCATTCCATTGTATGTCATGGAGTCATGGAGCGTGGCGGGAGCCTGGGAGCTGTGGCTCAGGTCCTCTGTAAAGCTGAGCGCCACTATGTGCGTCCATGATCCAGAAGCACTGTGAGAATCGCTGGAAACTTGGAGACCAAGGTGGAAGACAGGCTGACACCTGAGGTCATCCTCCGGCCTTCACATGCATACACATCTACCCACATGTGCGTGGGGACTCAGTATACATGAACATGTACATGCATATAAAGCCTAAAACCATGGTGTCATATGTAAGTACTCTTCAGTTCCCTTTCCAGTAGCTCCCTGGATCTTTTTTTATTGATTTAGCTTTTCTATGCTTTCTGTATCTCTAGCTTGTTTTGTGGGTGGGAATATTGAGACAGGTATTCCTGTATATACAGTCCTGGGTAGCCTGGAACTTGCTTTGTAGCCCAAGCCAGCTTTGAACTCTTCATCCCTCTCTTGAGACTTCTTAGTGCTAAGATTGGTGGTGTGTGCCACCAAGCCCTGGCCGAAGCTTTTCCACCTTCTTACAAAGGCCACACCTACCAAAGCTGCATGCTTATCTGTGCTATGTCTTCTTTACTTTCCAAGACTTGTTTTTTAATAGTTTTTGTTTGTTTGACTTCTGTGGTTTTTAGTCAGGAAATGCTATACTAGTGTGGTCACCAATGTTGTGGGGTTTTTCTAAGATTTTTTTAAATATTTATTTTATTATGTATACATAATAAAATGTGCAGACAGACCTCATTACAGATGGTTGTGAGCCACCATGTGGTTGCTGGGAATTGAACTCCAGACCTTTGGAAGAGCAGGCAGTGCTCTTAACCACTGAGCCATCTCTCTGGCCTCCTTGTTTGTTTGTTTTAAACGGGGCCTCACTTTATAGCTCTCACTGGCCTGGAACTCACAGGAATCCACCTGCCTCTGCCTCAAGAGCTCTGGGATTACAGGTGTGCACCACCGCCAGGCGGTATTTCTGTGGGTCAGGTACCCAGGGGAGGTTCACATCGCCCAGCCGCACCACTGAGCGTCACTGCCTGTCGATCTGGTTCTCTCTCAGGCATCTAATGTGTGTGGACTCTTACAAACATGGGGCTAGGAGGAAGACCGTGAGCAGTCTACCTGGGTCTGCGGGGAGGAGGTTCACTTCTGTCTGTCTGTGGCCTTGTTCCTATTTGGAAACTCACTTGATTGATGGGAATGTCTCATGCTTAGCTGCCTGACTGGGCAAAAGCCTTCTCTTTGTTCTTTTTCTAGATTGTTCTGCTGGTCTTCTGAATCCTCTCCCTGCCTGGCTGCTTTAGAACGAGGGGTCTCAGTTCATCCTCTTTCTTCAGCATCCATGGACCCCTTTGGCAGAAAACCTGAGACCTTTGGTGTGACGCTGTACTAGCCTGGCTCACCATCTGGCCCTCATGCCTCCCACAGGCACCGTATGCGTGGGGAGACCACCCTGTGGAACCCGGGCTGTGACCATGCAGGCATTGCCACCCAGGTGGTGGTGGAAAAGAAACTGTGGAGAGAGCGGGGTGTGAACCGGCACCAGCTGGGCCGCGAGGCCTTTCTCCAGGAGGTCTGGAAGTGGAAGGAGGAGTGAGTGCAGCCCGTGGGTGTGACAGCCCCCTCTCTGTGGACCCTGAGTGCAGCTCAGATCCTCCCACTGGGGCGGCTGGAGGGCCCAGCTCAATTTCAGAGGGACAAGTGACTCCCTCACTGACCCATCGGCCACCGGATGGCCTAAGGCTTATCCTTGTCCACTTCCAGGAAGGGTGACAGGATTTACCACCAGTTGAAGAAACTTGGCAGCTCCTTGGACTGGGATCGAGCCTGTTTCACCATGGACCCTGTATGCAGGCAGAACCTCGGGGGGAGGGCAGGGTAGGGGTGTTTCTTGGGTGGGCTACCTTCTGCCAGGAGGTTAGGACACAAACAAGGACTCAGCTCTAAACACCAGCTCCTGGCCCTCATCACGGCCCTCACAGGTTCTGCCCAGACTCCAGCTGGAAGCTCCCTTCTGTCCCATTGCTAGGCTTCTCGCCTGCCCTGGTGCTCTGCCCAGGGGTCTGTGCGGGGTGTAGGGCTCTAGCGGACCCCACCACCTTGGCTGTCTGCCTTGGCTCCAAATACCAAATCTGACTTCCTTTCTTTTACCTTAGAAACTGTCAGTAGCGGTGACAGAGGCTTTCGTTAGGCTCCATGAAGAAGGTGTCATCTACCGTAGCACCCGCCTGGTCAACTGGTCCTGCACCCTCAATTCTGCCATTTCTGACATTGAGGTACACCTGCCCACAGCCTGTCTCCCTGTCTAGTCCTCCCCAGCCCAGGCCCGGGGCCACTTCTCTAACTATCCGTCTCGCAGGTGGATAAGAAGGAGCTGACGGGTCGCACCCTGCTCTCTGTGCCTGGCTACAAGGAGAAGGTGGAGTTTGGGGTCCTCGTGTCCTTTGCCTACAAGGTCCAAGGCTCAGGTGGGAGCTAAGGACACCAGGATGTGGGCTGGGGGAGGAGGGCAGGAACAGAGGAGGGGTTGAGACCCATCTCCTCCTGTCACCCCAGACAGTGACGAGGAAGTGGTGGTGGCAACAACTCGGATTGAGACAATGCTGGGAGATGTGGCTGTAGCCGTGCACCCCAAAGACTCCAGGTACCAGGTAGGCGGGGACGAGCGCGTGGGACAGGCTCTGGGGGCTAGAGCTACTCTGGGCGCCTTTCCCAGTCCTGAAATTGGAGCTGTCGGCAGCTGGGATGGGTGCTAGCCCAGGATAGGGAGCTCTGCCTGGGTGAGGGTCCCGTGCCCAGCCTTGCGTCTTTCATTTCTGATGTCTTCCTCCATGTTCAGCATCTAAAGGGAAAGAGTGTCATTCATCCGTTCTTGTCCCGGAGCCTCCCTGTTGTCTTCGATGACTTTGTGGACATGGAGTTTGGCACAGGTGAGTGGGGCCTTAGCCTGTTAAGAGATGAAAAGTTATCTTCACTCCCATAGGCAGGACTGGGACTGGATGCAGGAAAGTGTATTAGGGAGTGGATACGGGGTGGTTCGGGAGGCAGCCCCAGCATGCAGTGGGACACTGGCACTCCTGTGTAACAGGTGCCGTGAAGATCACCCCTGCCCACGACCAGAACGACTATGAGGTGGGGCAGCGGCATGGGCTGGAGGCCATCAGCATCATGGACTCAAAGGGGGCGCTTGTCAATGTGCCACCGCCTTTCTTGGTGAGGATGTCTGGACTGTGGAGGGCTGGGGGAGGAGGTGGAAGGGCATTGCGGTGATGAGGCCGTTCCTGTTTAGGGCCTGCCCAGGTTTGAGGCTAGGAAGGCAGTGCTGGCTGCACTGAAGGAGCGGGGACTGTTCCGTGGCATCAAGGACAACCCCATGGTGGTGCCGCTTTGCAAGTGAGCCTGGGAACCGGGGACTGGTGCAGATGGGAAATAATGGGGCTCTCTGCGCACTTAGCACCTGCCTTCTCCCCACAACCCGCTCCCTCCTCCAGCCGCTCCAAGGATGTGGTAGAACCTCTACTAAGGCCACAGTGGTACGTGCGCTGTGGGGAGATGGCTCAGGCCGCCAGTGCGGCTGTGACCCGGGGCGACCTCCGTATCCTGCCTGAGGCCCATCAGCGGACTTGGCATTCTTGGATGGACAACATTCGGTGTGTGTGGCCCCTGGGTGGGTGGGGAGGACTGCCATCTGAGGGGCACATACTGAGCACCCCGACTCACTGCTTGCTGTTTGTAGAGACTGGTGCATCTCTCGGCAGCTGTGGTGGGGCCACCGAATCCCTGCCTACTTTATCACCGTCCACGACCCAGCTGTACCCCCTGGTGAGGTGAGGAAAGGGTGTAGCTTAGATGTTGGAGTAGCTGTGGGTTGGTTGTGCCCTTGGTTGGCAGAGGGGTCTGGGCGAAACAGCAGATCCTTTTATGATCAATCACCCTCTGTATTAGGACCCTGACGGACGGTACTGGGTGAGCGGACGCACGGAAGCAGAGGCCAGAGAGAAGGCAGCACGCGAGTTTGGCGTGTCCATTGACAAGATCAGCCTTCAGCAAGGCAGGGAGTGGACATGGAAGATGGGGGCACAGTTGGGATCCTGACCCTATTTTCCAATCCCTCTAACCTCTGACCTTTGACCTTTTGTAGATGAGGATGTATTGGACACCTGGTTCTCTTCTGGTCTCTTTCCCTTTTCCATCCTTGGTTGGCCCAATCAGGTGTGTTCCTAGAGTGAAGAGGGGGAGGGACCTTGTAAGGGGGAATGCTTGGCTCACCTCCGAACCTCATCTCCCCAGTCAGAAGACCTTAATGTGTTCTACCCTGGGACCCTGCTGGAGACGGGCCATGACATCCTCTTCTTCTGGGTGGCCCGGATGGTCATGCTCGGCCTGAAACTCACAGGCAGACTGCCCTTCAGAGAGGTGTGGAGATTGCTAAGACACCCCAGCCCCCACCCCCGCCTGTGCCTCCTCACCTGCCTTCCTGTGTGGTTGCTGCTAGGACTAGCATTGCTCAGTCTGGCCCACAGCTGGGAGGGTTCCTCTCCCTGGGGGAGGGGCACTTCTCAGATACTGAAGCACTGAGTGGGCAGGGCCACTAGGGACCTCTGATTCTGGATGGGCAGACCCTGGTGAGGGCCAAGACTGGAAGGATCATGGCCTCATTTTCTCTGCACTGTGTGTCCCCAGGTCTATCTCCACGCAATCGTGCGTGATGCTCACGGTAGGAAGATGAGCAAGTCTCTTGGCAATGTCATCGACCCCCTGGATGTCATCCGTGGAGTTTCTTTGCAGGTGGGGCACTCACTGGGTCAGCAGGGAACGGCTATGCAGCTGTGGCTAGAGAAAAACCTAACGGCGCCCATCTCCTCTCTTAGGGCCTCCATGACCAACTATTGAACAGCAACCTGGACCCCACTGAGGTGGAGAAAGCCAAAGAAGGACAGGTATGGGGGGTGTGCCCTGGGGGTGGAGCTGCAGCAGGTGAGCGGGGCTGACCATCTGTTTGCACCCTGTAGAAGGCCGACTTCCCAGCAGGGATTCCCGAGTGTGGTACAGATGCCCTGCGCTTTGGACTCTGTGCCTACACATCCCAAGGTATGGTCCCCATCCTGCCTCAATTGCCTGTGTTTCCTTCCCCGAGACCCATGGTCTCCTTCACCTTGGGCCTGCAGAGGACCTCTCTGAGAAGGACGGTGGAGTCACACTGGCCCCTCCCCTAGGTCGAGATATCAACCTGGATGTAAATAGGATCCTGGGGTACCGCCACTTCTGCAACAAACTCTGGAATGCCACAAAGTTTGCCCTGCGTGGCCTGGGAAAGAGTTTCGTGCCCTTGCAGACCTCCAAGGTGAGGGTCTTCTGGCTGGGATTGCTGATAGCACCCACACAGGCTGCATCCCTGGTCCTCAAGTGTCAAGCTTAGTCCCCGCTGTACCGAAACCCTGAGGATCCATCCTCCTTGTAGGCAGGGGACAGACAGAGGCTGATGATTGACAGGCGCTGGGGCTCTCACCGAGGGGCTAGGCCTATCCTTTCTCCCCAGACATTGGACAAGTCAGGAATGCAGACTCTGCTGTGGGAGGGATCTGGGCATGTGGTAGCCTCCTGGCTGACGTTCCTCTTCCCCCAAGCCTGAAGGGCATGAGAGTTTGGTGGACCGCTGGATCCGCAGCCGACTCACTGAGGCCGTGAGGCTCAGCAATGAAGGTTTCCAGGCCTACGATTTTCCAGCCATCACCACCGCCCAGTACAGCTTTTGGCTGTATGAGCTCTGTGACGTCTACTTGGTGAGCAGCGGGGCCAGGGCTCTGGTCCTGTGGCTCTGGCATTAATTTGCTGCGTGTTGGCTCTTACACTGAGTCCACCTGTTGCCTTCCAGTCCTCAGAGGCACAGTTGAAGGCTCCAGGTAGCCCTGACCCTGAATACTGCCTCCCCGTCTCTAGGAATGCCTAAAACCCGTGCTGAATGGAGTGGATGAGGCAGCAGCGGAATGTTCCCGGCAGACCCTCTATACCTGCCTGGACGTTGGCCTGCGGCTGCTCTCACCCTTCATGCCCTTCGTCACGGAGGAGCTGTTCCAGAGGCTGCCCCGGCGGACACCAGCAGCTCCCGCTAGCCTGTGTGTCACCCCCTACCCAGAGCCCTCAGAGGTAGGCGGTGTGGCCTGGAGGGTGTGCTGCAGCCCCGCCGAGCAGCCTTCTTACCCCACTCTGCCTGCAGTGCTCCTGGAAGGACCCCGAGGCCGAAGCTGCTCTTGAGCTGGCGCTGAGCATCACCCGAGCTGTGCGCTCCCTGCGTGCCGACTACAACCTGACTCGGACCAGGCCTGACTGTGAGCCTTAGGCCCTGTGTCCCCCTGTCCCACTGTCCTCTTCAGCCCCTCGGGAGCCCAGGGTCGGGCTGTAGCAGGCTTCACTTCCTTCCCTCTTTGACAGGTTTCTTGGAAGTAGCTGACGAGGCCACCGGCGCCTTGGCATCGGCGGTGTCGGGCTATGTGCAGGTGCTGGCCAGTGCGGGTGTGGTTGCTGTCCTGGCCCTGGGGGCTCCTGCACCACAGGGCTGCGCTGTGGCTGTGGCATCAGACCGCTGCTCCATCCACCTGCAGCTGCAGGGCCTAGTGGACCCAGCCCGGGAGCTAGGCAAGCTGCAGGCCAAGCGAAGTGAGGCCCAGCGCCAGGCTCAGCGGCTGCAGGAGCGCCGTGCTGCCTCTGGCTACTCAGCCAAGGTGCCCCTTGAGGTCCAGGAGGCAGACGAGGCGAAGGTGTGTGGTGGGGGCACCCCTGCATCAGCTTCCTCTGTCACACCCTGTTTCTCAGCCAGCCCAGATGCCTAGACCCTGGAACCCTGCGTGGCAGTTAGGAGTCTTAGGTGTAGCATCAGCCCCTGCTTAGCTGCCAATGCTGACACAGTCAGGCTCCTGGTGCGGGGTCTCCAAAGACCCGGCACTGGCTCCCGCTGAGTGCTGACCCTCAGCCCCTTTTCTCCTCACGGTGAAGAGGGTAGGGTGCGGCCAGGCAGGGCGTGTAAGCTGATGCCCTTCACTGGGTGCTGGCCGCTCAGGAAGAAGAGTGTAGAGGCAGGGACGATGGAAGTGTGGGGTGCCCGCCAGCCATACCACCCCGACCTGTAGGCCTCGCCTCTCTCACCAGCCTGGTCCCCTTCCTCTGTAGTCTGTGGTGTTTGGGTCTCCTTGGGCATGGGTCCTCACCACACACCCCTTTTGCACCCCCAGTTGCAACAGACAGAGGCGGAACTCAGGAAGGTGGATGAGGCCATTGCTCTGTTCCAGAAGATGCTGTGACCCCCAACTCCAACTCTCAAAGCCCCCATGGTCCACCAACAGGGATGGCAGCAATAAAATATTTTGTCAAAAATTGTTCTTGTCGTGTGTTGTGAGGGCGGGAGGGGCGCGGGTGTGCGGCTGTAAGGCTGCCGGTGAGCAGCCAGGCCTGGGTCCTGGTGGGCAGAGGATGCGGCTGGCTGGGTCTGTGCCTGGCACAGTGCCAGGCCTGAGTCATGCTGCTCTGCTGCTGGCTCCTTCCTCCCAGCTCACCTCACCGCACCGCCTGTGCTGGGTACAGAGCCGCCCCAGCTCACTGCATCTTGTCCCCCTGGGTGCCATGAAGGAAGAGGGCTGGGGCTGCCTGTCCTCACCCCCTTTGCTAAGGGCCTTCCTCCCACTCTCCTGAGCCAGTTAATTATAACTCTGACCTAAGTACCCTGTGACTCCACCGCCAGGCCAGCGCTGCCCAGGAGACTCAGCAACCAGGTAGGAGAGGCCTGAGGGGACTTTCCTGTTCATGGGGCAGGGCTGGGGCTCAGCCTGGTGTAGAAAAAGAGCCCCTCTGATGGCAGGTGTGTGCTCTATTGGCCTGATGGGCCCTTGGATTGCATGGGTTGCAGGTTGAGGGTGCAGGAGCCAGGCTGGAGTAGATGAGGCACCGGAGGTGGAGCAGGAAGTGGACAGCAGGTGCCATGGAGACAGCAAGGCCTACCCTGGGAGGGTGGCTTCTCCCTTGAGGCCCTTCTGTTCCCTAGGTCCATGACTCAGCCATGCTCCCTGTGGAGGTGCTTCCAATACTGCTTCTGCTTCAGCTGCTGTTGTCCCCAACATCTGCCTTCTTTCCCAACATCTGGAGCCTCCTGGCTGCCCCTGGCTCTCTCACTCACCAAGACCTGACTGAGGAGGCTGCACTCAATGTCACCCTCCAGCTCTTTCTGGAGCACGCACCCCCAGGCCGGCCACGCCTTCGTCTGGAGGGCTACAAGGTGAGCATCCCTGGATTCCCCGTGGTTTCTCAAGGCCCCCGGTCAGGGTAGGCTCGCCCACCTTTCACCTGCTTGCTTCTCCCCCTCTGCAACATCAGAATCCTCCAGCCTTGGGAAAGTATACCTGGCTGGATGTGGTGGCTCACACCTGTGATCCGAGCAACTGACGACAATTGCTGGTTAAGGCCAACCTGGGTTCGTTACATAGTGCTGGCCAGGCAGGTCAGGCAGGGCTCCGTAGAAAACAGTGCAGATCTGACGCTCCCTAGTGGGGCTCTTCACCCTCCATCCTGTTCCTGCCCAGCCTGGAGTGCCAGTTGCTAAGGCTGTTGGGCAGCGATAGAAGCAAGGGGCTTCTCTGGAGTGTTTCCCTCACCACTCTTGCTAGGGCCGGACCCTCCTTGCCGATGACATCTTTGCTGCCTACTTTGGACCTGGGTCTCCTTCCCGGCGGTTCAGAGGTGCTTTGGGAGAGGTGGCTCGTGCCAATGCAGCCCAAGACTTCCTGCCAGCTTCCAAGAACAATCCTGATCTGCACTTCGATGCTGAAAGGCTGGTCCAGGGGCGCACACTCCTGGTGGAGGCTCTGCGGGAGACCGTGGTGGCAGCCAGAGCCTTTGAGCACACGTTGGCCCGCCAGCGTCTAGGGGCTGCACTTCACGCCCTGCAGGTGACGCATGGCGCCTTTTAACCTGCCTCCCCTACTCTGGGTGGGTCAGTGTCCTGCAGGAGGGGCTACAGAGGAGGGAAAAGGAGAGGAAGACCTGGAGGGGATGTCGGTTTATCCTAGGGGCCACTAGAAAGCGCTTGGCTTAGACTCCAAGACAGAAAAGGCTGGGACAAAAGGGTTTGCCATCTGGGCAATGAGAACAGAAGTGGGGGACAGTAAATAAGAGTAAGGGGGGCGGGGGCTAGAGAGATGGCTCAGAGGTTAAGAGCACTGACTGCTCTTCCAGAGGTCCTGAGTTCAATTCCCAGCAACCACATGGTGGCTCATAGCCATCTATAATGAGACCTGGCACCCCTTCTGCCTTGAGGGCACACATGGAAGGAATGCTGTACACATAATAAATAAGTAAATATTTAAAAAAAAAAAAAGAGTAAGGGGGGCAATACCCACTAGGCTGCAGGTCAGCGTGTTTATGCTGGCTAGATCAAATCCATGCCTTTCCCCTTCTCTCTGTCCTGGGGGCCAGGATTTCTATAGCCACAGCAACTGGGTGGAGCTGGGGAAGCAGCAACCGCACCCTCACCTCCTCTGGCCAAGACTGGAGCTCTGGAGCCTGGCACAAGGTAAGGTTGTGACCCTGTGTGGAAGTGGGGCTCAGGCAGCCCCTCTCCTCAGAGTGGCCGTGACCCTGTGTGGAAGTGGGGCTCAGGCAGCCCCTCTCCTCAGAGTGGCCGTGACCCTGTGTGGAAGTGGGGCTCAGGCAGCCCCTCTCCTCAGTGTGGCCGTGACCCTGTGTGGAGGGGGGCTCAGGCAGCCCCTCTCCTCAGAGTGGCCGTGACCCTGTGTGGAAGTGGGGCTCAGGCAGCCCCTCTCCTCAGTGCACCCATCACTTTCACTTTCTGGGGTCTCGTAGGATGTGACGTTGCTTTGTCCCTGCAAGGACAGTGAGTTTTCTTAGTGCAGCTCGTGGGTAGAACAGTTGAGTGGATTTCTCGGCATCACAGAGGGGAAACATCCAGGGTCGTGGACCAGCTGTGGATGCAGTCTTCCGTGAGCTTGTTCTGCCCAGCCACACCAGCTCCACTCCACAGCCGTCTCTCTAAGCCCCTCACGCTCCGCACTCACTGGGAGCTGCTCCTGTCCACAGCGGGACCGGAGCCCGTCTGGCTCACAGAGAGCAGAATCCCACCAGCTCCAATCTCAGACATCCCAATGCTGAGCCCAGGACCTAGTGCAGAAAGCCCGGCCAAGGTGCCTGTGGTCCCTCCTGTCTTTCCAGCCCCGCGAGAGGAAGGCATTAGGTAACCAGGGAGAAAGTGCAGCTGGCTGAGCTTGGCTGGCAGCCCTGCCTTCTGTTCCCAGTGGGGGACCCCACCTGCTCTGACTGTGAGGAGCTGAGCTGCCCCGGGAATCTGCTGGACTCCACACTGCTCACCTCTGGCTACTTTGGAATGGATCCCCCCAAACCTCCAGGTACCAGATGGGAGAGGTCCCTAGAAGGAAGAGGGTAGAGTCACTTCCTTTGTTTTTAACAGAGAACCCTAGTTGGTCTCCTTAGGAGAGGTTGGGGGAATAGGGTCAGGGTGGGTGGATAAAGGCCCCTGAGGAACCCCCGTCATTCTTTGTTGCCTGGGCAGTGCTGGGTCTGGATGCCAAGAGACCCTGAGCCCTCTTGATTTACACAGAATGTCACTGTTTCCTGATGCTCCCTTGCTGTGGGGTGAGAAGGCCAGGCCAAGACCCTGTGTTTTTTAGTGGTAGTGGACGTTTAACCCTTATGTGCCTGATCTCTCTCCACAGGAAAGTGTAGCCACGGGGGCTATTTTGACCAGAGCAGCTCCCAGCCCCCCCGGGGAGGCATCAACAAAGACAGTACATCTCCACGCTTCTCCCCGCACCACACGCTGCACCTCCCAGCTGCAGAAGTGGCCCTCCTAGCTTCCATCGAGGCCTTCAGCCTCCTGCGGAGCCGCCTGGGAGACGGGGGCTTCTCCAGGTGGGTGGGCAGCTGGAGATGGGTTCGCCGACCGGTCAGTGCTCCCGGGGGAACTGAGGGCCCGGGTGCTGGGGATCGGTCAGTGCTCCCGGGGGACGGAGGGCCCGGGTGCTGGGGATCGGTCAGTGCTCCCTGGGGAACTGAGGGCCCGGGTGCTGGGGATCGGTCAGTGCTCCCCGGGGAACTGAGGGCCCGGGTGCTGGGGGCAAAGGCGCAGAGCTTCACTGTACCTCCAACTTGGACCGCAGGCTGCTGGACATCACGCCAGCCTCCAGCCTGAGCTTTGTCCTGGATACCACAGGCAGCATGGGCGAGGAAATCAACGCAGCCAAGATCCAGGCGCGCCGCATCATGGAGCAGCGGCAAGGCGGCCCCATGGAGCCCAGTTTCTACGTCCTGGTGCCCTTCCATGACCCAGGTAGTGTTGGTCTGCAGGGATGGAGGGAGGAGGCCCAGGGCGGAGATTGGAAGTGGGCCCCAGGGCCGTGCTACCTGTTGTCTTGGTGAGTTCACAGCTCCCTCCCGCGGTCTCTACCCACCCCACTCGTCTGACCTTCCTTTCCCCTGCCCAGGGTTCGGCCCTGTCTTCACAACCAGCGACCCTGACAGCTTCTGGCAGAAACTCAATGAGATCCAGGCCTTGGGAGGCGGAGATGAGCCAGAGATGTGCCTGTCTGCCCTGGAGGTCCGGGCCGCCTCCCTGCCCCTCCCTCTCCCTTCCCTCTTACGCTGTCCTTCCAGGCCCTGCCACCAGGGGGAGCCGGAGCTGGGCAACCCTCTCCCCTGTCTCCCAGCTTCCTTCCAGGGCCCCTGTGCTCTGCCCTCCCTGGTTCCACCCACTCCTGCCACCATGTTTACCGGCAGCCGTTCCTTCCTCAGCTAGCCCTGCTGCACACACCTCCGCTCTCAGACGTCTTTGTCTTCACGGACGCCTCCCCCAAGGATGCCTTTCTTACCAACCGGGTGGAGTCTCTGAGTCGGGAGCGGCGCTGCCGGGTGAGCGCAGCCTTAGCTGCCTGAAGATGGGAACACGCGGTCTCATGTAGGGTCACCCCAAATCTTTTTCTTTTTTAAAGATTTGTTTGTTTATTATATACACAGTGTTCAGCCTCCATGTATGCGTGCAGGCCACAAGAGGGCGCCAGATTTCATTACAGATGGCTGTGAGCCACCATGTGGTTGCTGGGATTTGAACTCAGGACCTCTGGAAGAGCAGACAGTGCTCTTAACCTCTCCAGCCCCCACCCCGAATCTTTAACCCACTCCAGAGTGGGGGTCCACGCCTTTAGCAATACTGAACTGTTCAAGGAAGGGCTGTGGGGTCTTCACAGACCCCGGGGCCAGCAGAGAAACCATTGCATGAGGCAAGAAGGGAGCCAGTGTTGGTTCAAATTCTAGAGTTTGACCCTGGGCAGTTCACGTTAGGCATATTTAAGGACAGTATAACCTTGGAAAGAAGTTTCCTGTTAACAATTATCACAATAAACCTGCAAGGTACATACGTCCTGCCTTCCAGAAGGGTGGCTTCTGTTGACTGAGACACAGCTCGGATAGAGGCCTAGGGAGGAAGGGTCTGGGGATTCGGGTGAGGCCTGGCCCTATAGGCAGCACAGATCACCGGACCGTTAACTACGCCCACGCGTCCTTTCCAGGCGGGCATAAGTACACAGAGACAGCCCCGTGTGTTTAACACTCCTGGTTTCCCGAGTGCTTAGCTGTCAGCACAGGCACCGTGTGCCCGCTACACTGGGCCAGCCTTGGGTCGTCATTTGGCCATAGGTGACGTTCCTAGTGACTGAAGACCCATCGAGGGCTCAGGGCCGAGTGCGGCGGGAGGCCTTGTCACCTTCGCGGTTTGAGCCGTATGAAGCAGTAGCGCTGGCGTCGGGAGGAGAGGTGATCTTCACCAAAGACCAGCACATCCAGGACGTGGCAGCCATTGTTGGGGAGAGCATGGCTGGCGGTCTGGTGAGTGACCGTGGCCAAGGGGGTCCATGTCCTTAGCTCAGATCTGAGGTCTGGGATGCTCTGTGCCTCTTCTGTAGAAGGTCGGGGCGGGAAGTCATGGTGGTCATGTGTCCGCCGCCCCAGATCCATGGCTTCTAAACCCTCCATCCTGCCTCTTGTGTCCGTAACTGCCCTCCTGCCCTCCACCTTGGTCTCCAGGGCCGAGACAACAACTTTAGTTTTTGTTTTTGAGGTAAGGTCTATGTAGTCCTGGCTGGCCTGGCCTGCGACTCACTATGTAAACCAGATTGGCCATGAACTCACAGAGATCCGCCTGCCTCTGCCTTCTGAGTGGTGGGATTAAAAGTGTGAGCCACCACATCCAGCCATTCATTATCTGTGAAGGGGAAAGAAATGACGGCCTCACCCTGAATCCCTGTCTCCAGTTGTGTCACCAAGCCCAGTTCCCTGCTGAGGACCCCTCCCCTCAGTCTGAGCTTTCCTTTCTTCTCGACTTTGTCCTGCCCTCATCTGCAGGTGACTCTTCCCCTGGAGCCTCCCGTCTCCATCCCTGGGGAGACTCGTGTGTTTGCTGTGGACAGGCTCCTCCGGAACGTCACAGTCCGGGTCCATGGGGACATCAGTGGCTTCTGGATCAAGAGCCCCGCGGGTACCGTCACATGGGGCTCGAGGAGAGCACGGGGACAGCAGGGGAAAGGATCCTTTCGTGTGACAGCCTCTCGTCCCCATCCAGGGGTGTCCCAGGGTCCAGAGGAGGGCATAGGTCCTCTGGGCCACACTCGCCGCTTTGGACAGTTCTGGACAGTGGCCATGACTGACCCCCCTCAGACAGGGTCTTGGGAGATCCAGGTAGCAGCTGAGGGGAGGCCCCGGGTGAGAGTACACGGTAAGGAGGGAAGGCTCCTGGGAAGGGGTGTGGTGACCACAGCGACCATGGTCCTCTCTGACTGCCTCCTCCTCAGCCCAGACCTCCCTGGACTTCCTCTTTCACTTCGGGATCCCTGTGGAGGACGGACCCCACCCTGGCCTCTACCCCCTGACTCAGCCAGTGGCAGGTAATATAGACTGTTCTCTGCCCTGCGTGTGTGTGTGTGTGTGTGCGTGTGTGTGTGTGTGTGTGCGCGCGCGCGCGTGTGTATGCGTGCACGTGCGTGCTGGTGTGTGTATGTGTGTATGTGAAGTGGATACATATGTGTCTGCGTCATGTTTGATGAGTGAAGAACACTAATGGGCTGTTCCAGCCTAGTGGACTTCACATGACCCCTTCCAGTTCAAGACTTCATCCCTTTTCCCTGTGCCTCCTCCAGTCGAATGTGACCACTGTCTTTCCTTCCCACCTCAGGTCTCCAGACCCAGCTACTGGTAGAAGTGACAGGGCTCGTCTCTAGACAGAGCCCTGAGGCTGGCCGGCCACACTTTTCCCACGTTGTCCTTCGAAGGGTCCCCCAGGGCACTCACCTGGGCCGGGTGCCCTTAGAGCCTGTGGGACCCCCTGAGCGAGGCCTCCTGGCTGCCTCGCTGCCACCCACACTGCTGTCTGGCTCTGCACCCTTCTCCCTGGAGCTGCTTGGCCAGGACGGAGGCGGGCGGGACCTGCGCAGGACTGCCCCCCAGCCTTGCTCTGTGGCTCCTGTGCTCCTGGAGGTGAGGAGAAGTGGGGCGGGCGGGGCTGGGGAGACCAGAACCAGCTCTTCTAACCCGCCCTTCCCTGCAGCTCAGTGGCCCGCCAGGTTCCCTGGCTCCTGGCAGCAAGGTCCCTCTCAGCCTGCATGTTGCCAGCTTCTCTGGCCCCCAAGATCTTGATCTTAGGACGTCTGTCAACCCTAGCTTCTCGCTCACCTCCAACCTCTCCAGGTGAGATTCTCCCACATCCACCTTTGCTTGGGTTCTGGCTCCACCCAGTCAGTTCTGTAGGGACCGGGGCGCAAGGGCTCATCCCAAGCCCAACCTCTTGGCCCTCAGTCCTCGATCCTGCTTGGCCCCAGCCTTGGCTGTATCCCTCCCCGGAGCCTCTGTCCACTCTGCAGGGCTCGCCTGGGACTGAACGAGTCCGCCTGGGGACGCCTGTGGCTGGAGGTCCCGGATTCAGCAGCCCCCGACAGTGTGGTGATGGTGACTGTGACTGCCGTGGGCCAAGGAGCCAGCCCAGGGCCCCCGACCCATGCCTTCCTCCGGCTCCTGGTGCTGGCCCAGGCCTCGCAGGTAAGCTGCCTCCGCTTTCCCTCTTAGCTGCCAACGCTGGGCACACCATAATGTCCCCCTCTCTCCACAGGATCAGCTGGAGACCCCTGCCCACTCCGCTGGCCGTGTGCTGCCTCCAGCCACCCCTACCCTGCTCTCTTCCACTTTGGTGACTCAGGGCAGAGCTGGGGGAAGGGTGGTAGGCAGAGCCTGGTGGGGGGCACTCGGAGGGGCACTGTTCCTCCTAGGCTGCTCGTCCTGGTGACAGCCCCTCAGGGACTCCTTTCCAGCCCGCCCTGTAGGTAGGCTGTCACCTGGCCTCAGGGCCCTGCCCTCCTGACTGCTTCGGGACTTTCTTCTACACACTTGTCCCTTTGCTTCTTTTTTTCCCAAGACAGGGTTTCTATGTGTCGCCCTGGCTGCCACAGAACTCGTGCTGTAGACCAGGCTGGCCTCAAACTCAGAGACCTGCCTCTGTCTCCTGAGTACTGGGATTAAAGGTGTGCGCCACCACCCACTGCCGGCTCCCTTCTCTTTCTTAAAGGAGCAGACTGGCACGGTGGTCCACACCTGCAGCCCCTGTAACAGGGCGGAGGTGCGAGGGACAGATGGTGACACATTTCCATGAGGTGCTGTTCCTACTCTGAACAGAAACCACACAAAAGGCTTTTTTTTTTTTTTTTTTTTTGGAAAGTTGCTGTTTATTCCAGAAGGAGGCAGGGCAGGGCCCAGTAGGCACAGTTTTCACCTTATCGGGGCCGCGTCTTAGTTTAGGTTAAGAGATGCTGGGAGGGGAGGATTCACACATGGGTCAGGTGCCTCTGCCCCCGCCGAGCCACCTCTCCCTCTCCCTCGGACTGGGCCGGTTCTTTTTGCTGCTGTGACAACTCCTACAGGAAAGAGAACCAGACTGGCCCCTGCTTCCCTGTGGGCCAGGGTCTGTCACACCTTCAGTCTGTGCATTGCTACCACAAGTTCTCGTCCCTTGGCATTTCCTCCTGGCTCTGGGCCAGGCAGAAACCAGCCTTGCGACTCCAAAAACCCCCCACCTCCCCAAAATCTGTACATTAAAAACAAGAGGCTCACCTGAATCAGACGGCGCAAACAAGCGTTCACCTCTTGAATCTGGGTGAGCTGTGGGGAGTCAGTCGCTGAGTCTGAGTTCATTAGAAAATCCTGGATGGTTGGAGGGTGACTGTGATGGAAAGGGACCCGCCTGCCACTTCCTCCCACAGGCTGCTCTTCTGGTCTGCGTTCCCTCGTCCCAGAACCCTCACAGACAGGTGGGGAAACCCAGTCTCTTAACACTGCAGCTCCCTTCCGACTGCACAGTATCATGCTCCCCACCCCCCATTCTTGTTCCTTATGGCTCCTCCCTGTCCATCCTGCCCTGTGACAGGCAGGCAGGCCACTCCCCACTCTGTGGTCAAATGGAGCCCTTCTGAATGGAATGCAGACAACAATCTCACTGGCTGAACACGGGTGCCATCCTGCCATCATCCCAGGGCTGTTCCACCTCATGATCCCTGCCCGTTAACCCTCTCCTTTCCAGAGCAGGCTCCGCTAGGTCTCCCTCCCCCAGCCCATGCCTAGGAGGCTGCTCCCTACCTCACCGAGGGCCCCCAGATGCAGCTGCCTCTGCTGTGCCTCCCTTAGGTGGTCTGCGAACCAGGCCTGGCCCTGCTCCAGCAGCTGCAGACCCTGCCACAGAGCGTCTTGTTCCCTCTCCAGAGCCTGCATCATCTGCAGCTGCCTTAAACAAACAGAAGCCAAACTCTCAGTCCCAGCAGGACCCTAGCTATGGCCCACACTCCCAAATGGCTATCCGGTCACTAAGTGTGAGCTCAGACTGGCCACTGAGGACCTGGATGGCAAGGGGACACAGAGGGAAAGTTTGTGGGTCCTCAGTTGAGTGGAACTAGATCGAGGGCTGATCAGGGGAGAGGATGTCCCAAGACCCCGCTGGTCTAATACTCACCCAGAGGAAGAAGCTTGGGGCCCCTGGGTCTTGGCGGCTTGTCCCCAGTGGAAGCAGCAGAACAGTGTAGGGTGCTTGCACCTGGGGTGGCCCACCAGGACCTAGGCTCCCCATGGCTCTGATGTGGGAAGGGTGGAGCCAGAGCTGGTTCCTCTCCAAGCCCTGCCTTCTACCCATCCTGCCTTGTCTTTCAGCCTCTGAGGCCAAGATTAAGGCAAGAGACGCCTGCCCTGAACTATGTGCCGTCCTTCAGTCTGTTTTCGTAGAGCCTCTTTGGAGTAGTTGGCCTCATTGAGTCCCAAGAGCAGGATTTGAATTTATTTAAATTTGTATTTATTTATTTACTTTTTATGAGACGGTCTTTCTATGTAGCACTCACTATATAGACTAGGCTGGCCTCAGACTCAGAGATCTGTCTGTTTCTACCTCCCTGGTATTGGGATTAAAAGCCTGCACCTCGGGGCTGGAGAGATGGCTCAGTGGTTAAGAGCATTGCCTGCTCTTCCAAAGGTCCTGAGTTCAATTCCCAGCAACCACATGGTGGCTCACAACCATCTGTAATGAGGTCAGGTGCTCTCTTCTGGCCTGCAGGCATACACACAGACAGAATATTGTATACATAACAAATAAATAAATATTAAAAAAAAGCCTGCACCTCCATCCCTGACTGGATTTGTGTGCATATATCTGTCTGAGTTTCACGTTTCCCAGAGCCCAGGAGACCAGAAGGATGTTGGAAACCTTGGAACTGGAGTTACAGATGCATGAGAACTGACTTGTGGTGCAGGAACCAACCCACTTCTGCAAGAGCAGCCAGTGCTCCTAACCACTACATCCCCCAGCTCTCCTGTTGTCCCATTGGGTGGCCTCTGGAAGGATTTTGATCCAAAATAAACTTTATTCCTAATACAAAACAAAAAAAATGTTGTGCAGACAGAGAAGTCAGCATCTAGAGAAGAAAAGGAAGCGGTGTGGTGGGTCTCGGCTGTCAGGTAGCTGAGAGGATGGGGAAGGAGCTCAAAGGATGGTGGTGGCCGCTGGCAACACTTCCTGACTCATGAAGATGCCCAGGTCCAGGGTGGGATCTTCCAGATCCAGCTTCAGAAACTTAGTCACCAGTGCCTGGCAACTGCAGGGGAGAAAGAACCATGTGATTTCCAAATCTGTGCACAGGAAACCGCAGCTTTGAAGAGAAACGGTTTCAGAGAGCAGCGTGGGTCCTGTCTGTTTTGTCATTGGCTGACAAGGTCTTGCTATGTAGCCCAGGCTGGCCTTGAACACTGGGACTCCAGGCACGTCCATCACACCTGGCTCGGTGAGGGGAGGGCACAGGGCTGCAGGAAGGCTGGCTGAGGCCCTGTAAGGGGGAGACGTTGGGGAGGAGCCACACTCACTTTTCCATCTGGTTCCTCCTCAAAAGCTCATTTACAGGTTTGATAGGTTTCCCGCTGCGGATCAGGTCTGAGACCTAGCACAAGAAGGAAGGCAGGAGAGCTGCTGGGTGCACACGAGGGAAGAGGGCCTAGCACTCCACGTCTTCAGGAGGAGTGGTATAAGGTGCAGAGATGCCCAGTGGTTAAGAACACTGGCTGCTCTCACAGAAGACCTGGGTTCAATTCCTATCACCCACAAGGCAGCTCACAACCATCTGTGACTCCAGTTTCCTGAGATCTGCTGCCCTCTCCTGACGCCCACAGGCACCAGGCACACATGGTGCAGACATAAATATTGCAGGGAAAACACTCATGCACAAAAGACTTTTTTTTTTTTTGAGGCAGGGTTTCTCTGTGTAGAGCAGGCTGTCCTGGAACTTGCTTTGTAAACAGGCTAACTTTGAACTCACAGAGATCCACCTGCCCCTGCCCATGGAGTGCTGGGATTAAAGGTGTGTGTCACCACCACCTGGCAAAATACATAAATTTTAAAAACCACTTGAAGAGGAGCAGGTGTGCTGGAGGGAGCCCCAAGGTGGCAGTGGCAGCACACAGGCTCTCGTCACCTCTTTGCCACGAGCAATGAGCTGGTCAGGAAGCCCGGCCTGGGCAGCTGTGTAGGAGGCATGGCTGGCACTGGCAACACCTTGGCAAAGCTGGTAGAAGAAGACAAGGTCGTCCCCGTCCTCACAGGTCTCCATGGTCTAGGAGAGCAAACAGTGACAGTGTGGGACTCCTGGGGACTAAGAAGAGGGAAAGGCCACGGGCTGGAGTGACCTCCTCACCAAGTACTGCACTAGGGGTCCTTGTGGCAGCAGCTGCAGCTGAACCAGGCTCAGGAAGTTGGTGGCCACAAAGATGTGGGGGCAGCTGGGTCCCAGGGCTAGCCAGTGCCGGAGCACAGCAGCCAGAAGTGCCAGCCCGTCCACCTGCCAGAAGGCAGAGGTGAGGGGACAGAGGCAGGGCATCTGTGCCCTTCTGTACCTGCCCCGCCCTGCATCCACCCTCTATCCCCCACCCCTGTCTCTGCCCATCCATCCCCCTCCCTTCCCTGAGCTCCTCTCCTGCCCCTGTCCCTTCATCCTCCATCCCCGTCCTCATTCTCCTCCTCACCGTATTGGTTCCCTTCCCAAATTCATCAATGAGGACCAGGGACTGCTGGGTGGCATTGTTCACGGCTTTCGCCACCTGCTGGGCACGGGGTGAGCAGGGTTTCCTTAGCCTCAGCACTGGCTTCTGACGTGTCGCCACGAATAAACTTTGCACCTGTCTTACAGTGACACGCCTGTCTGCTCAGCCCTCCCTTGTCAGCAGTGAGGAAGGCTCACAAAGGAGTCTCAGAAGTGCTTATGGTGTTGCTTCCTCCAGACTCTGACCCGGGTGCCCCCTGGCCCCAAGTACAGAGGACATGCAGCTGAGGGAATGTGTCCCCAAGGGCGGGGCCCAGGTCCTGCTTGAATCTCCCTTCCCCACCTCCTTTTGCTCCGTTTAACCTGGTTGAGGTCAATCATGAAGGTGGAGAGACCAAGGGAGATGGATTCACAGCTATGAATTCGGGTGAAGATGGCATCGATTATTCCAATTTCAGCCTCCTCTGCTGGCACAAAGCTGCCCACCAGGGCCATGAACGTGATCAAGCCTACCTGGGCGTGGGAGGACACAGGACATGGGCCTGGTACTATGGCAAAGTACAAACAGGTCAACTAAAGACATGAGTGACAGATTAAAGAGAGGACACACTGTCCCCGTGTCCTGACTTCAGAGTTACTCTAAAGTCAGGGCTGTGGGTAAAGGCATGCCGGGAATGACACGGGATCTCTTCAGAGCTCGGTCAAGGGACCCATGGCCGTGAAAAGGCCTATCCTAAAGAACTGGCTCTCAGTTCTCAGACGTGTTTTAGGGAGCAGAGGATTTGGCCTGGCTGGCAGATGAGACGGAGAAGCCAAAGACCGAGGCTGTATGGCTCCTCACCTGTTTGAGGTATATGCTTTTCCCTGAGGAGTTGGGTCCAGTGATGACTTTGACCCTCCCTTGGTCCCCACCACAGTCTGTGGAGTTGGGCACAAAGGTTCGTGCACACAGTTCCATCAGAGGATGCCTGGGGGTGGGGGGAGACACTGCATGGCCCAGGATCCAGGTGGATGAACCCCACAGCAGAAGACGGAGCCTGTGGCCCTGTGTCTCCGCCCCACTGTCCTCACCTGCCATTCTTGATTCGTACCCCGTGGATTCGGGGAGAGTAGTGGGGTCTTGAGTAGCCATAGTCCCGGGCAGCACTGGCAAGAGCCAGTAGGACATCAAGGCGAGAGGCGAGGTCCAGTACCCGCGTCAAGACAGACGCCCGCGCCAGCACCTGGCACTGCAACTGGTACATCAGCAGGGTCTCCTGGTCTGGGGGACAACTGGTACATCAGCAGGGTCTCCTGGTCTGGGGACAACTGGTACATCAGCAGGGTCTCCTGGTCTGGGGACAACTGGTACATCAGCAGGGTCTCCTGGTCTGGGGGACAACTGGTACATCAGCAGGGTCTCCTGGTCTGGGGGACAACTGGTACATCAGCAGGGTCTCCTGGTCTGGGGGACAACTAGGGTCAGTTCTGGGTCAAGAGAGGTCCCTGGAAAGACCTGGAAACAGGCTTACAGATGATACAGCCTGAGGCTCCCCCTGCCATGGCCCTCACCCCGGATCTCGCAGTGCAGGTCCCCCAGCAGTGTGTCCAGCTCCTTGGTTCGCGTGCTGCGGTAGTGCAGCTTGTCCTCTGAGAGAAACTGGGGGCAAGGGTTCCAAGCTCTGGGCGTTTGTGACATGATTTTACTATGTAGCCCTATCTGGCCTGGAACTCAAAGCAATCCCTTTGCCTCTGTCTCCCAAGTGCTGGGATTACAGTCGTGCACCACCATGCCCAGAGACTCCATCTCCTCCTGCAGTGCGCCCCCTAACTTCTCTGTCTCAGCTAAAGCTCTGATTAAGTTAGACATGACCCCACATTTTGGTCAGTGCTGATGGTGAGATCTTCCAACTTCTTTATCACGCTCCCCCATCCCCAGCAGCAGGAGTCCAGAGATTTACCATGAAGTCTAGTCCCTCAATCTCAAAGTCACTGGTCTCCACCATAAAAGGCAAGCGGGGAATGGAAAGAAGGAAGCCAATCTGGGGAGAGAAGAGAGACAGAGTAGGGGTAACCTGCTCCACACCCTCTCTTTCTAGAGGAAGCCCCGACACCACTAGAATCAGCAAAGGTAAGCATGCCCTGGACTGCTGATCTGGCTGGGTGTCAGTCTCTGCTCACCACTCCACAGGAGACATGAGCAGCTGTCCTCCCCTCCAGCCCTCACCACAATCCCCGAAGCTCCGCCCTCTGCCCTGCTCACCAGAGGGATGTAGATGACACTACAGGAAGGAATGCGGGCGTCCAGATTCTCCAGCTCCTTCTGAGCAACCTCGGTGAGGAAACTCGGAAGGCCCATCAGCCTTCGTTTTTCTAGTTGTGTATAGAATTACGTGCATATAAAAGATAAGGTCCAGGAAGATTAGGGGTTCTAGGACAACCCTGGCCACAAGAAACTATTTTTCAAAAATTCCTGATTAGCTGCTGGGCATGGTGCATGTTAGCTCACCATGGAAGCAGAAGGACCAGAACTCTGAGGCCATCCTTAGCTATGAATTAAATTTGAGGCTAGTCTATGCTACAGGGGACTCTGTCTCAAAAACAACAACAAGAAAGATCTTTGCTCTGATTGGAAAGCTGATTCCCAGTTGTGGTGTTTGGTGCTGGCTGACAGTCCCCGCCCCGCCCACCCACGCCCAGCGCTCACTCGCGTCTATCTCAGGATCAATGTTTGGGAGGACCGTGAAGCGGTTTTCAGCAAGACTCTCCTCAAAGTTTACCTGAGGAGACAGATGGGAAGTTTCTTGGCACTCGGCAGCATGGTTCCTCAGCTCTCGGGGCCCAGAGCCTCCCTCCACGCACACGTCCTCTCCCCACCCTGCGCAGTCGCCAGTTGACCCCAGGACCTCCCACAGCACATCCTCCAGACCCTCCCTGTTCCCCCATCCTGTTCCCGCTCACCACTTTCCCAATGAGGCTGGCGACGTGGTGCAGGTCATCGGAGAACTCCTGGGCAATGTCCCGAAAAAGCTGGATGGACTGGGGCAGGGAGCGGCAGGCATCCCTCAGGCCCAGGGCACTGTACACAGTCTGCAGGACAGACAGCCAAGGAAGGTGACCCCACTCAGGGGAGCTGAGGGGGCCTGGGAACGAAGACCAATGGGGAACATGGGGAACACTGAGAGTTATTAAGGCAGAAAGACACACAGCGAGACACACATGACGATATACAGAGAGAAGAGGATTAACTTCTGTGAGAGGGGGCAAGACAGAACTAGGAATAAGTCAACAAGAAAAGCCAAGAGCTAAGTCTGCCAGCCTGAGGTCAGCTTCCGGAACCATGTGGTGGAGGAGAGAGCCTCACGGGCTGTACTCTAGTTCACACATGAACGTCACGGTACAGGCTAGCACAGACATACACCAAATAAAAACATTTTTTTTTTAATTTTTGAGACAATGCTTCTCTGTGTATCCCTTGACTTCCCTAGAACTCCCTCTGTAGACTAGGCTGGGCTCGAGCTCAGAAATCCACCTGCCTCTGCCTCCCGAGTGCTGGGATTAAAGGCATGCCTCACCACCACTCAGCTAAATGTTTTATGAGAAGAGGCAGTGCCAGCCTAGGGCCCAGCAGAGAGCAAGGGCTCGGAGTCCTTGAGAACCGACTTCCCGGGGCAGGACCAAGCCGCAGATCTAACCACTGATTAAATTTCTCGACAGAGTCATAAGCACCTGAGTGGTCTCGCTCTGTGCAGAGCTGTAGAAACTGCAAGCGGCAGAAACAGTGGTAAAGCCAACAGTGAGCTGGACAGCTGACAGTCATCGGGAACATCAGAAAACAAGCTGCCACAGCCTGAAACAGTTGGGAAGCCTTTTCAGAGGAAAGGAAGGGAGATGCTCGTGAATGAAGACTCGAAAGTCTTGTGAGAGCAGGAGCAGAGCAGGTGAACTGAAGAGGAGGACGCAGCGGCCCACGCGGACTGGCCAGGCAGTTCTAGTTTTCCACACGTGTTCACTTCACTGCTTCGTCAGAGTGCTCCTATGCGGTGGGCACCGCTGCCACCCCCAGTTCACAGATGAGAACCCTGAAGCACCAGAGGCAAAGACAGCCTCAACCCTCAATAAACAAACTCAGCAAATTAATGGACTGGGCTTGAACCAGGTGTGTAGCCCCGCCCCCTCATTGTCTATCTGAAATTAAACCCAGGACTCCAGTGCTGAGCTGTGATCCCTACCCTGTTTATTCTGAGACAAGAGCCCACTAAGTTACCCACACAGCTCTCTAATGCACTCTGTAGCCCAGGCTAGCCTTAAACTTGTTTTGGGGGAAGAGGACAAAGTCTCAGTTGGGGGTGGTAGCACAAGTCTGTAATTCCAGCTCTCTGGAAGTTGAGGCAGATGGATCACAAGTTCAAGATCAGCTTGGATGACATAGTGCATTTGAGGCTAGCCCGGGCTATATTTTTGAGATCGCATCTCTAAAGTAAGCAACCAAAGAAGCAAACATCAATGCTTAGGAAACAGACACAGAAAGATTTATAATTCTTGCAACTTTTAGGTCTTAAATTTCTTCAAAAACTAAGGGCCAGCAAGCTGGCACAGCAAAGGGTTTGCTACCAAACGGAGTCACAAACTGAGTCAGTCCTGGTGTCCACACGGAGGAGGGAGGAACTGACCCTGCAGGTTTGCCTCTCGCCTCACGTGCTCACCGTCACACGTGTGCACCCACATCCACAGCGAATGTAATCAGTCTTAAAAACTAAGTAAAAACAATAGAATGGGGCTGGAGGGCTGGCTCAGAGGTTAAGAGCACTGACTGATCTTCCAGAGGACCTGAGTTCAATTTCCAGCAACACATGGTGGCTCACAGTCATTGATATGAGAGCTGATGCCAACACTATATATACAACAAATAAGTAAATAACTATTAAAAACACAATAAAATGATAATTTTTTATAATTTACTTATTTTTATGCGGGAATCAGATCCCCTGGAACAGGAGTAACAGACAGCTGTGAGCTGTTATGTGGGTGCTGGGAATTGAACCCAGGTCCTCTTGAAGAGAAGCCAGTGCTCTTAACCACTAAGCCAGCCCTCTAGCCTCCAGAATGTTAAATTTTAAAATTAACTCAAGTCCAAATGGATTAAAGACCTCAATATCAGCCCGAAAACACTGAACCTGATAGAAGAGAAAGTGGGAAATACCCTACAACAGATAGGCACAGGTGATCGCTTCTTAGGTATAACCCCAGAAGCACAGACATTAAGGGCAACATTGAATAAATGGGACCTACTAAAACTGAGAAGCTTCTGTAAAGCAAAGGACACTGTCACTAAGACACAAAGGCAACCTACTGACTGGGAGAAGATCTTCACCAACCCCGCAACAGACAAAGGTCTGATCTCCAAAATATATAGAGAACTCAAGAAACTAGACTTTAAAATGCTAATTAACACAATTAAAAATGGGGCACTGAACTGAACAGAGAATTCTCAACAGAAGAAGTTCAAATGGCCAAAAGACACTTAAGGTTGTGCTCAATTTCCTTAGCAATCAGGGAAATGCAAATCAAAACAACTTTGAGATATCATCTTACACCTGTCAGAATGGCTAAAGTCAAAAACACCAAGGATAGCCTTTGCTGGAGAGGCTGTGGAGGAAGGGGTACCCTCATCCATTGCTGGTGGGAATGCAATCTTGTGCAACCATTGTGGAAGTCAGTGTTTCGGTTTCTCAGGAAATTCGGGATCAACCTACCCCTGGACCCAGCAATACCACTCTTGGGAATTTACCCAAGAGATGCTCTATCACATGACAAAAGCATTTGTTCAACTATGTTCATAGCAGTATTATTTGTAATAGCCAGAACCTGGAAACAACCTAGATGCCCTTCAATGGAAGAATGGATGAAGAAAGTATGGAATATATACACACTAGAGTACTACGCTGCGGTAAAAAACAATGACTTCTCGAATTTTGCATGCAAATGGATGGAAATAGAAAACACTATCCTGAGTGAGGTATCCCAGACCCAAAAAGATGAACATGGGATGTACTCACTCATAATTGGTTTCTAGCCATAAATAGGGGTCACGGAGTCTACAATAGGTGAACCTAAAGAAGCTAAGTAAGAAGGTGAACCCAAGGAAAAACATATAGTTATCCTCTTGGCTAAGGGAAGTAGACAAAATTGCCGGGGAGAAAATTGGGATCTTGGGGGTGGGGTGGGATGGGGGTAAGGGGAGATGGGGAGAGAAAAGGTAGAAGGGAAGGAGGGGGGACTTGGGGAAACAGGAGGATCGGGATAAAGGAAGGTTGGATAGGGGAGCATGGAAGCACAATTCTTAGTTAAGGGAGCCACTTTAGGGTGGGCAGGAGACTTGACCCTAGAGGGGCTCCCAGGTGCCCAAGCTGAGGTCCCCAGTTAGTTCCTTGGGCAGCTGAGGATAGGGAACCTGAAATGACCCTATCCTAGAGCAATACTGACGAATATCTTGCATATCATCCTAGAACCTTCATCTGGTGATGGATGGAGATAGAGACAGAGACCCATACTGGAGCACTGGACTGAGCTCCCAAGGTCCCAATGAGGAGCAGAAGGAGGGAGAACATGAGCAAAGAAGTCGGGACCACGAGGGGTGCACCCACCCACTGAGACAGTGGAGCTGATCTATTGGGAGCTCACCAAGGCCAGCTGGACTGTGACCGAAAAAGCATGGGATAAAACTGGACTCCCTGAACATGGCGAACAATGAGGGCTGATGAGACGCCAAGGACAATGGCACGGGGTTTTGATCCTACTTAATGTGCTGGCTTGGTGGGAGCCTAGCCAGTTTGGATGTTCACCTTCCTAGATATGGACGGAGGGGGGAGGACCTAGGACTTACCACAGGGCAGGGAACCCTGACTGCTCTTTGGACTGGAGAGGGAGGGGGAGAGGAGTGGGGGGAAGGGGAGAGGGGTGGGAGGAGGGGGAGAAGAGTGGGAGGAGGGGGAGGGAAATGGGAGGCTGGGAGGAGGTGGAAATTTGTTTTTTTTTTTACTCTCCTTTTATCAATAAAAAAAAATTAAAAAAGATACAGGGGCTTGGTGGCATACACCTTTAACCCAAACACTCAGAAGGAAGGCAGAGGAGAGCCAGTCTCTGTGAATTTTAAACCAGCCTGGTCTACACGGAGTTCCACAACAGCCAGGGCTACATAATGAGAAGCTGTTTTTAAAAAAGTAAATAAATAGCCGGGCCGTGGTGGCGCAGGCCTTTAATCCCAGCACTCGGGAGGCAGAGGCAGGCGGATCTCTGGGAGTTCGAGGCCAGCCTGGTCTACAAGAGCTAGTTCCGGGACAGGCACCAAAGCTACAGAGAAACCCTGTCTCGAAAAACCAAAATGTAGAGGTTTGAATGAAAATGGCCCCACAGGCCGTAGGGAGTGGAGTTATTAGGAGGTGTGGCTTTGCTGGAGGAAGTGTGTCACTGGGGTGGGCTTTGAGGACTCCGATGCTCAGACCAGATCCAGTGTCGCTCTCCTCCTGCTGTTGAGGATCCAGATGTAGAATTCTAAGCTCCTTCTCCTGCACCGTGTGTACCTGCCCGCTGCCATGCTTCCTACCATGATGACAATAGACTAAACTTCTGTAAGCCAGCCCCAGTTAAGAGGAGTTGTGGTCATGGTGTCTCTTCACAGCAATAGAACACTAAGACAATAAATACATAGATTTCTTTTACTTTTTATAATTATGTATAAATATTTAGTTACATCAGCCCAGACAAGGCATGTGTCATTAATTCTAGCTTCTGTCCCAGTTTCTTTATGCTATTAGCAGCAAACTTCATGATCCTGGGAAGACGGCTCGGCAGTTAGAGCCCTTGTAGCTCTTGAAGACCCAGATTTGTTTGCCAGCACCCGCATGGTGGCTCACAAGCACTCGTAACTGCGGTTCCAGGATCTGGTGCCGTCTGCTGGCCTTTCTAGGTTAGGCATGCACATGCAGCACAAACACACATGCAGGTGAACACTCCACACACTGAATAAACACACATGCAGGTGAACACTCCACACACTGAATAAACACACATGCAGATGAACACTCCACACACTGAATAAACACACATGCAGATGAACACTCCACACACTGAATAAACCTTAAAACATTAAAAAGAACAAGCACGCAGGCAAGAAAGAAAGACGGGTACAATAATAAAGGGGGGGCCTTGTGGTTCTATATTAGTACAATAATAAAGGAGGGGGCCTTGTGGTTCTGATATTAGTACAATAATAAAGGGGGGCCTTGTGGTTCTGATATTAGTACAATAATAAAGGAGGGGGCCTTGTGGTTCTGATATTAGTACAATAATAAAGGAGGGGGCCTTGTGGTTCTGATATTAGTACAATAATAAAGGGGGGCCTTGTGGTTCTGGTATTAGTACAATAATAAAGGGGGGGCCTTGTGGTTCTGATATTAGTACAATAATAAAGGGGGGGCCTTGTGGTTCTGATATTAGTACAATAATAAAGGGGGGCCTTGTGGTTCTGATATTAGTACAATAATAGAGGGGGGCCTTGTGGTTCTGATATTAGTACAATAATAGAGGGGGCCGTGTGGTTCTGATATTAGTACAATAATAAAGGGGGGCCTTGTGGTTCTGATATTAGTACAATAATAAAGGGGGGCCTTGTGGTTCTGATATTAGTACAATAATAAAGGGGGGCCTTGTGGTTCTGATATTAGTACAATAATAGAGGGGGCCGTGTGGTTCTGATATTAGTACAATAATAAAGGGGGGCCTTGTGGTTCTGATATTAGTACAATAATAGAGGGGGGCCTTGTGGTTCTGATATTAGTACAATAATAAAGGGGGGCCTTGTGGTTCTGATATTAGTACAATAATAAAGGGGGGCCTTGTGGTTCTGATATTAGTACAATAATAAAGGGGGGCCTTGTGGTTCTGATATTAGCAGGCACATCAGTGCCAGCTCTGTAGTCACCCAAGGGCAGTGCTCGTGGAAGGTGACGGGACGGTTGGAGTCCGCATACTGGCCCTGAACTTGGGCACAAGGGCAGAAATTACACTGCATGTATTTTTGATATTGTCTGCAGCACAGAGTTTAGGAGACACATCAGTGGGTGTAGCATGGCAGGTATCCCGAGCAGAGAAGGTCTGTGTACAGGATTCGAAGCTTAACTGGGATTTCTGGATCTAAGAAGGGGCGACTGCAATCCCGGAACTCAGGGGAAGGGGCAGGAGGCCTTACCTTGTAGAGGACTTGCCAGTCACTGACCTTGGTGTGGGACAGCTTCATGCGCTTCAGAATCAGCTACAAGCAGACAAAGGAACAGCCATCTTGCCATCTTGCCATCTGACACCCCACAAGAGGCCCACAGTCCAGGGGGAGAGACCCAGGTTTGGTCCCCGGCACCCACATCAGGAAGTTGACAAACACCCATTAACTCTAGCTTAGGGGATCCACCATCCTTTCCTGGACTCTGCAGTCACCCACACTCACGTGCATGTACTCCACACAGACACGCCTAATTTCACTTGTTTGTTTAAGATAAAGTCTCATTATGTAGCTCTGACTGAACTGGAACTCACTATGTAGATCAGGCTAGCCTCAAACTCACAGGCCTGGCTATAAATGCATATAATTAAAAACAACATCTTAGGCTGGGCAGTGGTGGTACACGCCTTTAATCACACACAGCACTTGGAAGGCAGGCAGAGTTCCCGGTCAGTCAGGAGCACACAGAGAGATCTGGTCTACAGAGCGAGTTCCCGGTCAGTCAGGAGCACACAGAGAGATCTGGTCTACAGAGCAAGTTCCCAGTCAGTCAGGAGCACACATAGAGACCCTGTGTGAAAACTAGTCAGGGGTGATGGCGCACAACTTTAATCAAGGCAGGTGGGTCCCTTTGAGTTCCAGGCCATTCAGGTTACATGGTGAGACCCTATCTCAAAACAAAAAACAAACAAACAAATACTAAATTTTAATAAAATAAAAATAAGAAGCCCAAGGCTTTCTATAAGCATCACCCTCGTTCCCTCTCCCTGACCTCCACCATGGGCTCTCAGCTTTATTCCCTGACCCTGGGCTCACAGGCACGTTCTTGATGTGGCTCAGGAGACGATGCATCATCTGAGCCGTGTCCAGATTCTGAGGCATCAGGAAAAACTGAATGACATCCAGACGGGAATTGAGTTCTCTTAGCTCCTGAGTTGGACGGGTAAACCATAGCCTGTGGGAAGATTAGAAGTCACATCTCATCATCTTGATTTTGCTTGGAAATCTTTGGGAAGTGTGGTAGTATGTGCCTGCAGCACACTACAGGAATGAACTGGCAAGCGCGGGCCCCGTCTCTGTGGGCATGTTTGTATCACGATGGCTGTCTGCGTGTCGTGGATTTGATGGGGGAGACCATGTGTCACTCCATGTGGATATGTGATAGAGAGTGTCAATATTTTAGAACGAGAGCAGCGTGTTGTGGTATTCGTGTGCCAACACTATAGATTTCTGCAGCTGAGTGGGAGCGGCTGAGTCACTCTGAGTTTGCTGTCTGTGTGTAGCTGTGACAGTATCTTAGGGAAACCGCACAGACAAAACCTCATCTTTTCATGTGCTTTCTGTGCAAATGCCTGTAACGAATTCTCATTCTCTCTCCTGCTCTCTTCCACTCTTTCTTCTGGCGATGTTTAAAGTTGAGTCAATGCTTACTCACTATCCAAGCAACAAACTACTGAGCCACACCCCAGCCTGCTTTTTTTTTTTTTTGAGACAGGTTTCACATAGCTCAGACTGGTCTCAAACTTGCTATATGGCCAAGACTGACCTGGAACTCCTGGTCCTCTAGCTTATATTTCCTAAGTGCTGGAATTACACTTGTGTGCCACCAGACCACTGCCCAGTCTGCTATTCTTTGTGTGTGCATGTATTATGAGTGTGAGTGTGTGTGTGTGGACAGGAATGTCATGACACCCGGGAGATCAGAGGATAGCTCTGGAGCTGGTTCTGTCCCACCTCTATGTAGGTTCAGGTTGCTAGACTTCTGCAGAAAACACCTTTACCTGTCGAGCTGTCTGACCAGTCCCTAACCTGCAATTCCTTCTTTTTTTTGTTTTTTGCTTCCTTCTTTTTGTAAAGGTGTGTGTGTGTGAGCTTAAGGAGCCCCAAAAGGCAGACAGTGGTGCCTCACACCTTTAATCCCAGCACTCGGGAGGCAGAGACAGGTGGATCTCTGTGAGTTCAAGGCCAGCCTGGTTTACAAGAGCTAGTTCCAGGACAGGCTCCAAAGCTACAGAGAAACCCTGTCTCGAAAAACAAAAACCAAAAAAGAAAAAAAAAAAAAGGAGCCCAAAAAGGGAAGACTGATCCTCCCCTGGAACTGAAGTTCATGTGTCTGTGAGCTATCAATGTGAATGCTAGTCCTTGAATTGTCTTTGAAAAAATTACATTTAAAATTGTGTGTTTGTGTGTGTAAGAGAGGGGGGGGGGAGGGAGGGAGGGAGGAGGGAGGGGGGAGCATGTATGTGCCATGGTGCACATGTAGGGGACAGAGGAGAACTTGTGTGAATTGGTTTTCTTCTTCTGTCATGTGATATTTGCACACTGTGTGAAGGTGTATTGCTGTGATTGGTGTAATAAAATGCTGAACAGACAATAGCTAGGCAGGAGGTATAGGAAGGATTTCCGAGGAAAGAAAGGGAAAGGAGGATAACCAGAGGAGACGCCAAGAGATATGGAAGAGAAGCAGGATGCGTGGTCCGTGACAGATGTGGATTAATAGAAATGAGTTGAGTTAGTTAAAAACAAGCCTCTTGTTTGTTTGTTTTTTTTTGAGACAGAGTTTCTTTGTGTAACAGCCCTAGCTGTCCTGGAACTAGTTCTTGTAGATGAGGCTGACTGCAAACTCACAGGGATCCGCCTGCCTCTGCCTCCTGAGTATTGGCATTAAAGGCTATGCCACCACTGCCCAGCTTCGCCCAAGCTTTCATATTTAATGAAGCTTCTCTGTGCCGTTATTTGGAATCTGGCTGGCAGGACAGAAAAAGACTTGCTACGATATGAGTTCTGGGAATTGAACTCAGATCACCAGGCATAGTGACAAGTGCCTCTGTCCACTGAGCTAGCACCTCAGTCTACTTTACTTAGTTTACAGTTCCTTTTTCTTCTTGTTTAGAGACAAGGTCTCATTATGTAGCCTTGGCTAGCCTAGAGCTCATAGAGTCTGCCTGCTTCTGCCTGCTTCTGCCTCTGGTGAGACTCAACCTAGTGACCATGTCCAACTCTTCTTCAATGTCTAATAATGGTCATCTCTTAGACGAGGAAGGACTTGTAGAGATGGTGAAGGTGTTTCAACAGGTGGGTCTGATTCATACATGACTAGTATGTACAGACATCATCACACCTTTTGCTGCCAGAAGTATTACCTGTTAAGTTAAAATAAATTACTCTACAGCAGTAATGTCTCATCTGAATTTGTTTAATTCTGGGTGTGGGATTTAATTCTGTAAGAACTTTAGCCTGGGGTTCTTTTCTACATAATAGCAAGCCATTACTCATGCTATCTGAGAGCCAGCAAGTGGAGACCTGGGCCTGAGGGTGCTCACCTCCCACTTAGCCCATAGCCCATTATGTTCAATCAGAACACCCCAAATTAGAAGAAAACCAAAGATGCATTTCAGTTCAAGGGTGGGTTTTGGCCAGCACCCTCGTTCTTCTCCAAGGAAAAGAGCTTGGGCCACAGCAGTGTCGGCCGGACCAGGGAGCTCTGTCCCAACTCTGTAGAGCACGAGACCCACCCCGGGTCATTCAGACTCCTGTTCTGTTAGTGACCCGAGGAAGTGAGGACTGAGTCAGTAACTTGTCCAACACGCACTGCTAATGAGAACTGCATGTGGGTGTCAGCTGGGAGCCGCTGCAGCCTGCACTTCAGCACTCAGTGCTGCCTTGCGGGTCCCATCTGCCCCATGTTCTCTCATGAGCAGAGGATAATCGTGAACCTCTGATCCTCTTCCTTCTACCTTCTGCTCTATGTGATGCTGGGGAAGGAACCCAGGGAAACACACTACCAACTGAGCTACATCCCTGTTGTGGAATATTATTTTAGCTAGGCAAAGAAGTGTTACTTTTGTTTATCCTGAGGAATATTACTTTAACTGTGTAAAGGTGTGTTATTTTTGTTTATCCTGGGGAATATTACTTTAACTGTGTAAAGGTGTGTTACTTTTGTTTATCCTGGAGAATATTACTTTAACTGTGTAAAGGTGTGTTACTTTTGTTTATCCTGGGGAATATTACTTTAACTGTGTAAAGGTGTGTTACTTTTGTTTGTCCTGGGGAATATTACTTTAACTGTGTAAAGGTGTGTTACTTTTGTTTATCCTGGGGAATATTTAACTGTGTAAAGGTGTGTTACTTTTGTTTATCCTGGGGAATATTACTTTAACTGTGTAAAGGTGTGTTACTTTTGTTTATCCTGGGGAATATTTAACTGTGTAAAGGTGTGTTACTTTTGTTTATCCTGGGGAATATTACTTTAACTGTGTAAAGGTGTGTTACTTTTGTTTATCCTGGGGAATATTACTTTAACTGTGTAAAGGTGTGTTACTTTTGTTTATCCTGGGGAATATTTAACTGTGTAAAGGTGTGTTACTTTTGTTTATGCTGCATTTATTTAACGATGTAAGGATGTGTGCTTAATTATGTAAAGATGTATTGCATCTGTTTCACCTTGACTGCCTAAGGCACCTGATTGATCCAATAAAAAAACTGAACAGCCAATAGCTAGGCAGGAGGAGGACAGGCAGTGCTGCCAGGCAGAGAAAATAAATAGGAGGAGAAATCTAGGCTCAGAAAGAAAGAGGAGGAAAAAGGAGAGAATAAGGAACATGCCTGGGGCAAGAAGCCAGGCAGATGCCAGACAGACAGACTTAGAGAAGTAGTGAGAGTAATAAATACAGAAACAGGTAACAAGCCCCAAGGTAAAAGGTGAAGGGAAACAGGTTAATTTAAAAGAGCTAGCCAGAAATGTGCCTAAGATAGGTCAAGCATTCAAAAATAATAATAAGGGCTGGAGAGATGGCTCAGAGGTTAAGAGCACTGACTGCTCTTCCCAAGGTCCTGAGTTCAATTCCCAGCAACCACATGGTGGCTCACAGTCATCTGTAATGAGATCTGGTGCCCACTTCTGGCATATAAAAATAATATTAAGTCTCAGATTTGGGAGCTGGTTGGTGGCCCAAAAGAAAAAGCCTGGTACACATTCCTAGTCCTTACTCTATCCCTCCTCTTTAAAAAATTTACATGTAGCCGGGCGGTGGTGGCACACGCCTTTAATCCCAGCACTCGGGAGGCAGAGGCAGGTGGATCTCTGTGAGTTCGAGACCAGCCTGGTCTACAAGAGTTAGTTCCAGGAGAGGCTCCAAAACCACAGAGAAACCCTGTCTCGAAAAAAAACCAAAAAAAAAAAAAAATTTACATGTATTAGCTGGGCGATGATGGCATATTTCTTTAAACCCAAAAGAGACAGAGACAGGCAGATCTCTAAGTTTGAGGTCAGCTTGATCTACAGAGTGAGTTCCAGGACAGCCAGGGCTACATAGAGAAACCTTGTCTTGAAAAAAATAGAACAAAACAAATTTTTGTGTGTGTTTAAGTCTGTGTGAGTATGTGCAATGGATGTGCAAGGACGTGTCTTAGAGGCCAGAGGGTCTCGTATCCTGAACTGGAGTTCCATGCGGTTCCACGCAACTGTGAGCAGCCTGGCATGGGCGCTGGAACCTGAACAAGGATTCTTTAGAAGAGCAGCAAGTGATGAGCCACACACACACCTTCTTAAAAAACAAAGTCACACCTCCCAAGCAAGTGTTACAGGTGTGTGCTACTATGCCTTGAGACACACACACACACACACACACACACGATGATCTTGCCAAGTAGCCAAGGCCTCAAACTTGTATTACCTCCAGCCCCCCCTTTCTGAGTGCTGAGATTACAGGTATTTGCCCCATGCCTGGTTCTCTCCTTCTTTAGCATGATTCTCTTCTCCATAGGAGAGTCTCTTTCTCCATGCTAGGCATGCTCATCTGTTCCTGTAATCCCAGCATGCAGGAGGCAGACAGGAGGGTCAACAGAAGAAGAAGGCCACCTGGGCCTTTCTACCAAGTTTCAGACTGGTCTGGGGTGCACAGTGAGACCAGTTTCCAGCAAATCCTCTAAGACCCCCACTTTTCACTCCCTGCTTGGAACTCAGGATTTACATCTGAAGCATTAAAGAATGTGTGGGTAATTCTGTTACTCAGAGATCATCCTCAGTTCCCAGAAGGAATGTGTTGCAGTGGGGCAGGTGGGGAAAGGAGCAGCCCTAGGCCTATCTGCTAGCAAAGGTTTGTACGTGTTCTGAGGTTCTGGAGACAATGCAGCTAGTATGCTTGAGTTCCCGTACTGTGAACACTCACTGAGTATTCTACCTACAAAGTCATGTCCAGACGCGGGCAACAGGAACTCACAAGTATAAGGCAACTGGTTCACCAAGAATTCTAACCTGATGTGAAAGAACGCTGGACCACACGGGCACAAGGAGGTGCACCTGTGAGAGCGTCACCTAAAAGGTCAGAGTGTAAATGTTGACAGGGGTGACTAGAATACAGGGTAGAGCTAGCAGAAAAGGATTTACGAGGAATCTGGAGATGTGAACCTGAAAATTAAAACCAAGGTGAACAGGGGTGTGACGATTGGTTTAAATCGTCAATGTGAGTTGTGCTGGTGAAGGGTTGTTAGATGTCCGAGTTATTGTGGGCATTGTTCCTTGGACAGCAGAGGAGAGGGTGCCTGAACTGTCCTTGACCCACTATCACGCTGATGATTATCTCGAATATCACCATAGAATCTTCGACCAACGACGGATGGAGATAGAGACAGAGACCCTCATCAGAGCAACAGACTGAGCTCCCAAGGTCCAGTTGAAAGGCAGAAGGAGGGAGAAGACAAGCAAGGAAGTCAGGACCGTGAGGGGTTGGTCCACCAACTGAGGCAATGTGCCTGTTCTAATGGGAGCTCACTAAATCCAGCTGGACCGGATCTAAATGAGCATGTGATCAAACCAGACTCTGATTGTGGCTGACAATGGGGGCTGACTGAGAAGTCATTGATAAAGGCACTGGGACTTGTTTTTACGGCATGTTCTGGCTTTTTGGGACCCTAGTCTATATGGATACACAGCTCCCTAGGCCTGGATGTAGCGGGGAGGGTCTTAGACTTCCCACAGGGCAGGGTTCCCTGCCCTCTCTCAAGCAGGGTGGGAGAGGGAGGAGGGGGTGTGGGGGAAGCGGGAGGGGATTGGGATGAGGAAAGGAAGTGTAAATAACTGAATGGAAAAATAAAAATAAAAAAAAGAATACCAGAAAAAAAATTGTCAATTTGATACAGTCTAGAACTACTTCTGAGAATGTCTAAGGGATTATCTTAATTATATCCATTATATACAGTGCCATATAATATATATTACATACATAGATATATTATTTGTGCTTTAATAAATAAACCGTGCCTGAAGATCAGAGGGCAAAGCAGTCACACTAGGCAGCCATACAGGCCAGGCAATGGTGGTGCACACCTTAATCCCAGGACTCAGGCCAACCTGGGCTATACAAGATAGATTCAGAAACAGATCCAGGTGGTACTGGCCCACACTTTTAATCCCAGCACTAGAGAAGTGAAGACAAAAGTGATATGGCTGGGAGGAGAGAGGAATATAAAAGGGAAGAGACAGGAACTCTACTGGCATGTGGAGTCTGAGGATTCGTGGAGACAGGATCTCGCCCTTTTGGGCTGAAGATTTGGTAGAGGTAAAAGGTCTCTAGTGGTTGGCTGCTTTGCTTTTCTGGTCTTCAGCTTGAACCCCAATATCTGTCTCTAGGTCTTATGACGTGGAGAACTGTGAGCAGCACTGTTCCCTGGGCTTAGGATCTTAGACCGAATGAGGAGAAACCTAGTCAACAATGGCACGCACACAGGAATCCTCGCTCTTATTCACTGCTCTCTGCTTTAACTGCAGATACAATGTGACTTCCCACGATGATGGGACCTGGAACCGTGAGCCAATAAACCCTTTCACCCTTAAGTTACTTCTGATCAAATATGCTGCCACAGCAACGGAAATGAAACTCAGGAAGGGACCCTACACACCACACTACAGATCACACTACTCTCAGCAAGGGACCCTACACACCACACTACAGATCACACCACTACATATGCTAAGCTTTCCCATGACAGGGAAGCGTCCTTGTTTCTACTTAAGACTTTTTAAGAAGTGGACATGCCCAGATCTCTGGGTCAGGCCTGACTGTGGTTTAGAATGAACGGCTCATTTAGAGAAAGAGACCAGAGGCAGGGACCATTTTGGAGGTAAATGCTATGCTTCTGATTAACATCCTGATAGCCAGAATTAGATTGTAAAGAGGGAGGAAGGATGGCTAAGAGATTCCAGGATAGAGACAAGAGACACCAGTGAATAACTGAATATGGAGGATGAGGGAAAGCATCAGTCCAAGGTGCCTATCTTGAGATGTTACACTGCCAGCAATGCCATCAGCTGGAAAATGGCAGGAAGACGTCCGGATGTTCTGAGCTGCAGTGTCTATGGAAACCACAGGTGGCAACAATATGCAGCTGTCAGACCACATATGTAACCCTACACACAAATGGGGGCGTTAGGTGAATAATTCCTGGAGTTTTTTTGTTTGTTTGTTTGTTTGTTTTTCAAGACAGGGTTTCTCTGTAGCTTTTGGTGCCCATCCTGGAACTAGCTCTTGTAGACCAGGCTGGCCTCGAACTCACAGAGATCCACCTGCCTCTGCCTCCTGAGTGCTGGGATTAAAGGCGTGCGCCACCACCGCCCGGCCCTGTTTTCTTTTTTGAGACAAGGTCTCAGCATGTGGCTCCAGCTGTCAGGGAACTCATTGTGTAGACCAGGTTGGCCTCAAACTCAGAGATCCTCTGTCTGCTTCCTGGGCTACGATTAAAGGTGTACACTCCTGCACTTGGGTAATTTCTGTTTCGTTTGCTATCGAATAGGGTCTCGCACAGCACAGCTGCCTCCATCTGATTTTTTAAAGACTTTATTTACCATTTTTTTAATGTGTTTGGGTGCTCTGCCTGCATGTAGGTCTGTGCACTACTTGTGTGCCTGGTCCCCTGAGGTCAGAAAGGAGCTTCGGATCCCCTAGAACTGGAGTTACAAAAAGTTGTGAACCTCTGAACCTCCATTTGGGGGCTGGGAATCAAAGGTCTTCTGCAAGAGCAGCCACTGTTGCCGGGGTCGGTGGTGGCACAAAATTTTAATCACAGCCAACCAGGGCTACACAGAGAAACCCTGTCTCGAAAAACAAACAAACAAACAAAAAAGAGCAAGTAGTACTCGTAACTGCTGACTCACCTCTATCCCTGGCCTCCAAATCTTTTTCTTTTTTTTCCTTGGGGTTGGGGGGGGGGTGTCGAGACAGGGTTTCTCTGTAGCTTTGGAGCCTGTCCTGTAACTCACTGTGTAGACCAGGCTGGCCTTAAACTGACAGAGATCCCCCTGCCTCTGCCTCCCAAGTGCTGGGATTAAAGGTGTGCGCCACCACTGCCTGGCTAGCCTCCAGTTCTTGATTGATTTTACTACCTCAACCCCACAAAAGCTGGAATTACGGGGCGAATGTGCCACCATGGTCTGTTTGAATAGCTCAATGTGTGTGCGTTTGTATGTTTCTGTGCATGCTAGGTGTATGCACATGCATATCTGCGTATGAAAGAAGCTGACTGGCATTGGGGATCTTCTTTGATTGGTCGTCACCTTATTTTTCAGAAAAGCGTTTATTACAGGTATTTGTTTTGTATGTTACATGTGTGGTCCCATGCAGACCAGAGCAAGCGAGTGAAGGTGAGAGAATGTCTATCGTGTGGGTCTGGAAGTCCTACCTCGGGTCTGTAGGTCTATGTTGAATACCTTTACCTGCTGAGCTGTCTTGCTAGCTTGCCACCTTATTGTTTGAGACAGTTTTTCTCACTGAACCTGCGCTCACTGGTTTGGCTAGACTGACTGCCTCCCGGCTCTGGGGCTGTCGTCTGGGAATCCGGACGCAGACCTCATGTTTGTACAAGCACTCTACTCTCAAGAGCTAAGTTTAGGGAAGGCATTTGGAGAGGAGGCATGCCTAGCTTTGTTTAACGTTTTTTTTTCTAGACTGGGGATGGGGCATCATACTTTTGAGTATCCTACCACTGAGCCATGCTCTTAGCTTTTGATATGGTGTTAAATTATCTTGTAATCCATCCATAGTTTGTGGTTAAGTTTCTACTGCAGGTATGTGTGTGTTTGTATATTATTCATGACCATGTGTGTATCTATGCTGACAAAAAGTGAGGACAATACAAGCCACTATGCTGGGCAGTTCTTATTTCTAGTCCTACTAAATCAGTGTTTGCATGGCCTGTAGGCGCTGTTAGCAGGCCTTGGTATCCCGTGTGTGTTTGTTTATAGACACGTCTGAAGGCCTCGGTATCCCGTGTGTTTGTTTATAGACAGTCTGAGACCCACTCACCTGAGCAGCTTCTGTCCCCACTTAGAGCGGCATCTGTTGAGGATTCCTGCGGGGTATACATAGTGGTGAACTTGTTACAAGGAGGCCTAGATACAGGACACAAAGGCAGCCAAGTTAGGGCCTGGCCACAAATTGTGGCCTTGGATTATCATGGGAGGTTAGGAAAAAGGATGGATACTCAGCTAGGAAAACATATAAATGGACATAGCCACAGCTCACAAAAGTCCAACACAGTATGTAAAACTTAAACATAATGTAGTGAGAAACTGGACACTTGGAGCCGTGTCCTTAACTTACCCTAAAGCTTGAGGAACCAGATAAAAACTATACAAATCAGTTATATAACGCTCCTCTGTGAACAGAGCGGCATGCAGACAGAGCCGGAGACTGAACATAGTATTGGATAGGGCACAGCCGACATGCAGATTACACTACATGGCTAGGTATAAAGAAGCTCAGGCTGAGAGTGGGCACAGCGACCGAGAGACCTGGGCTGGTTGGCCGTAAAGCAGGGAGAAGAGACTGTACACATCTCCAGTCAACTGCTTTTCTAGCAGGCTTTCCCAGTGTGGGGTGAACTATAGGGCACACCTACCAAAGAGGCTGAGCCCTTCCTTCAGCCCGCTGGCTACTTTGTACACGGAGGGGTGAGACTCGCTCTTGAAGATCTGCAGAACGCTGTCACAGAGAAATGAGGACATCTGGACAGTTGCGCATGTGTGTACATATTTGTGTTTTTAAGACAGGGTCTATGTAGCCCCGGCTATCCTAGAACTCACTACGTAGACTAGGCTGGCCTTGAACTAGTGGAAATCCCCCTGCCTCCCAGTGCTGGGATTAAGGATGGGCCACCACAGCTGCCTGTGTACACACATTTGTGTGCAAGTGCGCATGCTCTCACACGTATGTGCAGAAGCCAGAGGACACGGGAGGGGCTGTCCTCTTTCTCTCTGTCTTGTTCTCTTCTGAGGCAGGGCCTCTCATTGAACCTGGCTAAGACGGCAGCCAGAGATGCCGAGCGCTTACATAAAACTCAGACCTTCAAACCTGAGTAGCCAGAGCTTTCACTCACTGAGCCAGGTTCCCGCTGGCATGGTAACGATTTTTTTTTAAATAACAAAAGGAGCTGGGAATTGAGAAACTGTAATTTAAGTTCATAATAATTTTTTTCTTTTTTTTTCTTTCTTTCTTTCTTTTTTTTTTTTGTGGATTTTTCGAGACAGGGTTTCTCTGTAGCTTTTTTGGTTCCTGTCCTGGAACTAGCCCTTGTAGACCAGGCTGGTCTCGAACTCACAGAGATTCACCTGCCTCTGCCTCCCGAGTGCTGGGATTAAAGGCGTGCGCCACCACCGCCCGGCTAATTTTTTTTCTTTTGAGACAGGGTTTCTCTGTGTATTCTGTAGCCCTGGTTGTTCTAGAATTCACTATGTAGACCAGGCTGGCCTTGAACTTCCAGAAATCCTCCTGCCTCTGCCTGCCTCCTGAGTTCTGTGATTAAAGGCTCAAACCACCACCCCTGGCAATAATAATCTTTTTTTAAAAATATGTGTAGCCCAGGCTGGCCTCGAACTCATGATCCTTCTGCCTCTGTCTCCTCCAGCAAATTGTATGGGCATGAGGCACACACCACACCGGCAGCAATAATAACCTTGATGTGAGGTTTATTACTCACTTTTGTGTTTGCCTTAGCCTCTCCCCTTAGGAAGAGAAAATGAAAGCCAGGCTTGGCAGCTCACACCTTTAATCCAGCACTTGGGAGGCAGAGGCAGGTGAGTCTCTGTGAGTTCGAGGCCAGCTTGGTCTATAGTGAGTTCCCGACAGGCGGGCTGTGTTGAGACCCTGTCTGGAAGGAAAGAGAGGAAAGGACAGCCTGGAGTCATCACTTCAGGGAGCAGAAGGCTAGCCTGGCAGGCAGCACCCTCGGGTCCACCCCCAGCACTGAGGCCTTGAGCTTTAGTTCCTCCCTTCCCCCCTCCACCCCATCACCCTCTCCTTCTAGGAGAGAGATGTAACTGCCCCAGGATGAGAGAAACTAGAGCCTCCTTAGGATTATTAGAGCGTTAAGCTCAATCCATTTGTTTCTGGAGGCAGTCTCCACCTCACCTGTAAGTGTCTTGATCTATGCTCACCAGATGGGTCCTGAGAACAGAAAAGAAGCGTTCATTACACGCTCTGCTCCCTTGGCTCCTCTGTCAGTACTGTCCAGTCTTCTCCCTGGTTCTCCCATGTATCCTAGCATGGCTCCACTGTCCCCATCCCTCTCCCGTGTCTCCACTGTCCCCATCCCTCTCCCGTGTCTCCACTGCCCCCATCCCTCTCCTATGTCCAGCACATGTCTCCCACTCTTCCCCATCCCTGGCACCTGGCTTACTTCTTAGACCCCCAGTCCCTCTACTTTGGTTGCGGTTAGGGTGAATCACCTACAATACAAACTTCTTAAATCCCAGGATAGGGACGCTGACGTTATAATCTTCCAGTTCGACCCCAACTCTTCTCCGACTCAGGAACTTGAGCAGTCCTCCAAGTGCCCGGACCTGGGAAGGGATCGGCAGCAGAGCTGGAATAAAGCCTAACGTTCCAGAAGCTGGACGACACCAATACCAAGAGAACCTGTCATTTTCCAGGGCTAAGGCAGTCCAGTCCAGAATGTGGCTTGGGACTGGGAGCCCATGCCTTCCCCAGCTGCTTCCCAGCCCTCACTCCAGTGACCCAGCTCACCGTGAGAACACAGTCAAAGGGAATAATGGAAGAGAGGAAAAGGATTTTCTCAGTAGCAGTCATGGACTCTGGGATGAAGGAGTAGTTTCCAGAAAGGAGACGCTGTTTGCTTATCTCTGGACCTATGGGGGGGGGAGGGGCGAAAGGTCTGATAACTCACTTGCTCACCCCAGTTTAACAAGAACAGAAGCAACCTCCAGCTTGCCCAAGTCCACAGACGTGGTTAAGGAAAGCTTGAGCAAGAAGCAGACATGCAGACTTAGTCTGACTTTTCATCTTTGTGTAATACAGATGTCTGGCTATACACACAACCTGAGAGAGACAAGTGATGTCTGGGGCTGTACATTTTCTAGGTCAGAAAGATCTTATGATAAAGAAAAGAACAGTAAGTCCCAATATCTGGTAGGACAGAACATTCCCGTCCTGTTTGTAAGCCTTGGAGTTTGCAGCGTCTTATGGGTCAGGATCCCAGAAACATTGGCTTTCCTTTCTATGCGATAATGACTTTGGCTTACAGTGGGAACTCCAAGCGGCTGAAAGTGTGGTCACTCCGTCCTAAGCCAGCGACTTCTCAGTAAGTTGGGTTATTAATGACAAGGTGCAGGAGAGATCCTGGGGACACGGTGACAGGCATGGGAAGTTGTTTGCAGGTAAGAACATACAGGGGAGGTCTCTGATACTGGGGTGAGATTAAGGGAAGGGACAGGGCCCCTGGGATGGATCTGACAAGATAAAAGGACCTACCAAAATCCACGCTTGGCAAAAGTACGATTTCAGGTCTCTTTGGCTCTCTCTGCTCCTGGGAGGCTGTGGGGGCAAAGGGCCATGGTTCTGCACATGACAGTCCTGTTGATGTCCCACGCTTCCTCCCAGCCAATTTGGCCTCCCTACTCCACATTCCAGTAGTCCTTTCCACTCCCCGTCTTTACGCGGCCCTTACCAAGCTTCCCCAGAAACCGAGCCATAGTCTCATCTTGTTTGGCACTTGTAACGACAGACTGGGGGTTGATTTCATCCAGAACTTGAAAAGAGAAGGGATCAACTGAGTCAGAGGAAAGTGGAAGCTCTCTTCTTGACACTGTTCCCCTCAGGAATTTATTTTCTCGACCAGGCATGGTGGCGCATGCCTTTGATCCTAGCACTGGGAAGGCAAGCCAGTCTCTGAGTTCGAGATCAGCCTGGTCTACATAGGAATACAATATAAGACCCTGTCTCAAAAAACCAAAACCAAAATAAAAGAATTTATTTTCTGTCTGTTAGGGAGTGCTCTGCACACTGGGAGCATAGTCTGGAATGAGATTTAGTGCAGTAGTAATACTCCAGGGGTGGAGGAAGGAACGTGGGAGTGTCCTGGAAACAACCACTAGACTAGTCATAAGTTTGCCGGGGACTGAGTCTACAGCATTTAACACACAGCAAGAACCTAATAAAGTTGCATTGAATACTTCATTCTCCCAAACTGATGACTATAAAGTAGATTAAGGTCACATAAGGACGTATGAGTGAACAGGCTCCCAACCCCAGAGCAGAGGAATGAAGGGTTCTGTCCCCACCTCTCTGGAGAAGCTTCAGGCTCTCGTGGTCTGGGGCATCTGGCATGAAGTGGACAGTGGAGTCACTAGTGTCATAGTAAGCAATGCCCAGAGAGCCCGAACTCCACAGCACGCACAGGTGAACCTGCCCCGCGAGGAGAGGAGATCAGTATCTGAACCCCGGGGAAGGCAGGCTTCCCGTCCTCCCGGCCCGCTCCTCCGACACCTCGGCCGGCTCCTCGTCCTCCTCCTCTTCCTCGAGACCTCGAGGCCCCGGCATTGGGGCCTGCGGGCTGGGGAAGCTGGCCGAGGGCATCCCGGGTGCGGGGCCCGGCGGCGTCCGGCCAGGGGTGGCTCTGAAAGCCATGGGCTCGGCGACTCTGAGGACCTGGGATGAGGGGAGCTTCAGAGGCGACGTCTCCCCGGGTGGCCGGGTGGCGGGGTGGGGACACTCGGAGGCCACCCTTCGGAAGGCCTGCAAGCGCGAGCTGTCACTGTCAAATCTCCGCTTCCGCCCCCCACAGGGCCGCCCACTCGCGGCGTTTTCCCGCCTTTTTCGTCGCCTCAGTCGCGACAATCTACCTCACTGACCAACGGCCGCCAGCCTGGGGAAGGGCGAGCCCGTCTGCGGGCGGGGGGGGCGGAGCCGCGCTCGCCCCGCCCCCTCTTCGTCGCTACTGGCTGGAGGCGCCTGTTTAGCTATCCAATAGGAAGAGAGGGCGTACGCTGCAGCGCGGGAGGGAAGAGGCTAAGCGCTGATTGGTCTGTTTACAGCGGGGGCGGTGCCGGCGTGTTCAAAATTCCCGCCTCTGCCGTTGCTAAGCAGCCGGGCTTTGATTGATGCCGGGCGGAGCCCGCCAGAAGGTCGCAGGGCCAGCCCGGAAAAAGGGTCTGGGCGGTGGGGAGGGCTGGGGCGGGAAGGCCGACCTTAAAGGGCCAGAAGCGGGGCTCCCCCTCCCTGGAGAGGGGAGGGAGGCGGCGTTGACTCCGGCCAAGCCAGCAGCCACAACTCTGTTAATATTTGTACCCACTAAGTTAATATTTATAAAGAACTCGGAACGCTGTCTAGCCAACAAAGGAAGCGCTACATGAGTGTTTTAAATAAATAAGCGGAAGTAAGAACCAGCTCTCACTTCAGCCAGACTTCGCCTGTTCGCTGAATGCACCCTGAATGCAGGGGATGACCACCCCCGCGAGAGCACCACAGGGCCTGGTTATTTCTGGACCTCCGAAGAGGAAGTGCAAGTGTCTGAATGCACTTCACCCTGAAAGCAGACCTAGGTACATCACATACACCCCTATCGGTTGGCGCCCTTACCACAGCCCACTCACCCTTAAGGAGACTGGGCATCATGATTCCTCCATGATAGGGCTGCATGGGAAGGAAGGAAGCCTTCAAGGATGGCTCATGGGGAAGATCGCCTTAAGTTCCAGCCCCAGGACTCATACGGTATGAGAAAACGGACTCCCAAATTGTCCTCTGACCCCCACACCTGCGGCTTGTGCCCTTGCACACACACACAATATAAGTACATAATTTAAAAACTGTCCCAACAATCCTGCCTGACGTCCAGCGAGATGGTGTGAGGTGACCTGGCTCTGCCGGTCAGTGACTGGACAATCCTCTCCACGGGGAAGGTGGGAGCAGAGTTAAGGCTGGGTTAATGGTTACCCGTGGCAAACTGTTGTGCAGTGGAGCTATAGAAACCTCGAGGAGGTTGGTGACAGCTCTGAGGAGTGGCAGGGAGGGACACGCCTTCCAATCTGGGGTGTGAAGAGATTAGGGACTGAACTGGCTACCAAGACAAGGAAGGCATTGGACACAGAAAGAGAAGCTGGTGAAAGAGAGAAAAGGGGCACAGAGATGACATGGGAGTGAAAATATTTCTGCTGCAGTCCTGGCTTCGGATTCAGGAAGCACCCCTGGGAGGTCCTAGGAGAGGGCAGCCTGAAAATTAAGGCAAGCAAACTTGAGGGTAGCAATCCGGGCAGCCACAGTCAATACTGGTGATCAGGGCAGCTGTGGCTATAAAGGCAGGGGCGGAGCGAGGCTGTCAAACCTGTTTGAGACTAACTATAGCTTCGCCCGCCCGTGGAGAGAGCTCTGCTGGGCCGATGCCTGGTGGTCACTGATCAAGTGGGGAAAAGGGAAGAGTCTGGGACAGAAGGCTTCTCTGAAACCACCTTTCCCAGTCCCCGTGCAGATTCCGAGGGTCAACATGATGGGAATGCCAGTCTATATCTTATCTAAGGCCCCAATACTAAGTATCTTCTGCCTTTCTGGGGAGGAGAAAGCCCCTGAGAGGAAGCCAGGGGAAGCCACTAACTGCTGGTTTCCAGCAACACATGCCTCTCTCACCCCCGCCCTCCAGCCTCTTTCAGCAGCGTCCAGCCCAGTTTTGCTTCTAGGTCTTTCCGCATCCTGCATGCTTTTCTCCAAATGGAGATCTTTTTTGAGCAGACAGTGAGTAGAAAAGAAAAAGGATGACTGGACAGTAGAAACTCAGAGCAGAGAGGCTGGTATATTGGCAGACATAGTTTAGATTTTTTTTAATAGATAGTAAAGTTAGATAGCAGCTCCAAAATCAGGCCCGTCAGTTACTTTTCTTCTCCCTATGTTACTTAGATAACACTAAGTAACGCCACTCACACTGGTCTGTCTGACCTTTGCTTTCTTCTCTGATAGAACAAGCCGATACCCCACCCATCCCAGGATGAGCCAGTGTTATCCCAGTGCCAGGACAACCCCGTCTCCAAGGCAACCTTTACCAGTGAGAGGAGGGTAAGGGGCCCGGGATGGGGAAGTCTAAGCATTGACAGGCGTCCAGAGGACCGCCCCCTGCGGCGAAGCCTGGGCTCAGCTTCCTGTTTCCCTCGAGTTGGGCCTCTCGCTGGGTCTCTCCCAGCCCACGCCTTTCACCAACCCACATTCCCAACCTCAGTATCTTTTCCCATATCACACAGGCATGCACACGCGTGCACACACAGGGCAGAGTCCTAGCAAACCAAAAGACAGGCTGGAACTAAAAAGAACTCCCTTACATCCTCCATCCTCAAACCCCATTTCTGCACCTTCGTGGGCAGTTCGCCAGTGTCAAGGTTCCCTGTGGGACAGTGGGCCACCCTTCTCATTAATGAAGCGAGGAAACTGAGGCACAAAAAAGGTGCAGTGTTCAGGAGAGGTCAGAAAATCAAGGCCACCCTCCTCCCTCCTAACACCCTGCCTTATCCTGGTGGTCCTGGAGGCCTATGTCTATGTCCCCGACACACTCCCACGACCCTCGAGTCCCTCCATCTCGTGTCCCAGACCCACGAGTCCCTCCCTGTCCTGTCCCCGACCCACTCCCACGACCCTCGAGTCCCTCCCTCTCCTGTCCCCGACCCACTCCCACGACCCTCGAGTCCTCCCTCTCGTGTCCCAGACCCACTCCCACGACCCTCGAGTCCTCCCTCTCCTGTCCCCGACCCACTCCCACGACCCTCGAGTCCTCCCTCTCCTGTCCCCGACCCACTCCCACGACCCTCGAGTCCTCCCTCTCCTGTCCCCGACCCACTTCCACGACCCTCGAGTCCTCCCTCTCCTGTCCCCGACCCACTCCCACGACCCTCGAGTCCTCCCTCTCCTGTCCCCGACCCACTCCCACGACCCTCGAGTCCTCCCTCTCCTGTCCCCGACCCACTTCCACGACCCTCGAGTCCTCCCTCTCCTGTCCCCGACCCACTCCCACGACCCTCGAGTCCCTCCCTCTCGTGTCCCCGACCCACTCCCACGATCCTCGAGTCCTCTCTCTCCTGCCCCCGACCCACTCCCACGACCCTCCAGTCCCTCCCCCTCCTGTTCCCGACCCACTCCCACGATCCTCGAGTCCCTCCCTCCCCGGTCCCCTCCCCAGGCTCAGGGCGGGGCCGGCCGGTGAGTCAGCTGCTCCCTGAGCTAAACGGGAGGGACCCGAGGTGGTTAGAAGCTGGGTGTGGGGTGCACCGGGCCGGTGGGAAGCCGTGTCCGAGAGAAGGAAAGGGTCTGATCGGACTTGGGTTGCGCCGAAGGGACAGGATCCCCCGACTGGTGAGACCCGCCTTCCCTAGTCCCGGCCCCTCCCAGTTCCCCCAGCGACGGCTGCTTCCTGGTCCCCGACGCAACCATGGCCGAAGAACAACCTCAGGTCGAACTGTTCGTGAAGGTAAGAGCACCTCTTTCTTTGGCGACCCTCAGAATTTCTGCAAGCCAGTCCTCCCCTTTCCTTAGCTCCATCTCTCATGCCCCAACCCCTTTCCTCGCTGACCCCACCCCCATCCCCGGTGCTATCTGGCTGGGTTGCTGGGGGAGGGGGTGACTTGTGAGACAGTAATGAGAGTTCTGGACTCGCCCTGAAAAGTTTGTAGAAGAGGTTTCCAGCAGCCCAAAGGGTAGAAAGTGGACAAAAGGGGGTTTTCAGGAGTGAGAGAGTGGGCGGGGTATAGTGTAGGGTCCAGGGGTCCAGACGACCTAAGGACCGAGAAAGGGACAGTGGCCGGGTTTGAGAAGGTCAGAGGAGAATCGGCTAGGACATGTGGCCCTTAGAAAGAAAGATAGGGCACACACACACACACACACACACAGAGAGAGAGAGAGAGAGAGAGAGAGAGAGAGAGAGAGAGTCTGGTAAGACGGAAAGGCGCTCTCAGGAAGCAGCACCCTTGGGCTGAGGGAAGCCAGAGAAGGCAGGAAGGACATCAAAGTTTAGTAATCATTACTGATGAAGATGGGGCCAGGAGACCCCCTGGATTGGGTGAAAATGCCGGGCTGATGGGTGTGGAAGAAAAAGCACCCCTCCCTCTGTGGGTGTGGTCAAGGAGAAACGGGTCTCGCTTTTGGGTTTGGAAACCAAACCGCTGGCTGCAGCCCTCCTCGCCCACTCGGGCCTGTGCCCTCCAGCACCTGCCCCTCCCCGTCCTGGGAGTCTGTCTCCCTGTGTGTGCCTTCTCCCCACCTTCCGCTCCTGGGGCCTTCCTTTTCACCACTTCCCCCCATCGTGTCCATCTTGTCGGTGTGTCTTGCCTGTGTGACGGTTGTATCCTGCCTATGTGTTGGTGTGTGTTCTGTCTGTTTCTCCTTTTCGCTGGGGTTTCCCTGGCAGCCGGTCCCACTTTCTTGGCCCGGGGAAGTCAACTGAAGCCTAGGCCCGCCCCTTAGGTGTGGTCCCCTCCTCACATTCGCCTCCAGGGGCTGTTTTTACTCCTGGGTGTTGTGGTGCTGTAGAGATTCTGGCCCTACGGCCTGTGAGGGGACCTTGGAGAACCAGAGCCACGAATTAGGTGGGCCAGCAGAGAGAATGAAGGTTTAGGAAACTATAAGGGTGGCCCCAGCTGCCTCGGCCTCTCTGTATAGGTCCCTGCCCCCACTTCCTTGCCAGGAAGGAAGCTGCAGATGCCTGAAGACACAGAGATGAATCACCCTCAGTCTAGGGGGGAGGTGTCCCTTGGGGGATGAGGTCACCTGCATCCAATTAGAGAGTGCCCCCTTTGCTAGGCCCTCCATATCTCTCAGGTGAGGTCTAGGTCCTCTTGAGTGCCTGCCCAGCTTCCTGAAACAGCTTGGATAGAGGTTCAGTGAATGGGGACCCTGGTTTCTCAAAGCTTGTCACGATTTAACTGTTCCTCCCTGCCTCCCACCTGCCCATCACTGGGATGCCCTGAGTCTACCTCTGCTGAAAATGGACCCATTGATCCTCCCTAGGTGTGACCTGGACCCGAAGGGGAAAATAGCTCTGCTAAGGGGGTAGCTTGGCGAGTATAGCGGTGTATGGACAGCGGTGTATGGACAGCGGTGTATGGATGGCGGTGTATGGACGGCGGTGTATGAACGGCGGTGTATGAACGGCGGTGTATGGATAGCGGTGTATGGACGGCGGTGTATGGACAGCGGTGTATGGACAGCGGTGTATGGATAGCGGTGTATGGACGGCGGTGTATGAACGGCGGTGTATGAACGGCGGTGTATGGACGGCGGTGTATGGACGGCCGTGTATGGACGGCGGTGTAGGGACGGCGGTGTAGGGACGGCGGTGTGCGGACCGCGGTGTACGGATGGCGGTGTATGGACGGCGGTGTATGGACGGCGGTGTATGGACGGCGGTGTATGGACGGCGGTGTATGGACGGCGGTGTATGGACGGCGGTGTATGGACGGCGGTGTATGGACGGCGGTGTATGGACAGTGGTGTATGGATGGACGGCGGTGTATGGACAGTGGTGTATGGATAGTGGTGTATGGATAGTGGTGTATGGATAGCGGTGTATGGATAGCGGTGTATGGATAGCGGTGTATGGACGGCGGTGTATGGACGGCGGTGTATGGACGGCGGTGTATGGACGGCGGTGTATGGACGGCGGTGTATGGACGGCGGTGTATGGACGGCGGTGTATGGACGGCGGTGTATGGACGGCGGTGTATGGACGGCGGTGTATGGACGGCGGTGTAGGGACGGCGGTGTAGGGACGGCGGTGTATGGACAGTGGTGTATGGATAGCGGTGTATGGATAGCGGTGTATGGACAGCGGTGTATGGATAGTGGTGTATGGATAGCGGTGTATGGATAGCGGTGTATGGACAGTGGTGTATGGATAGTGGTGTATGGATAGCGGTGTATGGACAGCGGTGTATGGATAGCGGTGTATGGATAGCGGTGTATGGATAGCGGTGTATGGATAGCGGTGTATGGACAGTGGTGTATGGATAGTGGTGTATGGATAGCGGTGTATGGACAGCGGTGTATGGATAGTGGTGTATGGACGGCGGTGTATGGATAGTGGTGTAGGGACAGCGGTGTATGGATAGTGGTGTATGGATAGTGGTGTATGGACAGTGGTGTATGGATAGTGGTGTATGGATGGTGGTGTATGGATAGTGGTGTATGGATAGTGGTGTATGGATGGTGGTGTATGGATAGTGGTGTATGGATAGTGGTGTAGGGACAGCGGTGTATGGATAGTGGTGTATGGACAGTGGTGTATGGACGGCGGTGTATGGATAGTGGTGTATGGATAGTGGTGTATGGATGGTGGTGTATGGATAGTGGTGTATGGATAGTGGTGTAGGGACAGCGGTGTATGGATAGTGGTGTATGGATAGTGGTGTATGGACAGTGGTGTATGGACAGTGGTGTATGGATAGTGGTGTATGGATAGTGGTGTATGGACAGCGGTGTATGGATAGTGGTGTATGGACGGCGGTGTATGGATAGTGGTGTATGGATAGTGGTGTATGGACAGTGGTGTATGGATATTGGTGTATGGATAGTGGTGTATGGATAGCGGTGTATGGATAGCGGTGTATGGATAGTGGTGTATGGATAGCGGTGTATGGACAGCGGTGTATGGATAGCGGTGTATGGATAGCGGTGTATGGATAGTGGTGTATGGACGGCGGTGTACGGATGGCGGTGTAGGGACGGCGGTGTATCCATAGCGGTGTATCTATAGCGGTGTATGTATGTATAGAGAATGACCTGGGCCTAATGCTGGATGGGATTTCTTTGCAGGCTGGCAGTGATGGGGCCAAGATTGGGAACTGCCCCTTTTCCCAGAGACTGTTCATGGTGCTCTGGCTCAAGGGCGTCACCTTCAACGTGACCACCGTGGACACCAAGAGGTGGGTCGATGTGGGCGTGTATGCACGCGCTCACCAACATGAGCCCTTCTGCTTTAATGCTCCTTTGGGACAAATCTAATTCTCCTCCATCTCGATGTCCCCGTTTCTGCTTCTGACCCCCGTTTCCTCTCTTGATATCCGGCCCCTTCTCCAGACGGACAGAGACCGTTCAGAAGCTTTGCCCAGGTGGACAGCTCCCGTTCCTGTTGTATGGCACCGAAGTGCACACAGACACCAACAAGATCGAGGAGTTCCTGGAAGCCGTGCTGTGCCCTCCCAGGTACAGGGCTACTTGGGAAGAGGAGACAGAGCTGGGAGGCTGTGGGGAGCAGTAGGGCTGAGTCTCCTCCAGAAAGAGCTCAGTATCTCCCTCTGCCTTCCAGGTACCCAAAGCTGGCTGCTCTGAACCCTGAGTCCAACACCTCAGGGCTGGACATATTTGCCAAGTTTTCTGCCTACATCAAGAACTCAAACCCAGCACTCAATGACAGTGAGTCTCTTGGGGCAGAGCTTCGGTCCTAGAGAAAAGACCCTAGAGTTGATAGGCACCAGGAGTCCCTGGGAGTCTGGCTGTCAGGGAGTTGGAGCCGATGTCCTGGACATCTTCTGGGCCTCCACTGTGGCTTTACCCCTCAACCTCCCTGCTGCCTCCCTGCTAGGACTTTTGGGGTTAGAGGGGTTCTTGTTTTGTGTTTTGAGATTTTATTTATTTATCCTTATTTAATTTTTTTTATTTATTGTTTTTTCAAGACAGTGTTTCTCTGTAACTAGCTGTCCTGGAACTAGCTCTTGTGGACCACGCTGGCCTCGAACTCACAAAATCCACTTGCCTCTGCCTCCCGAGTGCTGGGATTAAAGGTGTGCATCACCACCACCAGGCAGTTTTATTTATTTTTATGTATGTGAGTATTTCCTGAATGTTCATCTGTGGACCCATGTATGCAGAAAAGTGCTCTTAACTAATCTCTCCAGCCCCATGACCAGATTTTTCTTTTTTTTTAGACCGAGACGGGGTTTCTCTGTGGCTTTGTAACCTGTCCTGGAACTCACTCTGTAGACCAGGCTGGCCTCACAGTCACAGAGATCCGCCTGCCTCTGCCTCACGAGTGCTGGATTAAAAGCGTGCCCCACCACTGCCCCCTAGAGTTCATTCTTAAAGTGCACCCTCACGCATGCCGCACACACCACTACACTTGCTGCCGCGTTACCAGGCACCCAGACACTTCTTTTACTATTTTTACATAAGTAGTTTGCTTTTTGGTGAAGTTGGGGTCTGATTCTGAGAGGGTCCTTTTTAAATCTGCTTCCATATCTGGAAGTGGAGGCGATATCCATTTCCCAGGCCGACACGAGAAGTACCTGAGACTTTGCTCATAGATTGCTTAGACTAGGAGTATGAGGTGTGATTTAGTGTATAGAGTTTAACTAGTGTGTGAAACCCTACACTCAATATCTAGTGCTCAGGGGGAAAATTGCAAGTCAGGGACTGGGGAGATGGCTCAGTCAACACAGTGCTTGCCATGCAAGTATGCATCCCTGAGTTTGGATGCCCAGCACCCATGTCAAAATCCAGGCAGGATGGGCAGCTACTAATCCCAGTGCTGGAGAGGTAGAGGTAGGAGAAGGTTTGGACGGAGACAGTCCAGCTGGTCTTGTCTAATTGGTAAGCTCTAAGGTCAGGGAGAGACCTTGTATATAATAAAGTAGGGACTGGAAAGATGGCTCACTGGTTAAAAGCACCCACTGCTCTTACAGAGGACCAGGGTTTGGTTCCCAGCACCCACATGGTAGCTCAGAGGTTTCCATAATTCCAGTTCCAAGGAATCTGAACGCTTTTCTGGCCCCTTCAGGCTCCCGCATGCACAAGGTGTACATATACTCCACAGGCTCACACACATGCACAGAAACAAAAATATATAAATAAATCCTTTTAAAAAAAAGATGGTGTCGTTGAGGAAAACACTGGATATTGACTTCTGACCTCACACATGCAGACATATGTACACACGCATCTCACACACACAGTTTAATAAGAGCACACATGGTGCTATTGGTTTCTTTAATCAAATTCAGGGTCTCACACGCTAAGCAGGTGCTTTAGATCTGAGCTATGTCTAGCTATGTCCAGAAGGCTCTTCGTGGGCAGACTGTCTTCCCCGGTGTTTACCGTTCTAATCAGCTTCCCCTCTCACACAGATCTAGAAAAGGGGCTTCTGAAAGCCCTGAAGGTTCTAGACAACTACTTGACATCCCCCCTCCCAGAAGAAGTGGATGAAACCAGTGCTGAAGATGAGGGCATCTCTCAGAGGAAGTTCTTGGATGGCAATGAGCTCACCCTGGCCGACTGTAACCTGTTGCCAAAGCTTCACATTGTACAGGTGGGTGGTCGCTGTGGGAGGAGAGGATGGAATGATAGGATGGATCATACAGGTGAAGACTTTTGAAAATGACCTTTTATTTATTGTAAGTGGGCGGGGCACAAATGGGGTATGGAAGACAATTTGAGGGAGTTGGTTCTCTCCCTCCTCCATGTGGATCCCCAAGACTGAACTTCAGTCACCTGACCTGGGTGCTAGCCTATCCCTTGGCAGTTGTTGCCCAATTAAGAGAATCCCATCAGTAAAACAAGCCGTGGCTGTGCAGTGTCTGATCAGGAGCAGCCTTCCAGATTTTCTGTGTGTGCCTGTGTGTGTGCGCGTGAGTGCCTGTTTGTGTCCAGGGTTGCTTCTAAGAAGGCTTTTCCTGCATCTGTATCCCTGCCAAATCTCAAGTTTAAACAAAGCAGGATTCTCTCGTGTCTACATAGTAACTCTCTGTATAGCCCAGGCCTCCCATTTCCTCCCGAGGAAGACACAAGTTGCCCTTTCCTATGTTTTTGTCATAGCCTTAAAGCTACAGTGTAACTTAGTAAAACAGGCCCGTTATCCCTCCCCCACAGATCGACTGGCTGATGAGTAGCGCTGGAGAGAGCTGGGCAAGGTGGCTCCTTCCTGTGATCCTCAGCATTCTCCACGCTGAGCTGGAGGGCAGCCTTAGCTGCAGAATGAGACCCTGTTTCAAATGAAATAGTCTCCTCCTTCCTAAAAAAAGGGAGAGAGAGAGAGAGAGAGAGAGAGAGAGGAACCAGATGATGTTTGATTAGTTCTTGCCCACAAAAAGGTTGAAATCAAATCAAATATAAAACAATCATATCAAGGTAATGATATATGACCTGAAAAATCAAATCAAATGGAAAAAAGGAGACAAAATTCACTACAAAAATAACATTACACTTTGCTAATGAACTTTTCCTCCTTGTGTGTGTGCTGGAAATGGAATCCAGGGCTAAGCATGTCCCTATCCTATCTGTGTCTCACCCCGCCTGTGTGTGTATTTAATTACTTGTGAATGCAGGTGCAGGGAGTTAGATCCAATGTGGGTGCTGGAAATCAAGCTCTGGACTGGGACAAGAATAGTGGATGTACCATTGAGTCACTGCTTTAGCCTCTCTCGCTCTCTCTCATTGCTATTTTTAAAATTTATTTTGGTTTCTTGAGACAGTTAGTTCTGGCTATCCTGGAACTTGCTATGTTGACCAGGCTGGCCTAAAAAGCAGAGATCCTCCTGCCTCTGCCTCCCAGTGCTGGGATCAAAGGCATGCACCACCATGTCTGGCTTCTCTTCTTTTTTAATCAAGAGGAGAAGAGTTAAACCACAGAATAGGTTGGTCTGGTAAGGAGCTGGCTATTAATAATTGGGTTTGAGAAAATGAAAAGTTGAGCTGGCCATCTTGGAGATTTCAAATGTCAGGTTAGATAAGAAGCCGGGCGGTGGTGGCACTCACCTTTGATCCCAGCACTTGGGAGGCAGAGGCAAGCAGATCTCGAGGCCAGCCTGGTCTAAAGAGTGAGTTCCAGGACAATCAAGGCTACACAGATTTCTGTCTTCAGAAAAAAGGAAGGAAAAAAGGAAGGAAGGAAGGAAGAATGAATCAGTGAGAGGATCTAATGTGGCTGGAGTGATGGCTCAGGGGTTAAGAGCAGTGGCCACTCTTCCTCGGGCCCCGGGTTCAGTTCTCAGCACCCACACAGCAGCTAACAACCGTCTGTAATGCATTGCAGAGGATCTGACACCCTCCTCCAGCCTTTACAGACACTGCACACACATTGTAATGCATTGCAGAGGATCTGACACCCTCCTCCAGCCTTTACAGACACTGCACACACAGAGGATCTGACACCCTCCTCTATCCTTTACAGACACTGCACACACATGGTGCACCGCCATACATGTAGGCAAAACACTCATCCACATAAAATGAAAATAAATTTAAAAGATTTAAAGACTCTGGCCACAGGGGTGCGTACCTGTGCTCCCAGCTCTCAGGCTGAGGAGGAAGGCTGTGGAGATCGGGCCAGCCTGGGTTACATAGAGAGAACCTGCCTCAAAGCAACAGCAACAAAAAAACTCACTGGTTAAGAATTGAAGCCAGATGGTCTGGAAGACCCTGGAGGAAGAGAAAGACCAACAGCTCCAGAGCAAAGCAAGCGTGTCTACCCTGGGGCTAACAAGCCAACTTCTCTCTAACCCCCAGGTGGTGTGTAAAAAGTACCGAGGCTTCACCATCCCAGAGGCATTCCGTGGAGTTCATCGGTACTTGACCAATGCTTACGCTCGGGAAGAATTCGCCTCCACCTGTCCAGACGACGAGGAGATAGAGCTGGCCTATGAGCAAGTGGCCAAGGCCCTGAAATGAGCAGCTTTTTAAGGCTCCCTCGCCCACTACTGTGCTCTCCATAGAGGCTCTGGGAGGCTGCCTGGTGGACACTCCAGAAGAGCCAGTGTCAGGAAATCCGGGGCACTCGTGAGGGGCTGAGGGAGAAGGGGGGGGGAAGCATAGGCAACAAGGGTAAGATTTTTATTGTGGGGTGGGGGTGGGGGGTAAGACAATGTATTTCGGTAATAAAATACAGAACGAAAATCTAGTGTTTTTTACACGAAGAGGACTTAAAGTGTAGAGGGGAAGGGTCATAATGATCTTATTTAAGCTCGGGGCATCTACCAGGAATTAAGGAGGGGAGTGTTTGTGCAGGGGCTACCATGTTCTGCATCCGTCCATTAGAGGGCTGTTTTGTGGTCCATGTCTTCTTTGCTGCCCCCCGCAGCCAGGGCCAGCCGCATCTGAGTGGGTCTGGGCAGCGCTCTTGGGGCGGTGCCGGAGTTCGGGGTGGGGGGTGGGCTCTCAGTCCTGGAGGAATGGGCGCGGCCTAGCAGGGCGGAATGGGCGTGGTCTTTGGAGGTCCCTCCCCGTCCCGCTTAGACAATGCCCCGGAGCCGCCAGACCATTGCGCCCCCGCCCCATCGCCGTCTGTGAGCTCGCCTGCCCAGGGAACCCCTCAAAAGCCCAAGCTCCCAGTCTCCCCCGATTGAAGACTCGGGCTCCCATCTTCATCAACTCTCTCCTCTGGGGGTGGGGCCAAGGCCGAAATCACAGCGCTGCGTGAGTGGAAGTGGCCGCTGGTGAGTCTGGAGAGGGGGCTGTCCCCGAACGGTACGGAGAGGCTGGAGTTTGGGGGTGCTGGGTCGGTGCCTGCACCGGACGGAGTGTGCGAATAGCCTGCACTTGAACGAGGAGCTGGGCGGGGTAGACTTTGGTGGAAGATGGACAGGGGTACCGAGTTCGGAAGCCAGGAGTGGTTCCACGCCCCCCGTTTCCCCGCCCTCCGGATTTTGTTTAAGACCTCTCCCAGTCCTCCGGGACTAAGTCTGGTGTATACTGGGTCGCTCGAAGGGCAACGTGACCAGCTAGGGTGGAGAGGGAGGATGCTTAACTCCTTAGAGTCAATTTCTCCGAGTGGCCCCTCTCCTCCTTTCTCCTTCGAGCATTCAGGACTTCCACATCCCAGGCCCCGACTCAATACCCAGCTTCCTTTTCCAGTCCCATAACCTCTGAGGGTCCCCGGCAGGACTTCGGGTCCCTCCTGCTGCGAGCAGCTGAGGGTTAAGGGGGCGGGGCCGCCGCATTTTTGGGGAGTGAGCGCATCCTAGCGGCTGCCAGGAGGGGCGCGGGGCAGGGACCTAGCGGAGCCCCCGAGCAGGGGCAACAGGTGTTTGGGAGATTAAGGATCCAAGTCTTGTTCTCTGGGCGCCTCTTAAAGCAGATCTCTGCTGAAAGGAGGCTGAGCGGGGTCCACAGGGCAAGGAGGTCTGGAGGGGGTGGGGTAGAGTGGGAGGGGCGCCTGGAGATGGCCGGAGGAAGACCCAGGAGCTTTTAACACTCCCCCCCCTTCTCTTCTTTGCACGTCTTTCTCTGCTACCCTCCCCCTTTCTGTCTCTTCTCCCAGACAAGTGAAGTAAAGAGAAAACAGGAATCAGCTTGGCTGGAAGGGGCATCTGTGTGGATGGGATGGGGACGCCGGGGGAGGGGCTGGGTCGCTGTTCCCATGCCCTGATCCGGGGTGTCCCCGAGACCTTGGCATCCGGGGAGGGCGCGGGGGCTGGTCTTCCGGCTCTGGACCTGGCTAAAGCTCAAAGGGAGCATGGAGTACTAGGAGGTAAACTGAGGCAACGACTAGGGCTGCAGCTGCTTGAACTGCCTCCCGAGGAATCACTTCCCCTGGGACCACTGCTTGGTGACACGGCCGTGATCCAAGGAGACACGGCCCTAATCACGCGGCCCTGGAGCCCAGCGCGTAGGCCTGAGGTGAGCGGCAGGGTGCGGGTGTGTTGGAGGACAGAATTACACGCGCGCGGGGTGGGGGTGGCGGTCGTGGGGAGGAGGCTGGATGTCTGGGATTGGCAGGAAATAGGGAGAGAACGGCTCAGCCGGCGCTCTCTTCTCCAAGGTTGATGGAGTCCGTCAAGCCCTCCAGGACTTGGGGCTCAGAATTGTGGAGATGGGGGACGAGAACGCGACGCTGGATGGCACCGACGTCCTCTTCACAGGTGAGGCTACAGATGGTCAGCGCCCCTGGGGACTTGGCACAAGGAAGCAGAGTTTGGGAGATTAGGCGATCTCAGGTCTTGATTCCAAACTCACTCTGGCCTTCAAACCTCCGTGACCTCCCGGATTCAGGCCGGGAGTTTTTCGTAGGGCTCTCCAAGTGGACCAATCACCGAGGAGCTGAGATCGTGGCAGACACGTTCCGGGTGAGGAACCAGAAGTGCTTGGGAAGGGAGCGCTGCCAGTGAGCCAGAGGGCTCGATCTGGGCTCCTTACGCACCCCTAAATCCTTCTGCTCTCTCTAGGACTTCGCTGTCTCTACCGTGCCGGTGTCCGGAGCCTCGCACCTGCGCGGCCTCTGCGGCATGGGGGGACCCCGCACTGTCGTGGCTGGAAGCAGCGAGGCTGCCCAAAAGGCTGTCAGGGTGAGGCGGGGCTGGTCTGGTGGCGAAGGCGTGGCCAACAATGTGGGCGTGACTCAGAGCGGGGGCAGCAGGGAATCTGGCTAGCTCTTGGAATTGCTCTCAGCCCTTGTCCTCACTAAGACGTTTGTCAAACACAAAAGGACACCCTAGTAAACAAGGGGTACGAAAGAGTTGGGGAGGAACTGCAAAAGTAAATGGTAGCTAAAGTGCCTGAGACTTTGAAACCGACAATGTCTGACTCAGCCCGTGTTATATACTTGAAATCTTTATCTCACAAGTGTAACCCTTGTCCCAAGCCTCTGTGTTCGGTCAGACGGACTGAGCTGTGGGGAGCTCAACACCCTCTTCTCTTCCTCTCTCCAGGCAATGGCAGTGCTGACTGATCACCCCTACGCCTCTCTGACCCTCCCCGATGACGCAGCTGCTGACTGTCTATTTCTCCGTCCTGGGTTACCTGGTACCACTCCTTTCCTCCTGCACCGAGGAGGTGGGGACCTGCCCAACAGCCAGGAGGTGAGGGAGGGGAAAACTCCACCAACCAGAGAAAGAAGCCTGTCTTCCCCGGTGGAGGAATGCAGGGAGCCTTTCTGCAGAAGCCTGGGTGGGGTCAGTAGAACTGGCCAGAGGGCAGCCTGGCTCTGGTATCAAAACACCTGCGGTGTCCTCCCCACAGGCTCTGCAGAAGCTCTCTGACGTCACTTTGGTACCAGTATCCTGCTCAGAACTGGAGAAGGCCGGCGCTGGACTCAGTTCCCTCTGTCTGGTGCTCAGCACACGCCCCCACTGCTGAGGGCCTGGGCGTGGGGCTCCAACTGGCCAGGAATAGAGCCGTATAGGGGGTAGAATCAGGTAATAGAGGATGGGCGGTAGGTGGTGGTGGGGAGAGGCCGCAGGACAAGGGAGGGCTTAGTGTGAAACAAAGAATAGGAGCCATTGGGTGAGTCCTCTCTGTCAGAACCAATAAAAGAAAATTGGCCTTTTAGGTAGGGTTGTGGCTGGTGTCTCACTGGGACAAAGGGATGGGGTGGGGCCGAAACCTGAAGCTGGGGTCAGTGCTGGGGAGGAAGACTCTTTTATAAAAACCCTCCTCTTTGTGTGCCCCTGGCTCACTCCCGGCCCTGCCACAGAGCTCAGGTACAAAGAGGGACAAGAGATTGTTGTGGGGAGTATACCCAGGGCAGAAAAGGGGATTCCACGCATGGGTGGGTCGTTTTCTGACTTCACCTAACTGTCCGGTGATTCAGACGCTGGTGTATTACCTGTCCTCCTTTGTTTGATGAAGAACAGTGTTTTCCAGACACACATTTGTTCATGGACTGTGGCTTTCACAGGGATTCAAAAGGGTTCATCTCCTGGTGTCCAGAAACTCATAGTTCCCGATAATTTCTTATTATTTGGCAGATAAGTTATGCTGGGATGATTTTCGGGAGTCGGTTCGGATGAGGAAAATCAGGGGGTTTCTAGAGCCTCAAATTTTGTGCAGGAGTAGGTGAGCATTTGGGATGAGGATTGGAGTCCTAGAAGAGGCTACATTTGAGTGAAATCCTGAGGATAAATAATTATCCCAGTGAGGGAAAAGGAATCCAGAAGATGGAATTTACTTCACTGGGCCAATGAATATTGTAGGGAGAAAATTGTGGAGAATCTAAGGTGGGCACGTGTGCACAGGAAATGACAGATAAGCCTGGTACACAAAGTGCCGCAGCATCTGGACCCAAAGCCTCAGGAGTGGAGCAGCGGTGGCCACTCGGGAGGGCAGAAGGATGAGACGGGACTGGGGGACACCCACGAGACAATGATGAAAGTACATTCTAGTGACGGCACTAGACATGGAGACAGGTACAGGTTTGACAGTGACAGACGCAAGGCCTGCTGTAACTCCAGCACTGAAGGTGGACGCAAGGGGGTCAGGAGTTCAAAGCCAGCCTCTGCTACAGGAGAGCCAATCTTTAAAGGAAAGATGGGGGAGCTAGCTGTCCCTGTGTGGGAGAGGAGTTGGTGTGCCCTGACTCCCAGTTTCTGGCTTGGGCAACTTGCGTTGGTCACAAGAATGCAGAGGAGGGCCCAGGGGATAGCTTGGGAAATGGCTGAGTCAGGTTTGATAGGCCTTGAGTAAAATGCCTGAGGCCAGCTGGACAGGGTGCACTAGGGCTGAGGTCTGGGTTGGAGGGAAGGGGGCTGAGGGTTGGCTAGCTTCCTACAAAAGGAGTAAGGAGGAGAAAAGAGAGAGGCAAACAGACTAGCAGGATGTCTAGAAGAGAGATTGTGGCAACAAAGTAAACCAGGGTTTAGAGAGGGGTGATCTAAGGCCACGTCTGTGAACGCTATCATGCTGGCTAGGACATCCCTGGCAGCCTTACAGACAGCAGCTGCAGCTGCAGCTCGTAAGCACAGGGATGGAGTGAAGCAGGGAAATGAGGCCGGATGTATGCCTGAAGTTCAAAATGCTTGTTTGGAAAAGGAGAGGGAGCAGAGAGGATATCTATTTGGGAGTTAAAACCTAGACAGACAGCTTGATCATCTTTAGATGAAGGAAAGACGTTAAAGGAGAGATGGGAGTGGCTGAAAAAGCCAAATATCTGGGAGACCCACACCGCAGGTTTCCAGACGCAGCCGAGTGCCTCTGTCCATGGTGCCTCCCCCTCCAGCTGAGGAGGTTGTGTAGAGAAGGGAAGCCCCGGATTGAAGGGCGTGGCAAACGAGGGCCTCCTTTTAAACTACAACAGCATAAACAGTGGCGGCATCACCAGGAACCACTGTGGACGTCCGGCGGTGCCTCCCGAGGGCGGAGTGGTCCAGATCAGCATAGTGCAGACTCTGAAGGAGGTAGAGGGGGAAGGCAGATGGTCTCTGCAATTTGACCCCTTAGTTTGGAATCAACCCTTTGCCCCCGTGTGCAGCGGAGACTGTGTAGCAAGTCTGGGCTCTAACCTCCTGCTTAAACCTCCAGAGTCCTGGGATTCCATGGCTGCTCAACTGCAACCTAGCTAGGCTTCTTTTTTTTACCCCCTTTCCTCCAGGATTCTGGCCTGCTGCGTTCCTATCCCCAGGCCCTTACCGGCTCCTGCTCCACGTGGCCTGAGATCTTGGACTCCTGCTCTAAAGGCCGCTGCGGCTCGGCATTTGTGACTGGAGCTGAGTGGGAGGGAGGGACAGAGTTGAAGGGTAAAGAGAAAATGACCAACTTTGTCTGCTCCCGGCAAGGACTCAGACTCAAAAATTCAGGGTTAGGGATTGTTCGGGTAGGAGAGGGGGGTGCAGTTAATCTCACCAAATGTGGGGAGTGGTCGAGGCAAGGGCGGGGGCGGGGACGAGTGCCTGTAAGGAAGTCCTTGGAGAGTCACCAATCTCACCCTGCTGGTTCCCCGGCCGCAGGCGGCGCCAATGAGAACTTTACAAACTGCAGTCTCCGACCAGCAAAACAACTTAGGCTCCTCCGGAACCTGGTCCCGCCCACTCGCTGGGCTTTCGGCCCTTCTAGTTTGGTTCTCGTAGCCTGGGCCGGCTACTCCAGCCTGTAACCTAGCACCCAAGGGCTGAGCCTCTCTCGCTTTCTTCAAACCACCGCCAAGCCTCCCGATACTTCTTGTTCTTTGCTTAGGTTAGGGTTCTCTCCCACTTCTTTCTGTCCCCCACCCCCGCCCTGGTTGGTCACACCCTATGTTAAGCCAGGCTCCGCCTCCAGTGCTCACCTGCGCCGCCACCAGACCAAGCCCGAGACACCCAGTCCCAGCACCAGCCCAACGCCCAGCAGAGCAATCAGGACCTTGGGATACCCGGAACCTGGGGAGATGCGCGAGGCAGGGAGGGATGCCGAGGTCAGGGGTACGACCACGGGGTCCTGCTAGCTCTCCCGCTCTACAAGACTCCCCCCCCCCACATTTGATGCAGGATGTGTATCCAAACTAAGTGCCCCTCGGCACCTGGTCCTCGACCTACCGTGGGTAGATTCTGAAATCTCGCAGTCTGCTTTGTCCCCCAACACTTGAAGCACCGTGCGGCTCTCATTCTCTTGGCGCCCTTTGCAGAAAAAGGTGCCAGAATCCCCGGCGCTCAGCAGGAGCTCCAGCCGCTTGATACCAGTGTCCAGGGACCGCAGGCGGCCAGAGAAGTGTGCGTACACATTTGGGGACGAGGCCCACAGGATCGGACGGCGCCCTTTGGACAGGCCCTTGCACGCAGGGAAACTAGGCGCCCAAGCCCAGCGGGTGGGATCTGAGACCCCTATGCAGGAGAGATTCACCCGGTCCCCAGGGCTGCCCTCCAGAGAAACTAGGGAAGGTGAGGGAAGTGGGTGGTTAGGGCTAGTTTACTAGGCTAGATCTCTCTGCCTCTGTCTTTCTCCCCTTCCCCTCCCCCCACCCCACACCTTCTTTCTGCCCTTCTACCATTCTGGATCTTACACACAGCCCCCTCCACAGGCAACCCTAGCCTGTCTCAGTCTTTCCCGGCCCATCACAGCTCCCCAGGGATGGCCTACCCTCGGGATCCCCCTGGACCTTTGAGAGCAACAGAGGCAGCAGCAGAAGAACCAGGGCCATGGCTAGGATGTGGTAGGCAGAGGCAGGAGTGAATCAGCAGGGAGACCGGAGAGGGAAGCAGAGGGGCAGGGATAGGACTACTGCGAGCAAGGGGCTCAGATAAGAGCGAGCAGGAGGCCGCCAATTCCTGCATCCTTCGAGGAATTCTCACAAACCAACTAGCAGTCTTAAATCTTTCAAAACTCTTTAAAATTTGTGCTCGGGACCTTTTGCATACGCTTTATGTTTTTGTTTTTTGTTTTTTTTTTTGCAAACTAGCATGACCTCCAAGTCTGAGGCTCAGCTTCCTGAGTTCAAATCCTGATTTTGCCACACAGTAGCTGGGTGACGTGAACAGGTCACCTCATCAGGAAAATGGAGATAAAAGCATGCGAGAACCAAATAAATACATCGAGGACGCCCGAAACAACAGATGACACACGGGGATGCTCAGGGCATGACATTATTATTACATCTGCTCTTATCTTAGCTCCTATCTCACCTCTGGGTGCCCACAGTGTTCCTCCCTACCCAAGGTGCTCCTCCCAAACCCAGGGGTGTGAGAGCATCCTGTGGTCCTTCAGGATCCACAGCCTCAGCCCCCCCCCCCCGCTTGCTTCTATGACATCACAGAAACCCTCCATGATGTCACAAGCCTTTATCCCGGGGCTGAGCATCAGTTGGAAGCAGGATGGGGAATGAATCTACATAAATCCAGTCCGTTTCATCAACTTCTACTTGCATGTTCCTGATCAATGCCCCCCACCCCCAGGGACCCAAGTTGACAATCAGCTCGGGCGACAACCCACTGCCCACTTCCTAGGAACCCTGGCAGGAGCTGGCACTGAGGCTGTTTAAGTCACAGAGGCTTTTCTGATGCTCCTTCAGAGCAGTGGGCCCTCCGTGGGTGGTCCTAAAACCAAAATCCAAAATGGAGTTGGCCACTAGTGACACCTGTCCTCTCTCCCATCCCCCTCCCTCACCTCCCCTCCCTACTCAGGCTTGCTTGGACCCTCCCCACCTCTGGTCTTTCTTTCTGGCGAGCTGGGTACAAACAGGGAGGGAGGTACCACAGAGGGCAGAGGCCTGGAAGGGAGGGGCCTTTGGGATTATAAATTCCGAAAAGGCTGCTCAACTCTCAGAACTGGATCCCCGAGAATCCACTGACAGCTTCTGGGGCTGTGGACATTCTCAGCACCCTCACCATGAAACACCTGCTGCTGGTCACCCTGTCTGCCCTGTTCTGCTGCTGGGTCTCAGGTGAGTGCCAGGGGCCCCGGGCCCCACCCCAACCCTACCTGGCTTAGTCTCCCCAGCGCCTCTAGGACCAGATGTCTGAGTAGGATGGGCTCCTTGCTCTCTTTGCTTTTCCTTTCTTTCCTCCTTTTCCTCCATTTCTTTACTTATTTCTCTTTTGTCAGAGTCATGCGTTGTTAGATCCCACTTAGCAGCAGGAACTCCATTTGTCCCTAGTCTACCACTCTGCCCTGGGCTGCTACCCACAATTTCCTGAGACTGAGCTGCAACCCCCAGTCCCCTTATGCAGATGTCTAGAATAAGACCACACCACCTCCTTCTGACTGGTGGACCCAGAGCCAGCCACCAGCCCTCAGAACTCCCTAATAGGCTAATAGGCTGAAAAACGTCCCACTGTGGACAGTCCCCCAACTGCTTCTCCCCTTCTCTTCCCCCCTCCCCCGTTACACTGTGATTGGATGGGACTGTCTCGGTGCTTTTTTTCCCTTTGCTGCTCCTGGCTCTCAGGGTTGAGGTCTGGATCTTGAAACCTGGAGCTTCTCTGATGTATCAGTGTTTTGTTTTGTTTTTGTTTTTCAACTTTTGGCTTGCTGGAACCCTGTCTTTGTGGTGGGTTATTCTCGGACCCTAACATTGTAGCCAAAGCTGCCTTTGAAGCTCTGATCTTCCCGTCTCTACCTCCTAAATCAATGCTGGGTTCACACAAACGTCACAGCTGGCTCTTGATCCGTTATTAAGGAGCCAGCTCTTCATTGCCATCTTCTCCTAGCCCCATCTTCTCCTGGTTCACTCTTCCTACCTGCCATGGCACTGGGTCTCTTATTTCCCACTCCAGTGTGCCCCCTTCCTGGATACTCTCTGGCCAGCCCTATTCCAACACGTAGATCCCCAGGATCCAGGATACCAGCCTTCACTCCCCTTCTGCACTGAGCGGTGTTCTTATAGAAACCCCAGGATCCCACCCCACTCACTCCTCACTGACGTGCGCGACAATGGCTCTCTTCGCTTGTTCCTTCCTGCCTTACATTCCTGCGTCCCCACCAGGGATGCAAAGCCTGGGTGGTTCCAGTGACTGCATACAGCCTTCTCAAGAATCAGAAACACTCCCTGAGCTTTCTAGAGAGAAGATGCCAGAACACTTACCCCTAAAGTGAGCTGGGTTTCCTGGAGGCACACTAGGCTCCTCCATCCGAGCTGACCATTCCTTCATGGAACTTTGCGTGCTCAATCCTGAAGTTGACCAACACAGGAACCTTGACATACCACCCTCTGCCCCCACTCTCCATCTTTGTCAGGAGATAAGACAGTCCAGTGATACGCCTCGCAGATACCATCCCTCCTTCTGTAGGATGACAGCCAGAACAGTTGTAGATAGGATTCCTTCAGGACTGATGCGCCCCAAGCTCTTGGCAGAGGTCCAGCCAATCTAAAGCTGGTCACAGGTGGCTTTCTTACAGCCTCGGTTCCACGCCATCTCTGAGGGCACTGCTGACTCCCACCCCTTGTGATTTCTTCTTTCTATCTCAAGTCCCATCCCCTAACCTCTTCTCAGTTGCCAAACTTTCCCCGTATCCCAGGCATCCCCAGTCCCGAGTTTTTGTTAGTACAATTCTTGACTCATCCCAAACAGGCTGGGTGGAGGAAGGTATTTAGGGTGTGTGGTTTCCACACAGGGAACAAACGCCTCCGCACAACGCCCACTTGGCGCTCACCTGCTCTGTCCCTGTGAACAATGCAGGTCAGAGACACCGGCTGCTCACTGGGCAGTCCTCCACCCTCACCCCTAACTCATCCCCAGGTGAGGTGGCTGAGACAGCCCATCACCTCAGCCTGACTTCTTATCTCTCCAGCTGACACTAGATGTCACTCCTGCTACAAGGTCCCCGTGCTGGGCTGTGTGGATCGCCAGTCCTGTCGTCTGGAGCCAGGCCAAAAATGCCTGACGACAAACGTGTACCTTGGTAATGTCCCCTTTCCTGGGAGGGAGGGACCAAGTGGGAGATACGAGCTGGGACTGAAGCCCATGCAGGGCTAGGGCTGGGAGTTTACAGCAGGGACAGGATGTGGCCAAGGAAGAGTATGTGCCAGGCTCTGACCTGTGTCTACAGACACTGTGTTTGTGAACGCCTGTGACCTGTGTCTACACTGTGTTTGTGAACGCTTGTGACCTGTGTCTACACTGTGTTTGTGAACGCTTGTGACCTGTGTCTACAGACACTGTGTTTGTGAACGCTTGTGACCTGTGTCTACAGACACTGTGTTTGTGAACACTTGTGACCTGTGTCTACAGACACTGTGTTTGTGAACACTTGTGACCTGTGTCTACAGACACTGTGTTTGTGAACACTTGTGACCTGTGTCTACAGACACTGTGTTTGTGAACGCTTGTGACCTGTGTCTACACTGTGTTTGTGAACGCTTGTGACCTGTGTCTACACTGTGTTTGTGAACACTTGTGCCGGCCCCATGACATGGGTGCTGGTGCTGGAGGCAGGGTTGTGGCTCATACTCGGGATGAGTAGAATGAAGAGAGAAAAGGGTGGAGCGGAGCAGCTTTGTGAGGAAGAGGAGCCCATGGACACAGGCAAGCCAGTGCCTACTTCTGACGCCGCCTCTGTTGGCTCCCACCTGTAGGAAAGATGTGGGTTTTCTCTAACCTGCGCTGTGGCACACCGGAGGAGCCCTGTCGAGAGGCTTTCAACCAAACCAACCACAAGCTGGGCCTGAACTACAACACCACCTGCTGTGACCAGGACAACTGCAACAGCCCGGCTCCGAGGCCCACACCTGCGCTGGCCCTGGTCACCCTCGCCTCCGTGGCCGGCCTTGGCCTCTGGCTATTGCACTGAGAGTCACTCCACGGCTGCTCGCTTCCCATCTCTCAGCTGAGTCTTTCTCCCCGTGCCCTTAGAACTCCAGCTCTCCAGAATGTTCTCCCGACCCCTGGCTCCGTTCTTCTGAAGATCATTCCCCTATTGTCCCATTTATTCCATGGGACCGTGCCTAGAGTGGTCTTTTCAGCCGCCCTTCTCAGCTGGCATCCTCCGTTTTATACCAAGTCCTTCCCCACTTACTTGGAGACCCCTCTGTCTCCTTCATGGGCCACTGAAAGGGCCCCCTACCTGGGTGCACACCAGTGTGACCCTGGGATGAGCTCCGGAAGTGCTACCGTCTTGTCTCCAGTGAGTGATCCCAAAGGACCCGCTAACCTCGCTGCATGGGGTTGATTCATCCAAACCTCTGCTCATCTCGGTCCATCTTGAGAAATAAATGTGGGTGTCTGGTAAACTGCGTGTTTATTGTCAGGGGCATGGACAGGTTCATGGGGTGTGGCGGCTTTCCTTTGTGAGCTCAACAACTGCTCAGTAGAGGCAGAATAATCAGGAGTTCAGGACCCTCCTTGGTTAAATAGCAAGTTCAAGGCCAGTATGGGCCGCTTTGATCCTGTCTCGAAAAGCAAGAGGCAAGCGTGGCTCTACACCCTTTTAATCCCAGCACTTGAGAGGCGAAGATCTCTGAGTCTGAGGCCTGTCTGACCTCTACATAGCAAGTTCCAAGAAGGATGAGAGAGAGAGAGAGAGAGAGAGAGAGAGAGAGAGAGAGAGAGAGTTGTGGTGGTGGTGTAGGGCCCCTCTCCCTGGAAATTTCACTCCCAGCCCCACCCTTCGTTCTCCAGGGAGTTTCCCCACAAGACCGGACTGACCAACGGAAGAGCAGGTTTTTCAAGCCTTCCTCCTTTCCGGTACCGAGGGCGACACACAGGCGCTAGTGTTTGGAGAAACAACCCTTATCCTAAATTAAGACTACACCCTGCCAAGAAGCAGGTGCAGCCTAGCTTGAGGGCGCCCCAGAAAGGGCAGAAAAGGTGTTTACAGACAGAGAACTGGCTCTTGCTCCCGTCTAACTGGGTTATTCAGGCGCTTTCCTTTCCCAGGTCAAACAGTCCTGCTGGGAGCCGCTTGGAGAAGGGCAGATGGGGAAAGCAACCTGGACAGCCTGTCATGGCGTCCTGGTAACCCTCCACTCAGCCCAGGGCCCTTCCACTCGGTGACCCCTACGGTGAAGGAAGAGTCTCCCTGGCCTGGTGGCAGGTGCCAGGAGCCGCTGAGGACAGATGTTCTATTGTTTTGAGGGGTGTCATTGGATAGGGTCTGCTGACGGGTCCACTGGTAGACATTAGTGGGAACACTAGAAATCAGCTAACCCACATACTCTCCCTTCAGCCTTTTCAACAGAAGATACAAAGATGCTGGGAGCAGTGGTGCACGCCTTTAATCCCAGCACTCGGGAGGCAGAGGCAGGCGGATCTGTGAGTTCGAGGCCAGCCTGGTCTACAGAGTGAGTTCGAGGCCAGCCAGGGCTACTTAAAGAAACCTTGTCATCAACACAAACAAACAAAAAAATGGGCAGAGTTTACTAGTCAGCTCTAGATCAGTCCACGCATTTTAAAGGCGCATAAAGAGGTGCTTATCTTCTCACCTTAGACGTTCAGCCCCTCAGTCCCGTCCCTAATCTCAATCCCACTATCCGCTCTACAGTCCTGGCAAGAGCCAGACTAGGGTGGTGACAGCTGCAGCCAGGACGCAGAGAGGGGTCACGGAGCTCGCCACAGCGCCGTTGCACAGGTCTCCGAAGCAGCAGTTTTTGTGGGTTGTGAAGGTCACGCCGCCCACCGACTCTATGTCCACTTGATTGCAGTGGTGGGTGGCCACACAGGCTGGGTGGTGCTGACTCAAGACCATGGAGGCTGAGAGAAAGAACGACACTGGGGTGTTGAACTCCTGACTGCAGGACCTGCCTTCCACGGGAGAGCAGATGCAATTTCCAGGGACTTAAAGGGATGCTCTGTCCCTTCAGAAAACACCTGTCTCAAACCAGGGCGTTGGGGCCAACAGGCCCACCTAGGACAGTAATGCTATGGTGTTCCAAGAACCCAGGCTCATCCCCGCCTCAGCCTCAACATGGGAAAATTGCTGTTGAACACAAAAGGGACAGTCTGTAAAACAACGTGTCATTGTGAACAAAGCAAATACAACTAAAGTCAGGCATAGTGATGCATGCCTGTAACACAGGAGGCTGAGGCAGAAGGATTGCCAGGAGTTCAAGACCAACACATTGAGTTGAAGGTAACTCTGGGCTATAAAGTGAGACCCTGTCCCAACAAAAGAGCAGAGATGGGAATGTAGCTCACTTAGGAAAGTGCTTGCCTGGGGTACAAAAGTCCTGGATTTGATCTGTGGAACCAACATAAGCAGAAATGGGTGGCACTCGCTGCGTACAGAAAGGACCAGAAGTTCAAGGTCATCCTTGGATTCATAGCAAGTTCAAAGCCACCCTGGGACATGAAAGATTGTATCCTAAAAATAATTTAAAAATATAGAGCTGGAGAGAGCCCAGTGACTGAGAGCGTTGCCACCCTTGCAGAAGACCTGAGTTCTCATATCAGGCTCACAAGCACCTGCACCTCCAACTTCAGAGAAGCTGACACACTCTTCTGGCCTCTGAGAATGCCCACACGCATGTGACACACACTCAGACAGACACACTCAAACATAAAATAAATCTTTTAATAATAAATTGGGGCTGGGGGAATGGCTCAGTGGTTAAGGGCACTGGCTGCTCTTCCAGAGGAGTCTGTTCAGCTCCCAGGACCCAGTGTGGCTCACAATCACCTATAATTCCAGTTCCAGAGAATTTTACCCCCTCTTCCGTCCTCCAAAGGCATGAGGTACATGCAGAAAAATACTCACGCACATGAAATAAAATTTAAAAATCTAAAAAATAAAATCATTGTAAGTAAGGCGTGGTGGCTCAGAACTTGCATTTATCCTCGGCACTTGGGAAGTGGAAGCAGGCAGATGTTTGTGAGTTCAAGTCTAGCAAAGTCTATGTAGTGAGTTCCAGGTCAGCCGCGACTACACAGATTCTGTCTCCAACCAACCAAGCAACCAATCAACCCCCAGCCAACCAACAAATCAACCAACCAGCCAAGCAAGCAACCAACCAACCAGCCAAGCAACCAACCAACCAACCAAGCAACCAACCAACCAGCCAAGCAACCAACCAACCAGTGAAGTAACCAACCAACTAAGCAAAAATACAAACCAAACAAACAAAATAACTACTTTAAAATGAATAACAAGTCAATGGGGTATTCTGTTTGAGATTGGCCCACTGAATCTAAGTCTAGGTTAATTGGTATCGTTGCTGTCGTTTTCTGACTTTGGCAATGATATAGAATGCTAGCATTTGAAGAAGCTGGGTAGAAACAGGAGCTCTGCATTTCCTTTGTAATTTTCTGTTAAACCAAATGATTTCAAAATAAAATATTATGCGGGCACGCACACACGCACGCACTCACGTATGCACGCACTCACTCATGTATGCGCGCATGGACGTATGTCCCTCCCCAGCTCTTAGCCAGTCCCTGACAAAGTTCGGAGTTTGGCTTAACATTTTGACTCTGGTCTTGGGAGACAGTTTCTTCCCTCGTAAGGACCTATGAGGTTCTTCATGGAAAGTACGGGGAAAGCCAAAGGCAGATGGGCTGCTCAAGGCACAGTGCCAGGAGCCAGTAGGGTTAGACTACCCTGCCACAACAGAGGCGCCATCTGCCCAGAGCCAGACCGAATTTGGAAGGGTGGTAGCCTGCAGGACTGAAGAGGGGGCTGGTTGCAAGCAGAGGGAAGTTGGGGGGGGTGAGAAAGGACTCACGTTGCTTGACTTGTCCAGGGTTGGGTTGGGGTTTGCGGTCCAGGAAGCCGCAGCGCTCACCCTCACCACAGGTGATCACGGTCTGCTTGCAGGAGCTGCTGGGGCCTCCACTGCAGTCATAGCACCGTGTGCGGTGTCCTGGCAGGAAAGAAGAGGTATGTGACCCGGTCCTTAGAGGAGCCCTGGCAGAGAGAAGGACAGGCCTGTGCCAGGGGCTTATGAGCTTCTTCCTTACCCAAGGCAATGCCTAGCAGGGTACAGAGTAGGATCCCAACCAACTGGGGGTTCATCATGTCTGCTTATGCCAGTAGCGCCTCTCCCTCCCGCCCACCCCCCCTCAGGCTCTACTCTGCCCGCCTTATATCCCCCTTGCCTTGAACTTTATAGGGCAATAAAAAGCAAGGAAAGAGTCTCCCCCAGCAGACACCAGGGCCCCAATGGGGACAGGGAGGGGCCCCACGGGTGACTCGGAACAGCGTCTTCTGAAGCCCCAAAGGCTTCCTTTCTCAGCAGCAGATCCAGGGAAGACCCTCCCCCCAAAGGGGGGTCCCTAAGGCCCTTTCATACCCCGCCCAAGGGTCTTCCCCTTTTAATGCCGTATCTGGAGGGTTTGGTTTTGTTCATCCACGTTCCAGATGGGTTGCAGAAGTAGGTTATAAAAACCCAGCCATCTTTGATTATAACCAGCGCTAAATGGATTCTCAAAAATGTAAAACAATGCCGTTCTCTCTGTGCGGTCGGAGGCTAATTATTGTTTTTCACAAAACTATGCTTCCTAACATATAATACGCTTGTTTTTATTTGTTAAATGAATCAAACTATACCTGACTATGTAGCTAGCTGATTGCTGTTGTTTTGGGGACAGGACTGGCTTTGAACTTCTGGTCCTCCTGCCTCAGCGTCTCAAGTGCTGGGATCACAGGCGTGAATCACTATGCCTGGCTCCAATACCAATTTTAAATGCCATATTTATTTTATTGTCTTAAGTTATATATATTTACTGAGCGTGTGTGTGTGTGTGTGTGTGCGTGCACACACATTTGCTTGTGGAGGCAGATTTTTACCCATAACTCAGGCTAGCCTGAAGCTCAGCATGTAGTTCAGGCTAACCTCAAACTTGAGGCAATCCTCTTGTCTCAAGTGTGCTGGGATCACTGGCATGTGCTGGCACTTCTGGCTTCTTGTTTTAATTCTTTTTTATTATTTTTTTTAAGATTTACTTTATGTGAGTGAATGCTTTGCCTACATGTAGATATGAGCCCCGCGTGCATGCCTGGTGCCAGTGGAGGCCAGAAGAGGGCATCCAATCCCTGGACCTGGAGCTACAGGCTGTGAGCCATCATGTGGTGCTGGGACTAGAACCTGGGTCCTCTGCGAGAGCAGCAATGCTCTAAACTGTTGAGCCATCTCTCCAGCCTTCTTTATTTTCTTAACAAAAATGTATTCAGGGCTGGAGAGATCACTCAGTGGATATCTGCTGTCTTTCAGCTCAGCTTCTTTTCCCCGTGCCTACAAGGAACAGCAGTAACCACAGCTTCAGGGGCCCCAGTGTCTTCTCTGGCCTCTGGGCTCCCTCCCTTGCCTGCATATATGCATACCCAGACACATACATGCATACATTGGCCTGCATATATGCATACCCAGACACATACACGCATACATTGGCCTGCTTATATGCATACCCAGACACATACACACATACATTGGCCTGCATATATCCATACCCAGACACATACACGCATACATTGTTAAACATAGCTAGATGTGGTAGTGCAGGCCCAGAGACAGATGGACCTGTGTGAGTTTAAGGCCAATCTGGTTTACAAATCAAGTTTCAGACCACTCAAAAAAACAAAAATAAAATAATGAATTAAATTTATTATTTGTGTGTCCTGCTGAGCGCAGGTTTGTGTGATTGGTCTTCTCTCTCCACCTTCATGTGGTTCCAGGGCTCGCCCTGCGCCCTGGGCTCACACAGCAAACACTCCTGCCTCCTGAACCAGCTCACCAGCCCACTGTAGCTTCTGATATTGTAAATATTGGTGGAATTCGTGTGAGGGAAAGATCTCTGCGACCTTCGGTCCTTTCCAGGGTATAAAGAGGTGCGGAGATGTCTACCACCCTCTTCCTCACCGCAGCCCTGGGGTGAAGTGTTCTTTTGTTGGTACAGGAATTGGAATCCAGGGCTGCCCAGTGGTACAAGCCCTCCAAGGCTGCAAGTAAATACTACAACCCCTGTCCCCACCCAGTCTCCCTAAGGCTCCATTCTCCCAAACTGGAAACCTAACCCATCTTCTTTTTCTCAGAGGAAGGACTTATATCCTTCTAGCCCAGCTCCTGATTAATTCTTTTCTGCAAGGTAGTAAAGTCAGGAGGACTAATTACGGGGTAGCAATGTCGAAGCTTGGTGGGGGGGTGAATCAAAGGGATGTGAGGTGGGGCAGGGCCTCTCGCAGCTGGGCTTTGTGGGTGGGGTGGGGTGTGGGAATGGGTGGGTGGGCTTTGTTGATACCACACTCAAACAGGACTCTAACATCTAGGGCAGGAGAGGGCTCAGAATGTGACCTTGGGAGGCCTACAAGCTCTGAGGGGATAGACAGAAAAACAAAAAGAACCGAGAACAGCTTGAGCTGGAGAGAGGGAGGAGGGAAGGTGACAGACACAACTCTAGGCAGGCAGACAGCGAGGCTGAGTTAGCAAACAATGAGAAAACAGGAGACCCTCAAGGCAAGCAGGAGCAGGAGTGAGAGACCTGGGGGTAGGAAGGGAGAGTTGCTGCATCCACACCCCGGCTCTCTCACTAGGTGTATTTGTTTCCAGATTCCTCCCTGTCTTTGGCCAGGTGTGTTCTGACAGGGGCGCAGATCATATTCTCCCAGACTGCTGAGCCGGTCCTGCCATGGGTCCCTCGGGCGCCTTCCTTGGCATCCTGTTCTTCTCTGGGGCACTGGGTAAGGGTGGACTGGGGAATCCTCAAGGGCAGAGGGCTGGGACAGGCGCTTGTGGATGGAGGGTGGAGAGGGAACTAACAGAGGTGAAGTAGGGAGTTCCTAGGACACCGGAAGGCTGAGGCCAGAGGAGCTGGACGCCCAGGCCAGCATGGGCTGTGTCAAACTGTCTCAAAAGACCAGGGGGAGGGGGAGCATTTGAGAATAACTATCTCTTCCGGCTACACCTTTGAATCTTTGACCCGTCTCTATTCCACCCTTTTTCTCTCACTTAACTTTCGCCTTTCCCCTTCCTGCTCATGGATCAGGCTTTTTGCATCACTCTGTGAGCTTGTTTCTCTTGGCCTCCGTCCCTGTCTGTCTGTCTTGACTACTGTGACCCTCTTTCTTCCGTCTGGCTCTTTGCCTGCCCATGTCTCCCTTTGCTACGTTATATCCCTGTCTTCTTTCATTTTATGGCTCTCCTCTCCCTCTTCTGTGTCTCCCCGAAGTTGACCTCTGCTGACCCAACAGGTCTCACCACTTCGCCAGCCAGAGGACGACTCCAGTGTTACACCTGCAGCTTTGCCAAGCCCTGCAACCCGGTGCTCACAGAGTGCCAGGAGGACGAGGTGTGTGGCATCAGTGTTGGCACCTCAGGTAGGGCTCTGGTCCAATGGCCCTTCTGGGGTGGCTCCTCGCCTGTCTCCCTCCCCCCAGCCCCAGCGTGCCTCCTTTGTCCCACAGATCAGGAGGATGAGGTCATCGAGCGGAAAGGCTGCCTCCCTAAGACCCAGTGCCCTCTGCTGGGCCGTGCCACATACTGGTCACAGCCCTACGCTCTCCGCCACAAGTGCTGTGAGCAGGACCTGTGCAATACGGCAGCCTCGCAGCGACTCCCAAGCCATCCCCACGCCACCCTCCTGCTCCTTGGTGCCATCTTTGCCTGGGCTGCACATATCTTCATCTAGCCTGTGAGCCGTGGCTGTCAACCCAGCACTCCGACGTCACCGTGGACCTGGGGACCCCTGCACAGATGTTTCTGAGGCACACTTGCTCAAGAGTGTGGCTTTGTATAAAGAACCCAACACCTCTGCAGACCCCTCCTAAGACCCGATTTCTACAGCTGGAGTTCCCATCCCAGCATGCCTCGCCCCATAAGAAACCCCTGCTGTCTTTTCTCTAGGTGTCCCGGGTCAGCCACCCTCAAAGAGCTGTGGGTCCCAGGCAAAGGGACAGAAGCCCACTAGTACTGGTGAGGGTGGAGCTCTGTTAGGAAAGAGATAACTTGGTACCTGAGGGTCTCAAGCACGGAAGGCTACCTTGGGGAACTATGAAGAGTATATTTAATAAAAGGGCTATTGATTGGGTAAAGGTGTGGCTCAATGATAGAGTGTCTGCCTACCATACATGAGGACCTGGGTTCAATCCCCTGCACCACCAAGATAGATAGATAGATAGATAGATAGATAGAGGCATAAATAATATGTAAGACTAGTAATAGGGCTGTTGTGGGTCTGGTAATGCTCAATCGTGCGTAGTGGGGGTGCTGATGAAACACATGAAGGCTCCCTTTAAGAAGGAACTCTATAGGGCAGAGTAGCTGTCTCCTGGAATACCAGCACATGTGTAGGCATAAGAATCTGGTTTTGGATGCCAGCACCCACTTAAAAAGCTGCTCTTAGGGTTGGAGAAATCACTCGGTTAAGAGCACAGGCTGCTCTTACAGGGACCTGAGGTTCAATTCCCATTACCAGCATGATGGTTCACTACCATCTGCAATTCCAGTCCCGGGAAATCCCACCCTCCTTTCTGGCCTCCTCAGGCACTGCACACCATGTGGTGCACAGACATACATGCAGGCGAAACACCAGGGCACATAACACTTTTAAATATTAAAATAAAACACCGGGTATAGCCACACATGAGTGCTTGTAACCCCAGTGCCAACGAGGGCCTGGGATGAGAGGATCTGTGGGGCTCTCTGGCCGTCAGCCTAGCTCCGAGTTTAGTGAGAGTAAGATGGAGAGGAGAGACAGGACATCTGAGGTCTTCCACGCATGCACCGGTGTGTTTGCACGGGCGCCCATATGTCTTCAACACTCTCTCACACAAGAACGAGCTGTAGCTGCCTTGTGGGTTGGACTGGCACACTGGAACCTGAATGGTGCCCCGCACCCAGTTTCCATCTGTGTGGCTGTTCCTGCCAACGTCTGAGCCTAAACCGCTGCAGCGTGCAGGCCGCAGGTGAGAAGTCCAGAAAGCCAAGCTTGAGACCAGAGTCGAAAGGGCGCCTGGGAAGGACGCTTGTGTGGGCGTGGCCTCCTTTCTGGATGCCCACTGACTGCTTTGCAGCACTGAGGCCGGGTTCCACCTCACCGACCCAGAGCTTTTCTCTGTTCAGGAAGATTGGAAGTACTCGCTCCCTTCCGGAGCTACCCGCCAGCCCTTACACATGCTTCCTCTGCCCAGGGAGATAGCGTGGGACCCCTGGGGGTCTCTTCCCTGGGGCAGAGCTCCCAGGGAGCCAGAATTGATAAGCTGCTCCTGCAGATAGAGACCCACAGGGGAGCCTGTGCGCCAGGGATAAGGGGAGGGCTGGGGCTGAGGACTGGCATCCGCCTGTGGGCCTACTTCCCTCCTGCTCCATCTGAGGAAGTGTGGGGTCTGATTAAAGGTCTTGTTCCCTCTCAGCATCTCTTTGTGAGAACATGGGGAGGGAGTCTGGTTTACCTAGGAGGCCTGTTGACTCTTTTTCTTGTCCCCCGAATTCCCCGTTTGGGACTCCGGTTTTCCCCACTCTGTATCCGGGTCTCTCAACCTCTCTCTTCCTTACCCCCAACACACTCTTTTCCTCAGTTTCTCCTGACAGATGCCCAAGCTCTTCTCAAGTCCCTGGGCTTCCCTGTCCCTCTTGCCCTTGACAGAGACTTCAGACCCCATAGTAAGTCTTACTATGGGTCACTCAACTACCGGCTGCTTCAAGACAGGAAACCACGCCTTTTTGTAGGTGACACCACAGAATGCTGTTACTCCCTTCCTTATGTTCTGGCCCCTCCAGCTTGGTGGCTGTTGGAAACCAAGAGGAAGTAGAGTCATGCCCTCAGCCCCACCCCCTCGCCAAGGTTTTCAGGGAGTCCTTCAGGTGCCAGATGCCAAAGACACAGGACAGCAGGTCAGGCTTTCCGAGGTAGATGTCACCAAGATCACCTGGTCTTGTGGATGGGTGGGCTGTAGAGTTTACAAAGCAATAAGCCGTGTTAAAGCTACCGCACCTCCTCAGGAACCAGGACCCCTGTCTGCAATCCAACCCTAGCTCCGGGCAACAATTTCCCACGCTCAGGCCCTCTGGGATGTAAACCTCCACCCCACCCCACCCCTGCCCAGTTGTTCCTTACCTAAGGCGGGCCAAATGGATGTTCTCATAGACCTGGACTTCAGGTTTGAAGTGAGGAATTGAGGGTTCTGGGGAAAAGAAGTCGTACGATATATACAAGTCACCAGATAATTCAGGGATGTGTCCCTTGCTGTTCTGGCAGACAGAGGCCAGAGTCTAGATGTGAGGCCAACCTCTCTCACACCCGATGCCATCTCAGGGGAAAGACTCACCTCTGTCCCGAGACCCCTGGCCCCTCCGCCTCCAGAGCACGATGCTGAGGGCGATGATGGTGACTCCTTGGCATGCTGTGAGCAACAGCATCAGTAACCAGGGCACATCCCAGCTCGGGACGGAGACACAGGCGGCGGGTGTAGGTGCTGCGGAAGCTGCCGTGACAGCAAGACAAGAATGACCGGCACTGAGGGGTCTCAGGAAGGAAGCAGAATCATTCTGTGATGTCGCTTACACAAACGTCTGGTCTCCTGCCTTGAGCTGTCAGGAGAGGCAGCCCTGAGTAAGACGTGGCTTCCTGGCAGTCTAGTGGGATTTTCCTGCAGAAAATACTCAGGAGCACCCGGCCTGCAGCATCCACCACCATGAGACTTTGCTTATGGAAGCCAGGAGCCAATATCAGGGAGTAGCAATGAGGGGTCGCTCCCCGTCACACAGAGACAGCTGATTCCAGGCCCAGCCCAGCCATAACCTCCCTCACAATGATTCACATTTTCAAAGAAAAGTATTGCAGCTGGGCCCACGATGCAAGCCTGCAAACCGGCACCTGGGAGGTGGAGGTGAGAGGTAAGGAACTGAGTTTATCATCGACTCAGAGCTGGAGGCCTGCCTGGGCTGTGTGAAAGCCTGTCTCAAAGCCGAAGAAAGAGGGAGAAGTTCAAGGCCAACCAGGTCTACAAAGAGAGATACTACCATAAAAATAAAAAAGACAGGGGCTGCGGAGACGGCTCAGTGGTTAGCATGGTTGCCTCACAGGTGTAAGGACTGGAGTTCGAATCCCCAGAACCCGTGTGAATACTGGTTGGGCATGGTAGCCCACCTGTAATTCCGGCTTCTAAAGGCAGAGACGGGGTCCCCGGAGCAAGCGGGTTGGTGAGACTGCCCTTATCATCTAGCTCTGGCTTCGACTGAGAGACACTGCTTCATTGAATAAGATGTAAGAGCAATGGATTCCAGACGTCAACCTCAGGCCTCCACAGGCCCGCACACTCATGTACATGGGCGCACACATGTATGTGTTCCCACACATATGTAGACATGCATACGCACATGCATGTCTCACACACGAAAATGGGAAAAGAAAGAATACACGTGCTTTACGGTTTCCATTTCTTCATTCCCGTGTTCATCCTCGAGGCCTTGCCAAGACCTTTTCTCTTGAAACATCGGCCATTTGCTCCTCTCTCTGACTTACAAATGGGTTATTCTCCATCCAGGAGCATTCACTCTCTACATGGCCAGCTATGCTCCTTCTGCCGCCGCCTTCCCTGTCAGCAGGCCATTATACTACACTACCCGGGACCCCTCTTCAGAAGCCAGCAGCCCCAGCAATCCCTACGCACTTCCTCTCTGCCGTGCAAAGGTCCTCAGAAATAAAAGATTAGTCTGTTTCTTCTGTTTGTGTTTGAGACAGGGTCTCGCGCAGTCTAGACTGTCCTGGAACTCCTGCCTCAGTATCCCCAGGACTGCAGGGGTTGTACCACTGTGCTTGACTGATATACTGGTCCATGTCTTGTCTTTCTTTTTCTGGCAAGGTAGAGGGGGGTGGCGCAGGTCCCTTCTATATAGCCCTGGTTGGCCTAAAATTTGCTATAGCCCAGGTTGGCCTTGAACTCACAGACACTGACTGCCTCTGTCTCCTGAGAGCTAGGATTAAAGGCACAGGCTTATTTCTTTTATTGTGATACCTTCTTTTTGAGGGGAGGGGTTCAAGATAGGATTTCTCTGTGTAACAGCCCTGGCTATCCTGGAACTCTCTCTGTAGACCAGGCTGGCCTCAAACTCACAGAGATCCATCTGCCTCTGCGTCCTGAGTGCTGGGATTAAAGGCATGCGCCACCACCCCGCTGATGTTTTTTTTTTTTAAAGAAGTGGGGTTACATGCAGTGCAGACTGGCTTTGAACTCACTATAGAGACAAGGCTGTCCTCAAACTTCTTCTCCTCCTTCTACCCCCCAAGTGCTAGGAGGCATGTGACACCATGCCCTGCTTAGATTAGCCTATTTCTTTCTTGTGTGTGCACGCACATGTGTACATATTTGTATGTATGGGCATGCACATGTGTGTGTATCTGTGCATGCCTCTATGTGTGTGTGTGCATGTCCGTGTGTGCGTGTGTGTGTATTTGTGCATGCCTCTGTGTGTATGTGTGTGCATGGCTCTGTGTGTGTGCATGGCTCTGTGGCATGCACGTATGTGGAGGCTAAAGGTCAACCTCAGGTGTTGTTCCTTAGATGTCCGCCTTATTTTGTGAGACCAGGTCTCCCACTGGCCTGGAGCTCACATAGCAGGCCAGGCTAGCTGACCTGAGAGCCCAGGGATCTGTCTATCTGTCTCTGTCTCCCTAGTGTTGGGACTACAAGCACGCATCACCATGAATGGCTTTTGTATGTGACTTCTGAGTTCAAACTCAGATTTTAATGTTTGTGTCACAAGCAGTTTACTTGGCAGAACTCTCTCTTCACCCCTAGATTAATCCCTTTCTAAATAGGCCCAATAAGGCTTCTGGTCTGGCTATTCCTCTGGGAAGTTGGTTGGTCATGGGGGGTAGAGAAAAAAAACTTTCTATGCAGAAAAGCGACCCTCACCCTGGCCTGATTTGCATCCTTTTCCAACCTTGAAAGATGTTCCCAGAGAATACCCCTTTCTGTTTCTTAATTTCCTCCCTCACCTACCTGCCAGGCTAAAGCTGAATCTCTTGTTCTGAGGCATAAGGCAGCGGATGCTTCTCGGCTTACGGCCCTTGGCTTCAGAAAGCCCCTCTCCAGGACACACCAGCAGCAGGGCAGCCCCGTCACCCCAAAAGTACTGAGCATGTCCTTTCACAGGATTCCTCCCCTCTTGCCAGGTCACGGAGTCCAGACGCCTGGCAGGGACCACAGCACACAGGAGGGCAGAGCAGGAGAGGCCGTCTGGAGACTTCACAGAGAACTGGGACCCTGGCAAGAGAGGAGGACACCTCAGTTTCTCACGTGGTCTTCCCCAGTCTCCAGTGTCCAGAGAGGACTTTGCAGCCTCACTTACCTTTGAGCACGGAGACATCGTACACCCTCCAGTTCTGGTACTTGTGGTTCTGATCCAGCACCGTGCACCAGTACCGCCCAGCGTCTTCATCCCTGGGCCCCTCCAGCAATAAGGAGTAGTTCCCGAGGACTTTGAACCTGGAGTCATTTTCGGGTTTCCTTAGATCTGGAGCTGCCCTGTCTACTTGGATCTGGGCCACTAAGATGGTGGAGGAGGTTCCTGCAGGGCTGCGGAACCAGGTTAGGAGCTGGCCCCCACGTAGGGAAGGGGGTGAAGGACACGGCAGCTCCACTGACTCCCCGGAGACCACATAGACGGTGTGGATGCTGTCTGTGGAGAAACGGCGGTGTCAGAGTAGAGCCGTCTGTGCCTTCTCCAAGCCCCCACTTTGTCTCTAACTGCTGCCTGCCTTTCCTTTTGAGTCTCCAGGTTCATTTCTCAGTGACTGCTAAGCAGAAAGGGAGGTGGGCTGGGGGCATAGCTTAGTTAAGTGCTTGCCTGAGGTCTTGGGTTCCATGCCCAGCACTGAAAGAACAACAACAACAAAAAAACTCTTATCTGTGGATGGAGCTCAGATGGGAGGGTGCTTGTTTATTGCATGAAGCACTGACCCTGGCCCCAGCACTGGATAAACCCATATGCTGAATGTGCTGGTGCATGCTGGCGATCTTGGTGCATGCCAGCGATACTGGTGCATGCCAGCGATCCTGGTGCATGCCATTGATACTGGTACATGCCGGCGATGCAGACACCCAGGGACCAGAAGATCAGAAGTTCACTGTCATCCTCAAGGATGACATCTTTAAGGAGTTCAAGGCTACCCTGGGATTCATGAATCCCAGTAAGACTCGGGATGGGGACAGGGGAGGTGGGGTAGAGTATAAAGGCTTTCCATTTTTCCCTGCCAGCGAGAGGTTCTGAGACAGGACAGAAACAGGCTGCAATAGCTGGTGGAAGTCCTTATCTCTTCTAACATCTAAACATCTGTTTTTATTTCGTATAGGGAGCTAAGCCAGGGATGGCGCGCATGCCTGTAATACCAGCACTCGGAGGCTGAGGAAGGAGGTTACATTGTATAAGAAGTACCAAGCCAGCCAAGGCAATTATAAAGCAATGTCCTGTCTCAAAACAAACATAATAATAAAATAAGGGGAACTGTAAGCTGGTGGCACACACCTGCGGTAGTGGCATGCAGGAGGCAGAGGAAGGAGCGGGGCTGGGGCTGAGTTTCAGGGCCACCTGGACTGCTGGGAGCTTTCTTATTGATTTGACAAAATACCAAGCTAAAGCAACTTAAGGAAGTGAGATTTATTTATTTTTACTAATATTTTTTTTGTCTTTGTTTCTTTTGTTGAGACAGGGTTTCTCTGTGTAGCCCTGTCTGTCCTGGAACTCGCTCTGTAGACCAGGTTGGCCTCAAATTCACAGAGCTCCACCTGCCTCTGCCTCCCGAGTGCTGGAATTAAAGGTGTGTGCCACCACTTAGATTTACTGTGGCTCGTGGTTTAAGGAACACAGTCCATCGTAGTGGGGAATTTATGGTGGTAGAAATATGCTTGCCTCTAGATGGACTTAGGAGTAGACAAAGGGAACATCTCTCCTCTACTGGCTTTGTCCTTTCCCCATTTGAGTTAGTCTAGGACCCCAGTCCACTGATTGGTGCCACAGACATTTTAGGTAGTTCTTCCCTCCTCAGTTAAAACTCTCCGGAAATGCCCTCATTGACACGCCCGGAAGTGTGTGTACTACAGGAGTCACTATCACAATCACACTGCAAGACCCTCGTGGGTGTCCTCAAATCAGCTGCGTAGCTGAGAATTACCCAGATCTCCTGGTCTTGCTGTCGCCTCTCAAATTCTGGGATGGTGGGCAGTGCACACCCATTTCTGGGGTGACAGGGATCAAACTCTTGGCTGGAGATGAACCGAGACCTCTGTACATGCTAGGCAAGCATTCTTTGAGCCACATCCCCAGACCTAATCCTTACATTTTTGAAAACACAGGAAACTGTACATAGCTAGGCCCATGGTGCCTCTGGGTCTCCCCAGGACTGAAAGCGAAGAGAGCGCATAGAGGAGACGTCTGTCTTCCTGTGCATTTTCAGAAGTGCTGAGGAGGAAAAGCAGCAGCCCCTCCCAACTTTCCAAACAGCTGCAGGATGCTCCCCCCTTGCCCCTTACCTGCGGCAGCCTGGGGGTGCCCACACAAGAACAGGAGGAGGAGGGCGACCGTGGATGCCATGAAGACAGCCTGCCAAGTTGCCCTGCTCCAGAGACCTGGTGTTTCCAGGGAGGAAGCAGAACACAGATAAAGGCCCCACTCCCGGGGCTGGAGCCACTGGGCCTTGGGGGCAAGGAGAATGTGGGGGAGATAAAACTCAGTAGCATGTCTTCTGGGCAAAAAGGAACCTTCATCTTTAGCTCTTGGATGCAGTCCTGGTGTAAGCTGCTCTCGTGTGGAAAGAAGCCCAGATGTCTACCACTTCTCGGAGCCTTCTGGGCTTCTCATCTCTCAACCGTGAGCCAAATGACTCCGCCTGTGACATCAACCGTGAGCCAAATGACTCTGCCTGTTCTCTCCTTGGAACCCAACACAGAACTGTTCATCCAGACCGTGCTCCATCAGTGATCTCAAGTGACTTTTCCTGTGGTTACCTGGCATGCCATCGACCACTCCAGAACCCCGAGGAGTGTCTTTAGCTGTTCCTCAAGGAGAAACACAGCAGGGGCCTGGATTATTCATGACCTAGACTCGTGAGCACACCGTCATACACAACTAACTGCTTATGTTTAGTTAGTCTGCCGTTGCTGTTTTGTTTCTAGCCAGGGTTTCAGGCTGTCGGGGTTGTGCAGTTAGGGATGACCTTGACTTCTTGATCCTCTCCCTCCACCTCCCAAGGAATGAGGTGGGGTGATAGGTACGCATCATTATGAGCAGCTAGTTACTCATTTCAAATATAGGGCAAGTTCTTTGTCACCGAGGGATATCCCCAGCCATTAATTTATGGGCTGGTGAGTTGGCTCAATGGATAAAAGGCCTTTGCCAAGGAGCCTAACAGCCTGAGCTCCGTCCACAGGAGCCGCATGGAGGACAGAGAGAACAGACTCGCTGGCTATTTTTTGTTTTGTTTTTGCTATTTATTTATTCGTTTTTATTTTATATTCCCTCCCTCCACTCCTCTCATCCCCTCTTCCTGCACCCCTCCCCTTCCCTGGCTAGCTTTTATCATCAACATTACACCTTAGTGCCCTGTGGGAAGAATAATTTTTTTTTTTATTTTTGAGACAGAGTTTCTCTGTGTAGTCCTGGCTGTCCTGGAACTTGCTCTGTATACCAGGATACTCAGAGTATCCTGAACTCACACCGAGATCTGACTGCCTCTGACTCCTGAGTGCTGGGATTAATCATGCTCGCTACCACCTGGCTTGTTTCTTGAATTTCTTCCTTCAGTGACGGACTGTGATGTGGAAGTGGAAGATGAAAGAAACCCTTTCCTCAAGCTACTTCTGGTCATGGTACTTCACCACAGCAGTAGAAACCCTAACTAAGCCGGGTACGACAGTGTGCACCTTGAATCCCAGCACTCGAGAGGCAGAGCCAGGCGAATCTCTATGAAGCAGAGGCCAGCCTGGTCCAGGACAGCCAGCTCTACATACTGAGATCCTGTCTCAAAAACAAAATCAAACAAAACAAGGGGGAGGAGGGTAAAGCCCTAACAAAGTGTCTTAGATAGAGTTAACATTGCGTGATGAAACGACGTGACCAAAGCAACTTGGGAAGGCAAGGGTTTATTTGGCTTACACTTCCACATCATAGCTCATCATCAAAGGGAGTCAGGACAGGAACCCAAGCAGGGCAGAAACCTGGAGGCAGGAACTGATGCAGAAGCCAAAGAAGAGTGCTGCCTGCTTCTTTTCACCACACACCTGCACAACCACTAACAGCCACAGGGTGGAGTCCATACTGGGCTGCCTTGAAATCTCCTTTGCGGGTGCCATTAATCCAAGACTCTAGGACATGAAGGCTGTATGCATATGTGGATACATACACACACAATTTTAAAATTTGAACATGGTGAAACATAGTCTAATCCTAGCACTTTGAGATAGACTGGCCTGGAACTCTCTGCGTAGACCAGGGTGGCTTGGAACTCAGAGACCCATCGCTAGACTCTTCTTGAAGTTCTTGTCAAATGCTCCTACTTTCAGCCAGCGATCGTTCCAGAGCATGCTGACATTATGGGTTAGGAGGAAAAAAAGAAAAGATTTAAACACGCCGGGATTTGTTTGTTTGTTTTAACCCTCGACGTCCAGAATGCTTCTGACCAACTCCTGCACGGCGCAGCACCTTAGGTCCAACTGCGCGGAACCCTCCTCTCGCGGCGAGAACGCCAGGCCGGACCCGGCCACGGGGAAGAGCCGGTACGTGCTGACGTCACGCACACGCACGCACGCAGGACCTCTGAGGCCGAGGGCGGGGCCGGCGGGGACCTGAGGCCGAGGCACAGCGGCCCGAGCCGGGCCATGGCGAAGCTGCTGAGCTGCGTCCTCGGCCCCCGGCTCTACAAGATCTACCGGGAGAGGGACACGGATCGGGCCGCGTCTAGCGTCCCCGAGACGCCCACCGCCGTCCCCGCCCCCTCCTCCAGCTCCTGGGTGAGTCGCTTCCCCCCCGGCTGAGGACATGGTACGGTCCCCGCCGCGGCAGCCCCTCGCTGCCCGGACGCGTCCACTGTCGGCGGCGGGGGAGGCCGCTTGTCAAGCGGTCGCGCAGTCCGCCTGTGGGCGCTTCCCCGCTCGCAGTCACGCCGGGCCTGCCGCCGCCTCTCTCGCTCGCTCTCAGCGCTTGCGCCCGCTTCCCCCTCCGCGTCCCCCGGTTCGCGGCTGGTCCCAGTTGAGTCCGGAGTCGGCTTTTGCCCGTCTCCTCCCGAAGTCTTCCTCCCCTAGGCTGTGTTACAGACTTTCTCTCTAACCTGACTTTTCAGTTTGAAAATGACTTCCCCATGTCATGTCTCCACTTGTGCAGCACGAACCCACAAGCCTAGCCTGAAGACCAGGGTCGTCGCGTTCGCGACAGCCGCAGGTGGTGGTAGCCTGCCCTGCGAATCTTCTCTTCCCTTTTCATTGGCTGCAGATTGTGTTTTGTAGGAGTCTTTCCAAAGTGCCCACACCTCGTCACATTCTTCCCTCCCAGAATCGTCATGGAGTCTTTCATATCTACTCTCAACCCTCTTCCCGCATATACACAATCATGTTTATATCTTGGTTTTGGAGGGGAAAAGAAAAGAGCCAGTCTCCCAAATGCTGCTTTCACTTTTGCTTCCCAGTCAGGGTCAGAGGTGAGAAGTCAGACTCAGGGTCAGTAGAGGGGGCAGGAGTGTCCCAGGAGAAGTGGCCAGGGAGGCTGGAGCCAGGTGGTACGCGCTAGGACGTTAGGGCTTCTGGGTGGGAGGAAGGCTTGTCAGCTGGCAGGGTCCCTAACAGGCCGTCTGTTTTGGCAGGATACCTATTATCAGCCCCGTGCCCTGGAGAAGCATGCTGACAGCGTCCTGGCGCTGGTAAGTCAGTTCCACATCTGCGACTTGGTGGCTCTTGTCAGGCCCAGCCTGGGAGGTGGGGGTGCTCTGAGCTCTGTGCAGAAGAACTCACTAATGCATAAGCACCAGCCCACCCCTTAGTGCATACAGTTGGCACTCCCTCTCGGGGACTCCCTCTGTTGGAGCTGGTTGAGCCCTGAGGATGACACGTTCACCCTTGGGATCCTGTGCAGGTCTCTGAGCCTGCAGTCCCCAGTGACCTGTCCTCTTGGCAACTAACCTCTTTGGCTACAGAGGCAGCTGTTCCCTCTGGCAGCGTTCCTATGGTGACAGAGCCTAGGGCTGTCTTGAGTGGGGCCAACTACGAAGGCTTGATTAACTGAGTAGACAGAGAGGCTGGTGTCTCCAGTGTGATGAAACTGTGTCAGCCTCCCTTGTGCTCTGACGCACGACCTGGCAACAGATGTTTGTGACCCTACTGTGCGCATGATGTCAGGAGCAGAGCAGTTGAGTGTGTGGCTCCAGGATCCCCTGTCTGAGAGCCCAGGCCTGGGAGGCAGGACAGCGTGCTCACTGGCGTGTTGATTGCCTGTCTCCGTCTCTGCTGCAGGCTTCGGTCTTCTGGTCCATCTCTTATTACTCCTCTCCCTTCGCCTTCTTCTACTTATACAGGAAAGGTCAGTGTGCTTACTCTCAGAGGCGGCGGGGAGGAAGCGGGCAGGTGGCTGGCAGGACTTCTTCTTCCGCCAGGAGTCTTTTCCCCCTGAGTCAGTGGTTCTCAACCTTCCTAACCCCGTGACCCTTTAATACAGTTCCTCATGTGTGGTGACCCCCCAACCATAACATTTTTGTTGCTACTTCATAACTAATTCTGCTACCTTTATGACGCATCACGTAAATATTTTTGGAGACAGGTTTGCCAAGGGGTTCGTAGCCCCCAGGTTGAGAACCGCTGCTCCAAGAGCATGGTTTACCCAGAGAGAGGGTCTCGGATAGAGCTGTGGGCCCACTGGGAGGGTTGCTGAGAGGCTGGTGGGAGCCTCATGTCGTCTCTCTTCCTCCCAGGTTACTTGAGTTTGTCCAAAGTGGTGCCGTTTTCTCACTATGCCGGGACATTGCTGCTTCTGCTGGCAGGGGTGGCCTGCCTCCGAGGTGGGTGCAGAGGACCTGCAGGGAATAGCTGAAAATAATCTCACTTCAAGTGGCTCACACCATACATCCCATACGTGATAACCACCTAAACCATCGTGAGCTGGCGCTGCACCAGGGCTGCACAGAGCACCCGGCGGTGCAGCCACACATGCAGACGCTGTGCAGTCACAGATGCGCCGTCAGGTGGACCGCATTGTTTCCACTTACACAAGGCTCAGAAGAAGCATGAGCTGCCTCCTCTAATCCCAGTGCTTGGGTCAGAGTGAGGCGGGAGGTTGATGAGTTCCCGGCCAGCCTAGGCTACCTGGGCCAGCCCGGGCTGCTTGGGGGGTTTCTACCTCAATCAGTGAATAAGTATGTAAGCAAAGGTCAGAACACGTGCATATGTGATGAGACCCAGAAGACACACACGTGTGGTCCTCTCAAAGACTGCCAGGGGCAGTACAGGCTGTGGAGATCCCTGGTGGGAGATGGCTCTGGTTTGGTTTTTGTTTTTGTATTTTTTACTCATTTTTAAAATTGTGCCTCTGTGTGTGTGTGTGTGTAGGTCTGTATTTAGGTCTGTGTGCATGAGTGCAGGTGCCTGAAGAGGCCAACGGAGTCAGGTGACCCTGGAGCTGGAGACACAGGCGGTTGGTTGTAGCCACCTGATGTGGGTGCTCGGAACCAAATTTGGGCCGTCTGGGAGAGCAGTGTGTGCTCTTCACTGTTGAGCCATCTTTCTAGCTCAGTACTTTGCATTTTTAAAAAAGGATTTGTTTATGCACTTTTTATCAATGTGGGCGTGTGGGCCTGATTTGCCTTTGTGTATCACGTGTGTGGATTCTCTTGGAGGCCAGCAGGCGTCAGATAGCTGGGAACTGGAGATACAGGCCTTTGTGAGCCACCTGATGTAACAGGTGCTGGGGGTGAACCTGTGTCCTCTGGAGGAGCAAGAGGAGCTTTCGCCACTGAGCCATCTCTCCAGCTCTTATTTGTATTTTTAACTGAATTCTGCCGGGCGGTGGTGGCACATGCCCCTAATCCCAGTGCTTGGGAGGCAGAGGCAGGCAGATCTCTGAGTCGAGGATAGCCAGGGGTACAGAGGGAAACCCTGTCTCAGAAAACAATCAACAATAAAGCTGTATGTTGTCTGTGGATAGCCCAGGATTCTAGGTGTACCCCACCACACCCGGCTGCATTTACTATCTTGACATAAATGGCACTCCACACGAACTCTTCTCAATGTTGTGTTGATGCCGTGGAGCCCAGTTTTGCTTTCCTTGTAGCGCTTGCCCTCTGGCAGCCTCCCATTGGCTGGTTTGTTGTCTTTTCCCCTCCTCACCCACCTCAGGACTAGGAGCTGTGTCTGTCTGCCTGCCTGCCTGTCTCCGTGGGTAGGATGATCCCTAGCACACGGCACCTGCCAGGTCCGAGTCGGGGAAAATGTAGAGCTCAGGCCTCCTCCCTACAGGAGTGAGGAGAGGCATCACCACTGAGGCCAGCTGCCTTCGGGAAGAGAAAGGAAGCCAGCAGAAGCTCCAGGAATTGGAGGGGACAAGGATGGGTCAGGAGCGAGTGAAAAGGGGCCCCCGAGAGGCAGGAAGGGTCAGGGGGGCAAACGCAGGGAATGAGGGTGGGGAAGTAGTTGTGAGCAAGGCCTTGGCACCATGGGCAGGGGGTTAGGAGCCCGCAGAAGCAAGCTGGGGACCCCCTGGAGAGGACAGGAAGAAACAGGCTTAGCACAGGAGTAGTAAGTTTGCAGGGCTTTGACAGCTCTGCTAGGGAGAGACTTGCTGGTTTACAGAGACAGAAACTGCCAGGCCCTAGCGTCTGGGAGGCTGAGGCAGGAGAGTAGCTGAGAGCTCTAGGTCATCCTGGCCTGTGTACTGAATTGCAGGCCACCTGGGCACAGAGTAAACCCTGTTTCCAAAACAAAACAAAAGAAATGAACTGAAGTGTCCGGTATGTGATGGATGCCGGGAATCTCAGTACGTGGGAGAGTCAAAGCCAGAACTTACGGCATAGTGAGTTCCAGGCCAGCTAGAGCTACACAGCGTGACCATATCTCAGAAGAAAAAGCAAAGCAAAACAGACAGAAGAACAGAAGGGCTGGTGAAATGGCGTAGCGGGTAAAAGCTCTGGCTGCACAAACCTGGAGACTTGAGTTCAATCCCCAGATCCCACAGTGGGAACAGAGTCCTGACGCTGTCCCCGGGTCTACTCATTCCCGCTGTGGCGCTCGCATGCCCACACTCAAACACGCGCACACACAATATAAAATAATGAGACTCTCAGGAGAAGACTCCTGCAGCTGTGTCCCCACGTGAGAGGCCCTTGATTCCTTCTGCTTCTTTGTCCTTCCAGGGCCGCCTCGCCCATTTCCAATTCATCTCTTAATTCCTTGATATCTGGCTTCCCAGTTCACCTAATACGTTTTCTGTCCTCTCTGTCCAGGCATCGGCCGCTGGACCAACCCCCAGTACCGGCAGTTCATCACCATCTTGGAAGCCACACATCGGAACCAGTCTGCAGAAAACAAGGTGAGGGTCCTGCTGCCCCGCCTCCCCGAGCTCCAGGCACCAGCTTCTGCTGGGTCTCTACCACACACTGCCATGCGCTTTCTGAGCGTCTCATGGATAGTCGGCTAGAACATTCCGCTCCCTCTCCACTTCCACGCTCGAGAATTGTCTCAGCATAGATGCCCGCAGTGTCCCTGAGAAGAGGAGCCCTCTGTCCCAGCGGCTCAGTTCTGAGCACCACACTGGCTTTGGGATAGACTGAATTGGGCAGGTGTGTGCACTCCCGTGCCCGCAGGGCACCGCATCCTTTAAACTGTGCCAGGCCTGCTGTTACTGGAGTGACTGTCTTTGGGATGGGCTCTGGGGCCTCATACAGCGACTTCCTGCTGCAGAGGGGTCAGGCATGCTGCACACGCCCTTCCCAGTCGTCTGCCTCTTGGCCTCTTTCCTCAGACGTACAATGAGGAGTAAGACCAAGAGGCTCCTGACCTGTCAGTGACCTGTGTCAGGGTGCCACGTGTCCGGCCAAGCCTGGTTGGGATGTGCTTTGCTCGTCCTGTTTTCTCATTTACATTTTTGTATATTTTTTTCCATTGCTCTTTCTTAGACAAGTTATTTTTGAAAATGTCAGAAGCATTTCTGTGGCAAAAATAAAAAATAATCCTCAAAATAGAGACCATGGAGCTCTGGGTATGGGGGAGGACAGTGGATTATGAAGACGCAGCCCCACTGCCCACAGCGCGTGGCCCAGTGCAGTAGGGGGACGCAGGCAGAGGTAGTGCTGGCCTCTGGACACCATGGCTGGGGAGTGAGGTGGCTGTGCGCACGGGGGAGCCCACTGTGGGTGTGACTGTCCTCTCAGCCATGGGACCATCAGTTTATTTGGCTGGGGGAGTCTCCCAAGACACAGCTTCTCTGTGTAACCCCGTCTGTGCTGTAGCTTGCTCTGTAGACCAGGTAGGGAGGATGACTCGGCAGCCAGCAGCCCTCATCCCATCTTTGCACAGAAGCATCACCCTTAGGGTGGGTCAGCCTTAGATATTTCTGTGGTGGTTTTTGTTTCTGTTTTTGAAGACAGGGTCATGCTATGTAGCCCAGGCTGCCCTGGTATTTCCAGTGATCCTCTTGCCTCTTGGGTGAGGTCACAACATATGCTACCATGAAATAGAATCTCACTCCACATCCCAGGCTAGCTTTAAACTCCCTGTACGTCCCCGGCTGGCCCCCAGCTTTGGAATGTTGGGATTGTAGACACAATGCTGTTGTTCCTGGCTTTTTCAGTGTTTGGGTGGCTTTGGGAATTGAACTTAGGGCATCATGAATGCTAAGCAGCACCCTACCCCAGCCTTAGATTTTCAGGAGCAGGGTTAAGAGTTGTAGAGATAGACAATGAGCTGGCCGGGGAGGCAGCTGCCTGCTCCCAGTATTGTGGTCATAGAAGTGAGAAGGCCCTGACCTCCGCTCGCTGTCCCTGCCCGATAAGGCTGTCGAGGATCACAGCTGGGCCTCCCTTCAGCTCTCACTTGTCCGTTCTTCTCCTTTCTGTGCCCACCGCAGAGGCAGCTGGCCAACTATAACTTCGACTTCAGGAGCTGGCCAGTCGACTTCCACTGGGAGGAGCCCAGCAGCCGGTGAGGCTCCAGTTATTCAGCTCTTCCCCGTTGGCCCTGCCTCGCAACCCTGTCCTCATCCCTCCCGCATCCCCCAGACATCTTCGGTCTAGCCTGCTCTTCCTCACCCTGTTCTCTTCCTTGTTCCCTTCCTCAGCAAGGGGTCCCGAGGTGGCCATTCCCGCAGGGGCGTGGCCCTGCTCCGCCCAGAGCCTCTGCACCGGGGAACAGCAGACACATTCCTCAACAGGGTCAAGAAGCTGCCGTGCCAGATTACCAGGTAGGAAGTGGGGGGGAGGCAGCTGGGGGAGGGGATGTAGGCAGGGCCCCTGGACTCTGACTTTGGGGTCTCGTGCTGTGTGTCTCATGCGGGGGGAGGGGGGCTCTGTGAGGCCCAGGCTTCTTTGGGGAGCACTTGGAGAACCAGGATGCTGCAGGTCTACTGATGCAAAGCTCCGAGCAGCTGGAGGAGCAGCAGGCCCCTCAGTGAAGACAAGACTCCTTGCTTTTCCTGGACAGGCTCTAGGGTGCCACTGTACAGTTGTCCTGGCCCTGCTGCTCGACTCCCCATCTTGGCTCTCACTGTGCCTCAGTTTCTTCATCTGAGTGCCTACCTCACTGGAATTGTTAGATGAACTGGTAACACTGGGAATGGCAGCCACTTTCCCTGCCTGCCTGTGGGCAGAGCAAAGCCAGAGGGCTCAGTGGTGTGGTGGGAACTGGCGGTTTCAGACCAGCTGTGGCAGACTGACAGAGAGACACCCCCCCCACACACACACACCCACATACACACACGCCCACTGAGTGCTCAGTCTCACAGAGCAGGAGATGTTGGGAGTGAGCCCCAGGCTCTAGGATGCTGAGGAAGGGGGAGGGACTTCTCTTTGGCTGTTGAAACCTGACCTGAGAAAAATTTCTGAGGGGATGTTGGCAGGGTGGCGCAGTGATGCCCTCGGCTTAGCCGGAAGTGGCTACATGCCCACCGCATCTTACCTACCGCGGGAGTCCACACACATGGAAGGGGTACTCTCCTTGGGCAGCTCCTCTGTGGCAGGTATTGTCACCATGAACATAACAGCCGGGTGTCTGCTCTGACAGGAGTGTCGCCCAGGCTGGTCCTGAGTCCCGGTCCTCCCGAGGACTGGGAACACAGGTGTGTTGCTGTGCCTGGCTCTGTGAGTCTGGAGGTCACTGTGGTGAACCACAGGCCGCCACTTGTGTTGTTTTGAGTGGTGCCGGGGTAGGACCACACTAGGCCAGTGCTCCCCCACTGAGCAGCAGTCACCCGGTCCTACTTGAGGATAAAACTTTGAAACACGTTCATGTATGTATGTGTGGGGCCCTCCTACCGTGTGGGGCCCCAGCATTGAATGCCTGTTAGCAAATCCCTCTACCCAGTGAGCCATCTTGCTGGCCCTTGAGAACCTTTAATAAGGTGTATTTTTATGCATTAACAGAATTATATTTGAGAACTGCACTTATGTGTTGTACCTAGAAATTGTCTCGTAAAACTCTCGGGGTCATATCCAAGCAGTCCCCAGTTTGCTATAGTTTAGCTTTTGAGTTTTGGATTCGTTCCCTGCCTAGCAATGGGTAGCGTGGTCTGTGGTGCCACGCAGGGCCTGAGTCACTCCCTCCTCAGCCAGGGTGCTTTCCACTGGTGTGGGCGGCTCCACCGTCGTGTTCAGTCGGCTGTGGGGGCCAAGTGCTCTTGAGGCCTCTGTTATTTCCAACTTATGATGTTTTTTCAGGACATAACCTGACATAAGTTTGGGGGCATCTGTGCATTTGTATCGTACTGGGCCACAATATAAAATGTTTTTGGTGTTTTCATAGCTGGGACCCAAACGCAGGGGCTCACACGTGCTAGGCAAGCCCTCTGCCACTAAGCTATGTATGGTCTGCATTCCTGAAACCCTAAAATGGACATCTTATAGAAAAGGTTGGGAAACACCGACTTGCACGGTTTCATCGAGGGCTGACAGTGGGCAAGGTTAGCATGCCCTGGAGTTTGACTGCAGGTGCTGAGATCAGTCCCTGGGCCGTGCTGGCCTGGCCTCACTACCCGTGTCCCCACAGCTACCTGGTGGCGCACACGCTGGGGCGCCGGATGCTGTACCCGGGCTCTGTATACCTGCTCCAGAAGGCACTCATGCCTGTGCTGCTGCAGGGCCAGGCCCGCCTGGTGGAAGAGGTGAGACTCCACCTGCTGCCCGCCCTGCCACCCTAGGGATGCGCTCCCGCCCTCATGACCTGTTTTTTGCATCTCCCTTGCTCAGTATAATGGGCGCCGGGCAAAACTGCTCTCCTGCGATGGTAACGAGATTGACACCATGTTTGTGGACCGGCGGGGGACAGCTGAGCCCCAGGGACAGAAGCTGGTGAGAAGGGGCAGGGAGCAAAAGGGGGTGGTAGGGGGCAGTAGAGTCTAGGGCCCCAGTGCCACAGAGCCTTTGCTGTGGAACCTCGGTTAGGAATAATGTCATCCAAAACAAAACAAAAACTACTGGGCGGTGGTGGTGTATGACTTTATCCCAGCCTCAGAGGACAGAGGCAGGTGGATCTCTGAGTTCAAGACCAGCCTGGTCTACAGAGGGAATTCCAGGGCAGCTAGGGAAACACAAACTCTTGTCTCAGAAAAAAAAAAAAAAAGAATAATGCCGTCTTCCAGCTCCCCCCAGGACCTCTCCATAGGTAGCTCTGAGAGGAGCAGGAGGAGGACATGGAGTTGGGGTTTCTCAGTTAGCACTTGCTTAGCTTTCATGCTCAGTCCCACATACGCTGAGAATGGGGGTGCGTGGCTGCAACCCCAGCACTCAGGAGTGGAGGCAAGGGGATCTGGGGCTCAAGGCCAGGGCTTTGTTGATGGTTCAGTGGCTGAAGTTTGCCGTGCAAGCGCGAGGACCTGAGTTCTGATCGCCAGAGCGCGTGTAGAGCATGTGCAATGCAGCCACAAACAGCACAGGCGGAGTGACGGCAGAGCTGTCGAGCACACAGCACAGGCGGAGTGACGGCAGAGCTGTAGAGCAGAGCACACAGCACAGGCGGAGTGACGGCAGAGCTGTCGAGCACACAGCACAGGCGGAGTGACGGCAGAGCTGTCGAGCACACAGCACAGGCGGAGTGACGGCAGAGCTGTAGAGCACACAGCACAGGCGGAGTGACGGCAGAGCTGTCGAGCACACACATGTGCGCACACACGAGTGTGCACATGAGCGCTCATGCACACACACAAGTTTAAGGTCTCATCCTTGGCTACACGCTGAGTTGCAGCCAGCCTGTGTCTCAAAAAAGAAGTAAAAGTTCACAGATTAGAGCCTCATAGGGACGCAGAACTGTAGTGTGCGCAATTCCCCCCTCCCGAGTTCAGTCACCAGCACCAGAAACGGACAGAGGAAAGGACTGTCTGAGCTCGGGATACAGGGAGCCCAGTGTGCAGGAAGCACACACAAAGCCTGGCATGGCGACCCTGTCACCCAGCACTGAGGAGGCAGAGGATCTGCCACATACTGAGTTCAAGGCCTGTCCGGGACACAGAAGACCCCGAGGCCCCGCAACAACAGACAGTAGATGGGTGGTGGTGCAGGCTGGATTCTGCGCCCAGGAGGTCAGGCAGGCTTTGAGTTTCAGGCCAGCCTGAACTACCTAGCAAGATTCTGCCTCAAGAAAACAGAAAGGTGGCACACGTCTTTAATCCTAGCACTTGGGAGGCAGAGGCAGGCGGATCTCTGAATTTGAGGCCAGCCTGGTCTGCAAGAGCTAGCTCCAGGACAGCCAGGACTGTTTCAGAGAAACCTATCTTGAAAAACAAAACAAAAATCGTTTGCCACATGCTCACTGCCTGTGAGGTGGGACTGTGTGAGTCCACTCTGTGGGTGATGGACTCGTCTGCAGAGTGGCTGCCAGCCTCGCAGCTCGTGAGCAGTGCTGGAACCTGACCTGGGTGGCCAGGCCCCAGTGTTCTGTGTCCTTAAGGTGGCCCTGGCCTGGAAAGACTGCAGGAGTCCAAGGTTTGGGCTCTCCTGGCTGTCACTATCTCTGAGCTTCAGCTTGGCGCAGCGAGCAGAAAAGCTGTCTGCTCACTTCGGAGAATCATAGGCCCTAGGGCATGGGCTCTGGGTCCACCCCCAGCTGTCCCCAAGCCCCCTCATCCCGTCCTGTTAGAGGCCTCCCTGGTGGCCTGAGCTCAGCCTGGATGGTCTGATGGTCTCCTGAGGCTCTGCTGCACAGACTGCCCACCCCAGCACCCTCCCAGCCCTCCTCCTCTTCCTCCCCAGGTGATCTGCTGTGAAGGAAATGCGGGGTTCTATGAGGTGGGCTGTGTCTCCACACCCCTGGAAGGTAGGCCCTTGGTTCATGTTCCTTCCTGGCACTGCGGTAGCTTCGTCATGCTTGCCTGCCTGCCCTTCCCCACAGGGTCACACAGCCTCACCTCCTCCCTGTGTTACAGCTGGCTACTCCGTCCTGGGCTGGAATCACCCCGGTTTTGCTGGAAGCACGGTGAGACCCTGTCCGGAACCCGTCCTTTCCCAGGGTTGTGCGTGTCTTCCTCTGCTCAGCCATGGGAGGAAGGAAACTGGTGCCTGTTTCTGCAGGGCCTTCCACGTGTGACCTGGGTGCTGGGGACGCCGACAGGCAGAGGGGCACAGTGGGTCCCATTGTCTCTGTGTTACAGGGTGGCTGCGAGAAGGGTCCACACTAGGTGAGCTATCCTCAGGCTGACCCCGCCCTGCTTCTGCCATCTTCCTGCAGGGGGTACCATTCCCACAAAATGAGGCCAATGCCATGGATGTGGTAGTTCAGTTTGCCATCCACCGCCTGGGCTTCCAGCCCCAGGATATTGTCATCTACGCCTGGTCCATCGGAGGCTTCACTGGTACCTGCCACCCCTGCTCGTCCCACCCAACACAGATTCTTGTCCCTGCCTAGGAGATGTGGGCACAGGCATTGGTAGCTCCCAAAGGGGGAAGCGGCTTCCAGAGAAAGAGGTTGAAGTGGATAAGAGGGACCTAAAGGAAAGGTGCCTGCTTGCACTTCTGAGCCACCCCCTTCTTGTTCTGCTAGCCACGTGGGCAGCCATGTCCTACCCAGACATCAGTGCTGTTATCCTGGATGCCTCCTTTGATGACTTGGTGCCCTTGGCCCTGAAGGTCATGCCCGACAGCTGGAGTGAGTGCAGCTCCCCTGCTTGTTCTGGGGGAGGGGTGGCCAGCTCTGGGCTCTTCCGACTAGGTCCTGTCCAGTGGACGGGGGGGTGGGGGGTGGACAAGGTCTTCATCTCTGCCCCCCTCACCGTGTCCCCCCAGGAGTCCTGGTGACCAGGACTGTGAGGCAGCACCTCAACCTCAACAACTCGGAGCAGCTGTGTAGGTGAGAGCGGCCATCGCCTTAGCTGGCCACCTTCCCCAGGCCCTGTGAGACCCTGAGTCTGCTCACTCACAATCTGGCAATGACAGGTGAAGCCTGGCTCCACAGGGGGCTTCCCCAGGGCCAGTCTGAGCCTGCACCCTCCTGCCTCCAGTGGTGGCCTGGCTCTCTCTGAGCTCTCCTTCCTGCTGCTCTGTTCCGAAGGTTCCAGGGCCCTGTGCTGCTGATCCGCAGAACCAAGGATGAGATCATCACCACCACGTGAGTGCCCTGGCTCCACACACACGCACACACACACCACGTGATTGCCTCGGCTCCACACACGCATGCACACACACACATGCCACGTGAGTGCCCCGGCTCCACATACATGCGCGCACACACACACAGGTTTGCGCACACACACCATGTGAGTGCCCGGGCTCCTTCCGCCTATGCCTACCATGTACCCGGGTCTGGAGACTCTCCCTGCCCAACCCCCCTAACCAGGGTATCTCTGGCTGCCCCCAGGGTTCCTGAGGACATCATGTCCAATAGAGGCAATGACCTCCTGCTGAAGCTCCTGCAGTTCCGGTGAGAGCTGGGGATGTGCACAGCTAGGCCGACAGCAGCACAGGGAAGAAGTGGGGTGAGGGCTGAGCAGTGCAGTGGTTCCATCCCATCCTGTCCCCCCAGGTACCCTCGAGTGATGGTGGAGGAGGGGCTCCGAGCTGTGAGGCAGTGGTTGGAGGCCTCGACCCAGCTGGAGGAAGGTGAGGCACCTGAGGTGGGCGGGCCGGGCGGCAGGGCCTGGTGAGGAGGCTTGTTGATGGACACTCTTCTTTCTCCCTGGGCAGCTTCCGTTTACAGTCGGTGGGAGGTGGAGGAGGACTGGTGTCTGTCGGTGCTCCGCTCCTACCAGGCAGAGCATGGACCCGACTTCCCCTGGAGTGTGGGTAAGGAGGACCCGCGTGGTGGGGTGTGAAGAGGGGGACGGATCCTGGATCCCAGACAGCAGATTTGAGGGCCTCTTCTCTGCAGGGGAGGACATGAGTGCGGATGGGCGGAGGCAGCTGGCGCTGTTTCTGGTGAGCTCAGGAGTGGGGTGAGGGAAAGGTCCTGTGGAGGGGGCTTATGCAGGGCTGAGGCATGGGCTCGGGAAGGTGCTCACATCACCCACTCTGCCTTTCTCCAGGCCCGGAAACATCTGCACAACTTTGAAGCCACGCACTGCACCCCACTCCCAGCCCAGCACTTCCAGATGCCCTGGCACCTCTAGGGACCACATTTAGACTCTTCTGGAAGGACGAGATGGGAGGAGACGTGAGGGGACGTTTTGTGATTCTCTCTATTGGTGTTGCTGTTTATAGTCTGGGCAGTGGGGCTACCCTCTGACCACTGTCCTCTTGCACGTTCCCCTCATCCACATGGACGCACTAGCGCTCCCCAGCACACACCCTGCATTAAATGAATGATTTATTCCTAATAATTAATAAAAAGGTATTTTTTCTACTATCTGGCTGACTGTGAGGTTTTTTTTCCAGATGTCCAGGCAACTAGTGGCTAGGGTAGGGGGAGCAGAAGCCCCAGAGGGTGAGACTTTGGGAAACTCCACTCGGGCCAGTTTAACTCTGTCTCTGCCACAGCCATCATGAACTCGGTCTCCAGTCCAATGCAGACCATTTCAGCACTGTGCCCAATGTATGCATAGAGCGCCCCGGCTCTCATGGCTTCCTCCCAGGCCTTGCCCTGGCCTGGGAGGTGGCCCTGATTGGCAACAGCAGTCTGTAGGGGACAGTTTTGCCGGCTTAGCTTTTCTCCTGAAGGGACCTGTCCCTCTCCCCCCTTTTCTTGCTCAGCTCTTGCTATCTCTGCAAGGGACAGGGAGTGATCCTGCAGCAAACCAAACCCTGTCCTCAGAGTTGTCACCAAGTCTGCACACCCTGTTTACAGTCCAGCAAACAGGGCCAGTGGGGAGCCGGGGCCAGGTGCCAAGTCCTGTCATCCTGTCCTGGCCTCCTTCCCTTGGAAACCTCTCTTCAGGTGAAGTAACCCCAGCTCCTCCACTTGGGGCCATTGTTTTCAACAACAGTGGTTAGCAAAGGCCTCAGCATTTTGTGCTGGTTAGTCTTGGGGTGATCCTGTGTGGCCTCTGATCCCAGGGTACCACTTCTGACCATGGGCAGAGGCCATCAGGCAGCTCAGGGACAGTTGACAGTGTGCTGAACCCTAACACAGCGGAGGGCTGAGGATGAGGTGACATGACAGGTTTGGGGTGAGGAGGGGAGGTGGTCCTCACCTCCCAGTGCTCAGCTTCAGCACAGCAGAGCTGCTACCGACGGGTGGATGTGCGGATGTGCGGATGCGCTCTCTGACCCACCCTGGAGGTAGACACAGTGGGAAGTGGGTAGCAAGAGTGTTGCTACTCTTGGCAGGGCGTGGTGGCGCACACCCTTAGTCCCCACACTCAGTAGACAGAGGCATGCAGATCTCTGTGAACTCGAGGCCAGCCTGATAGCGCCATAACATAACAAGTTCTAGGTCAGCCAGGGCTACTTAGTGAGACCCTGAAAAAGAAAAAGAAAAAAAAAGCCAAAGCCAGTTTGCTCATGAACCTTACCCTGCAGTTCCAGGCCAAATTCGCTAAGGGACACGCTAGTCCTAGCTCCCCTTCCTTGGGACACAGAGCTTCCCTTCCTAGTCAGCCGTCAGGAACTGCAACCCCACCACCTCCCAGAACTTACACATCAGGAGGAGCCCTTGGATATCTAAGATGGGAGGGGAGCAGGACACACACCCCGTGAACTCTGAGTCACCCAGGGGCTGTAGTCCACTTCGGATTACTCCCCATGTCCCACAATCTCAGAGTGGGGCCTGGCTCACTGTTCATTTCTATACACCAAGGCTCCGCAAACATAGGCAGTTAGCTAAGAAGTCCCACCCCACAAGCTCTGGGTTCTGGGTGCCAGGTGAGGCCTGCCTGGAGCTGGTCTCCAGAAGGATACTTGGAAAGACAACCCGAGCAAAGCGGGGAGGTCCCTGAACCTCGGACAAGGCCACATCTTTCCTTCTTCTTACTGACCAGGTCATAGGCCTGCTCTGTCCCCAGGGTGGCATGAAGATTTGCTCCAAGACCCAGAAGGGGCATGTTTCCTCCAAACCTGTCAAAAACAGGCAAGGGCCCTGGAGTGAACGCCCTTGAGGGTGGAGGCCCAGCCATTGCGAAAAGCTGGGTCTCTATTTGTCCTCCTTGTGAACCTAGGCATCTATAACATTCAGCTAAAGGCTCAGTTTCTCCGAGTGACTTCCCCAACAGAAGCTGGCTCTCCAAGGCCGTCACTGTGGCCTGTCCCTCCTTGTCCTCAGACCCTGTCCATCCATCACTGTCTGTTTACCTTCTGGTATCCCTTACCACAAGGGATGTGGTCATCTGCCACTGTCACCATGATGTCTATTGCAAAGTCCTTCTACCTCAGGAAAACCTTCAGGGAAGCTGTTGTCATAGAAACGAGCTGTCCGGACCCTGGATCCTCTCCAGCCATCTCCAACAGCTGACAGGAACAAAGGAGTGGGTAGCTGGGGAGGTGACTCTGCTCCCGGACCACCGGGAGTTGGACTCCTAGCACCTACACGGTGGCTCACAGCTGTCTCAGATTCCATGCCCTCTTCTGTCTTTCACAAGGTACAGAGACATACTAAGCAAAACAGCCATACACAAAATGATTTTATTTTATGTACATTGGTGGTTTTGCCTACATGTGTGTCTGAGTGAGGGTGTCAGACCCTCTGGAACTGGAGCTACAGACAGTTGTGAGCTGCCATGTGGGTGCTGGGAATTGAACCTGGGTCCTCTGAAAGAGAAGCCAATGCTCTTAACCACTGAGCTATCTCTCCAGCCCATAATTTTTTTATTATTATTATTCCTAAAAAGAAGCAAGGGCTTTAGACCACACGTCAAAGAAAGGCTCACGGTCTTGAAGCCTTCCCAGGGCTGCACCCGCCCTGCTGGTCCCAAAGCCCCGACCTCCTCGCCTTACAGCAGGAATTCAGCCTTTGCAGCTCCTTCCTAGAGCAGGCAGCACAGGTGGCGGGGCCAGAGCAGCCCGGTGCGCTCTTCAAGACTCCTCTGGGGGGCTGGAGAGATGGCTCAGAGGTTAAGAGCATTGCATGCTCTTCCAAAGGTCCTGAGTTCAATTCCCAGCAACCACATGGTGGCTCACAACCATCTGTAATGAGGTCTGGTGCCCTCTTCTGGCCTGCAGGCATACACACAGACAGAATATTGTATACATAATAAATAAGCATTTTTTAAAAAAAAAAGACTCCTCTGGGGCTGGAGCAATGGCTACATGCTCTTCCAAAGGTCTGAATTCGATTCCCAGCAGTCACATGGCTGCTCACGACCATCTATAGTGGGGTCTGATGCCCTCTTCTGGATAAAGTTGATAGAACACGTGTATACATAAAATAACTCTTAAAAAACCAAAAAACAAACAACAACAACAAAAAAAACTCCTCTGATTTCTGACACTGCGCTCATTCAACAGACATTTGTATCCTGCGTCGGTGGGTGCCAGGTCCTCCCCCGGTCCTCCAACAGCACAAGCTTCTTTTAGTCCCTCTTCCTCCCCGGCCCATCCCTCATGGCCTCGGGTTTCTCCCTCAGTCCTGAGATGTGACAATTCTTGGAAAGTTCTGACAGTAGGTGCGGGCCTGGGCTGTGGGGTCCAGCCTCGAACTTCCAGACGGACAGTACACTAAAGCAGCTTGTGTCTCCCGTGGCACAATGTGGCTTAAAGTGAAAAATAAAAAGGTCTCAAGTCGGGGGCTGGAGAGATGGCTCAGAGGTTAAGAGTACTGATTGTAGAGCACTGATTGTTCTTCCAGAGGTCCTGAGTTCAATTCCCAGCAACCACATGGTGGCTCACAACCATTTGTAATGAGATCTGGTGCCCTCTTCTGGCCTGCAGGCAGACATGCAGACAGAACGCTGTAAGCAAAATAAATAAATAAATCTTTTTTTAAAAAAAAAAAGTTTCAAGACTGCAGCCTACCTGGGGAGAAGAAGCAAGAGGTCCAGCCGTGGGTTCCCGGGACCTGAGAGGACGACTCACTTGCAGAGCGCACCTAGAGTGTCTGCGGTTTCAAGCACTGAGAGCTTGGCTGCTCCAAACCCTTAGGCTCCTCCCTGCTCGTGCCTACCGAGCTGCGCCTGCGCGGGGCCAACCCTGCATCCTCCCTGGAGCCAATGCGCTGTCAGCCGTGGAGCACTGAGTCCGTGGGTGCAGAGACCAGACAGACGCACTGACCCTTATCCGAGCCCGGCGGGGCAGAGAGGGGTGGGCCCTGGTCACTTTGTGCAAGCCCGCCCCGCTTTTTTGGCCTCAGGTTCTGTTCTGTCTGACACAAAACCTGCGGTGTTTTCACACTGTAGAGCTCGGCGTGGCGGTGCTGTCACCCCAGTGTAGGGAGACTGGGGCGGGAGGACCAGTTCCAGGGCAGCCCGGTCTATGCAGGCCACACAGAGCTCCGGAGCGAGAACTTGTCTGAAACTTTACTAAACTACCTCCATTCATTCACAACGTCTGCGCACTCACCTCTTTCCCAAGCCCTATGTCGCCATCTTTTGGCTGAACCGAGGAATTGCGCTCAGTCCTGGTTTCGACTCTGCCCGACATTGAAGGAGCCACACAGCTAGCGTTCCCGCCCCCTCTCTCTTCTATCATCTATCTACAGGATCCCTCTATCTACTGTGCCCTCTCCACCACTGCCCAGCGCCCCCCCTGCTCTGCCCTCCCCACCACTGCCCAGCGCCCCCCCTGCTCTGCCCTTCCCACCACTGCTCAGGTGCCCGCCCACACTCTGCCCTCCCCACCACTGCTCAGGTGCTCCGCCCACACTCTGCCCCACCACCACTGCTCAGGTGCCCGCCCACGCTCTGCCCTCCCCACCACTGCTCAGGTGCTCTGCCCACACTCTGCCCTCCCCACCACTGCTCAGGTGCTCCGCCCACACTCTGCCCTCCCCACCACTGCTCAGGTGCCCGCCCACGCTCTGCCCTCCCCACCACTGCTCAGGTGCTCCGCCCACACTCTGCCCTCCCCACCACTGCTCAGGTGCTCCGCCCACACTCTGCCCTCCCCACCATTGCTCAGGTGCTCCGCCCACACTCTGCCCTCCTCACCACTGCTCAGGTGCTCCGCCCACGCTCTGCCCTCCCCACCACTGCTCAGGTGCCCCCCCACGCTCTGCCCTCCCCACCACTGCTCAGGTGCTCCGCCCACACTCTGCCCTCCCCACCACTGCTCAGGTGCCCCCCACGCTCTTCCCTCCCCACCACTGCTCAGGTGCTCCGCCCACACTCTGCCCTCCACACCACTGCTCAGGTGCTCCGCCCACACTCTGCCCTCCCCACCACTGCTCAGGTGCTCCGCCCACACTCTGCCCTCCCCACCACTGCTCAGGTGCTCCGCCCACACTCTGCCCTCCCCACCACTGCTCAGGTGCTCCGCCCACACTCTGCCCTCCCCACCACCACTGCTCAGGTGCTCCGCCCACACTCTGCCCTCCCCACCACTGCTCAGGTGCTCCGCCCACACTCTGCCCTCCCCACCACCACTGCTCAGGTGCTCCGCCCACACTCTGCCCTCCCCACCACTGCTCAGGTGCTCCGCCCACATTCTGCCCTCCCCACGACTGCTCAGGTGCTCCGCCCACGCTCTGCCCTCCCCACCACTGCTCAGGTGCTCCGCCCACACTCTGCCCTCCCCACCACTGCTCAGGTGCTCCGCCCACACTCTGCCCCACCACCACTGCTCAGGTGCTCCGCCCACACTCTGCCCCACCACTGCTCAGGTGCTCCGCCCACGCTCTGCCCTCCCCACCACTGCTCAGGTGCTCCGCCCACGCTCTGCCCTCCCCACCACTGCTCAGGTGCTCCGCCCACACTCTGCCCTCCCCACCACTGCTCAGGTGCTCCGCCCACGCTCTTCCCTCCCCACCACTGCTTGCTACCTTGTCCCCCCCCCCCACTAGACTTCCACCAGGGAGAGCAGGGACTCTACACAATTGCATCTCCAGCACCTAAAGCAATGACCCGAAGGGTCAGCATGCTGGTTTGTCACCTGAACAAAATCTAGAATCACCTGGAACAGTCTCAGTGGGGATTGTCTTGGTCACATTAATGGAAGTAGGAAGATCAACCCAACACACAGGAAATCCCCAGGAAGGGGATTCTGAACTGTACAGAATGGGAAAAGCCAGGCAGGAGAGATGGCTCAGAGGTTAGCAATGCTTAGAGTTCAGTCATGAGGATGGGAGCAAACTTCAGCTCCAACAAGTGTGATGCCCTCTCTGACCCTCTTGGCCACCCACATACACGTGTGTGCATACAGACAGACAGACAGACAGACACAAACACACAAATCTTGGTGGGGGAGACGAAGAAAGTGAGCAAGCCCCAGCATACACACAGGAATTCCTTGTTCTCTATCTTGACTGTGGTTGCAATACAGCCAGGTCTCTACAGTTCTTTTTTTGTTTTTTTTGTTTTTGTTTTTGTTTTTTTTTTTTGTTTTTTTGGTTTTTCGAGACAGGGTTTCTCTGTGGTTTTGGAGCCTGTCCTGGAACTAGCTCTGTAGACCAGGCTGGTCTCGAACTCACAGAGATCCGCCTGCCTCTGCCTCCCAAGTGCTGGGATTAAAGGCGTGCGCCACCATCGCCCGGCTCTACAGTTCTTGTCCCTGTGATTTTCCTGCCATGGTGGACTGTGACCTGGGATAACAAGCTAAAATAAACCACTTTGCTGGACATGGTGGGGCGCACCTTTAATCCCAGGGCTTGGGAGGCAGTGGCAGGCAGAGCCCTGTGAGTGAGGTGCCAGCCCGGTCTACAGACCATCTACAGTTACATAGACCCTGGCTTAAAAAGTAGCCCCTGGGGCTGCATGAGGAAGGAAGCAGACAGTCCACCTGGGCTCCTTCCCCAAGCCAGGATGTTAGGGCCCCGAGTGGCTGTGGCTGAGGACATTCTGCACTGGCCATTCTGGTGGTGTTTTCCACCTCAGAATGTCGCCTGTCTCCCACCAATGGAGGGAAGTTGTGCTGTTCCTGACAGGCACTGCAGCCCGTGGGTCTCTGAGGCCCCCGGCTCCATAGTTCCACCCACACCATGTATGTCCCTTACTAGTGCTGGTCCTGACGAACTTGGTTCTTGGCAAGAGTCTCCAAAGCAGTGGTTCTCAGCCTTCCTAATGCTGCAACCCTTTAATATAGCTCCTCATGTTGTGGTGACCCCAACAATAAAATTATTTTCGTTGCTACTTCATAACTGTGATTTTAATACTGTTAGTAATCATAATGTAAATATCAAGCATGTAGGAGATCTAATATGTGGCCCCTACGGCAGGGGCGTTCGGAAGGGTTGCCGGGCCGGCCAGATGGAGAAACTCTGGGCACTTCTGTCCAGAAGCGGCAAGCATGATACCACAGGCAGGTGTGGGAATGCCCACGGACTGCTGGTCACCCCAAAGGAGAGTCCTGGGGACAGCCTCACTGCTTGGTCAGCAACGGTTTTCAGGAGATATTGAAGAGACCTCCTGCAGTTTCAACACAGAGTGGGGAGGGCTGGGGCCTGTGCAGAAGAGAGAACCAGAATCCGGAAGGCTGAACGACCCGGAATTCAGAGTGCTATCTCACCTAGTGGCCAAGCCTCTGCCCCACACTAAGCCATCTGCTGGGCCTGAGCTCTTCACATGCGGTGTGGACCAAGGACCAGGGGAAGAGGGGACCTCATATGCATGCAGTTCAACCTTCAACATGAGCCTGTCCCAGGGATGGGGCCACCAGAGTAAGGCACGTAGCATGGGGCTATTTAAGTTCTCCTGTCTACAGGACACAGACTTTCTCCGTCCCCTGATAGACTCTTGCTTTCACCTCTGATTATTACGTAAGAAACCACATTCAGCCGTGGTGTACACCTTTAATCCCAGCACTCCGGAGGCAGAGGCAGGCAGATCTCTGTGAGTATTAAGCCACCCTGGTCTACAGAGGGAGTTCCAGGACAGCCAGGGCTACACAGAGAAACTTTCTCAGGAAACTAAATTTAAAAAGAAGAAGAGGACGGAGGAGGAGAAAGCATGTTCACTAGAGACAACCCCAGCACCCAGGGTCCTGAGGCGGGAAGAGAAGCGGAAAACCCGCCAAGGCTGACAGTAAGACCTAATGAGGCTGTGTGCGGCCTGCTTAAAAAACAATGCGGAGCCCGGAGTGGTGGCAACTTTAATCCCAGACAGTGAATAACTAAATCTAGCAGGGCTGTGATGGCCAGCGTCACCTGCGGATGTAAATTAGGTTTATGGAGCAGCGCTGGGCGCAGTTTATCCCTCTCAACTATGCTAACCGGATGCGTGTCTTTGGGGGTGGGGATATAACAGAGTAGAGGTCTGGTCTTTTGTTGGAGATTGGATCCTTAGGAAGCCCTGGCTGTGCCTGCCACTATGTAGACCAGGCTGGTTTCAATCGCAGAGATCGTTGGCCCCTACCCGAGTGCAGAATTGAACGAGAGTATCACCAAACCTGGCGAGAGTGATGATTCTTATTTTAATCATTAATAATTTGTTTATCTTTATTGAATGTGCACCGGTGTTTTGCCTGCATGTATGTATGTGGATGCTGGATCCCCTGGAACTGGAGTTACAGACAGGTGTGAGCTGCCGTGTGGGTTCTGGGAACTGAACTGGGGTCCTCTGGAAGAGCAACCAGTGCTCTTAACCACTGAGCCATGCTGCAGCCTGAGTGAAGATTCTTAATGAGGTCCGTTTAAGTCTTGGGGATTTGGAGCAGGAGCAGTGGGGTTGACACAGGATGGAGGCGGTCGGACTCTGACCAGGCGTCTCTCTGTGCTCTAGATCAAGCCAGTCTTTTCTGAGGGCACAGACATCTTTTAACCAAGTGCCTGCATTGCTATCAATAGCTACTGGAGACCAAAGAGCTGGGGTGCCCTCTGGGGTCAGATGTCTGCCTCGCACCCTGCACATAAAGAACAGTAAGCAGACCCTCCTCCCACACAGGACCCCTCCTCCCACCAGAGACCCCCTCCTCCCACCGTGGGCCAGCCCCCACAAGCTTCTTCCCAGTCTCCCAAGCCACACACTGTGTCCTGTTCCCACAGCCCTAAGACATTCCAGCACTTTCTGTCAGAGCCACCACCTGTCTCCACTCCCGCTCCCATTTCCCCCTCAGCCCATACCAACTGCCTCCCACTTTCCCGCAATGCCCAGCCAGAGGGCACTGGGCTCTCCAGAGGCACTGGCCTTCCCTCAGTGGTCAGCGTTACTGCTGGCAGAGACTTGGGCAGGAGGTTTGGTTGGTCCTTCGCTCTCCCATCACAGATGCTCGCCTGGCTCTCCCCATCAGCTTCAGACCTCCTCCCAGATGGTTCACCAAGGCGCTCTTCTCGTCTCTGGGCGCACATTCGAATGTCTCCACCTCAGGTCCAGGGTGGAAGGCTGACTGCATTCCCTCCCTCCTCTTCTTCCTCCCAACCCCTACCTCTATTAAATTAACAAATTCTCAGTGCGGAGCTGACGTAGCCTCTGATGTGGGCATTACTGCCCTATTTGAGAGAAAAAAGCGGGTGCAGAAAGATCCGAAGGCTTGACTGAATCTAACAGACGGAGTCAGTCAGAGGAGGCTCCAGAAGTGGGTCTTCTTCTGGTCCCAAGTTACACGATGTAGCCAGGCTGGCCTGGAACTTGTGATCCCCCTGCACCAGAAAGCCTGGCTAGGACAGTGCGGTTAACACTCCCGGGTTAAGCTGGCTTCATTCCTGACACATGGCTTCCTTCTGCTGCAGTACTCGTGGGCAGATGCCAGGCTGGAGTGTGCAGATTCGTTTTCTCTTTTTTTAAATATTTCACTGTGTGGCCCAGGCCAGCCTCACACTGATCCTCCTCGACCTCAGCTTGCCAGTGCTAGGATTTCAGCCTTCTGGCCTGGCTTGTGTACATTTTATCTGGCATTTTGAGACAGGGTCTCAGTAGCCCACACTCCCTAGGTCTTCTGCAAAAACAGTAGGCATTCTGGACCATCTCTGTTGCTAGGAACCCAGGACTTGTGCCGGCCTCCCACCGCCGCCGAGGTACACATCACTGTTCTACCCTCTTCTGCTGGAGAAAACCGCCCAACCTTCAATACATCTCCGTGTCTTTCTCCGAACGGTCATATGATGCTGGACTCCCCATCCTTCTCCCCAAGCCCTGACTCACGGACTCCACACTCCAGCCGATGTTACAACTTCAAATCCTCTGGACTTTCCATGGACAGTTTTAAAGTTCATTGCTGATGGCTCACTGGGCATTCCCTCGTCCATCCATCGGTTCAGGGAGGGGAGAAGGGTGCTAAGGACAACCAGGTGGCCTGAGGATGGATTTGGGGGCTCTGTACGTGTGGTCCTTCCCTAGGCAGCCGCTCTAACCTCACGGTGAGCAACTGCCACGGCAGGGAGCAAATGAGCAATTGCCATGCCCGTGCCTCTCCGGTGTTTGTTTGGCTTTTGGATCTGCTGCTTCCTGGATTTCTGTAACAATCCGACAAACAGGAAGAAGACTGTGCGCGAGGACAGCAGGAGCCACTCTCTGATCTCCATCTGGGCCCGGCCCTCACAGCAGCACTCCCCCATCCCCCACCTCGGCCCCACCCTGGCCTCTCCTCTCCATCTGTACCCCACTCTCCGATCTCCATCTGGGCCAGGCCCTCACAGCAGCACACACCCCCACCCCTCGGCCCCACCCTGGCCTCTCCTCTCCATCTGTACCCCACTCTCCTACCTTTACTTTGCCCAGCTCCTTCTCTTGTCCAAAGTCCTCATGTGTCTCCCAAAATAAACTAGTTCGCAAAGTGTTTGGTGTGTCTCTTCTGGAGGTGAAGGCCTTGGGAGCTGGACCAGACTGCCATCACGGGGCCCCTCTACAGCCCTGCCTTGGCATCTCCAACTCGACTCCAGACAAACAAAGCTGAAGAGGACCTGGATGCCCTTATATGGTGAAGGTTGGGTTGGTTAGGTTAGCAGACATACTGAGAGGAGCTGGGTGTGGGCGAGGGGCTGTATTGGCAGGATACAGGATACGAACAATGAGGTAGACCCAGGGAGGAGGTGCCTGAGGAGGGGACAGAAGGCCCAAGGGAACAAGGGAGCCTTGCTTTCCAACTCCCAGGTTTAATGTCCCTTCTTAAGCCTCTCTCCCAGTTTGACCAGTTAGAACAGTGTAAATCTTGGAACATTGTGGAATTTTCTTTTTTAAGGGGGGTGATGTGTGTGTGTTTGCTGTATACCCTGTTTATTTTAACAAATAAAGCTTTCCTGGAGCATCAGAGAAGCAGAGCGGCCAACCACTGAAGTTCTTACCTCTACCAATGCTCAGACCAAAAGGGGTCTCTATGAATCCTCAGACTGCATCCCCAGACAGCACCCATCTCTTCCTGCTTTATATTCCTCTCTCTGCCCATTCATATCCTTTCCCGTCCCCACCTCCCCAGTGCTGGGATTAAAGACGTGTGTGTGACTCCCAGGTACTGGGATTAAAGGTGCGAGCCACACGGTTTCTCTTTTAAACAAGATCAAGCCCAGGGTGGCCTTGAACTCTGAGAGTGCTGGGATTAGAGGTGTGTGCCGCCTCTTCCTGGCCTCTATGGCTAACAGTGGCTGGGCTTTGCACTCTGATCTTCAGGTAAGCTTTATTTGTTAAGGCACAAACAAAATCTACTACACTGCCCCTTACTGGCCTCCAGCTCCGATTCTCCTTCCTCGGTCTCCAGGGTTAGGATTACAGAGTGTGCCACAGCAGGCTGCTATGGGTAGGGTCTCCCCCAAGGCAGAGTGCTCAGGAAGGGACATGAAGGCAGCACTGGAAGCTGGCCAAGGTGTATTCAAAGGCCGAGGCAGCATCGTGTTGTGTCAAGGCCAGCCTAGAGACCACTACTCAAAAGGCCAAAATAAAGGCGAGATCTCTATATCTCTATGTACGTCTGTCCTCAAGTACACACACCTGTGCGTCGTCTCCTCAATCAGGGGCGGCCTACCTCCAGCACAGGGGCAGCGGAGAAAAGGGGAGCATGCGGGGGGGGGGCGGCTCTAGCACTGAGGTTGGAGGCTGAGAGCGCAGATGCCTAGAAGCCTGGCTGATGCTAGCGTCCACTGTTGAAGGGATACAACCGATCACCATGTAAGCACAATGAGCACTCTCTGTGTTGAGAAATTTTCCCTAGTTATTATGGTTTGAGACAGGATCTTTCGTGTAGCTCTGGTGTCCTGGAATTCCTTATGTAGGCCAGGCCTGCCTCTGCCTCCTGAGCGCTGGGATTAAAGGTGTGCCCCACCATGCTTAGCCAAAACTTCTCAGTATTTAGTGTGATATCGCATCAGTGATAATCCTAGCTCTTAAAAGGAGGGTCAGGAGACCCCATCTTTTTTTCCCCCTCTGGGGGTGGAACCATATTCGCCCCTTTTAATTGATATTTATTGAGCTCTACATTTTTCTCTGCTCACCTCCCTGCCTCCCCCCTCCCCCTTCAGTCCTCCCCCAAGGTCCCCATGCTCCCAATTTACTCAAGCGATTTTGTCTTTTTATACTTTCTACTTCCCATATAGACAGGAGACCTCATCTTTAAAAAATCCCAAAATACTAAAATGAAGACTTAACAGCCGCGGCCCCTAGCATGCTACATCTACCACAAGGTGCCGGGATTCTCGAAATGATCCAGGTTGTTCAATAAACATGCATGTGGGCTTGAGTTTCTCCTCCGGTGAAATACCCGGCAGCACGTGGAGCTAAATGGCAGTTAGCCTAGTCTTGGTTTATTATGGAGGGAAGTATGGCTGGAAGGCTAAGAACAGCCCCCCGAGTTAGGAGAACTGAGGACTCGGGGAGATGACAGACCAGGATGGGGGAGCCAGGTGGGACAGGTTGCCATGCCAGGGAACCTGCACAGGAGCCCACCCTCTGCCCTTCCTGCTAGAGCCTGGCACTGGGGCTAGAGATGAGCAGAAGCCAGAGGATAAAGAGCCGGCTCTGAGGAGATGCAGCACACGACCGGACTGAGGGACGCGACAGTACACGCATGAGCATAAATCACACCTGCTTGAACAGGAGGGAAGCCACACCCAGGTAGTCGGAGCATAGAGGAGGCCTAGGAGACCACAGGGATCGAGGACTGCAGAGCAGAATCGGGAAGGGGACGTGCCGGGGTCTAGTCTGGGGAAGAGCCTTAAGTCCGAACAAGTGTATTTGGCGCAGGTCGGCAATGGACACACCCAGCTCCAGGGGCGGGGTAAATGGGTCTGGGCTCTCAGACGTCTTATGAGCAAACCAAGCGGGAGCAAGGAGAGGTTCAGGGCCTGGAAGAACCAGTGGATCTGGGACGATGTCTTCTTGGGGCCCAGGCAGAGGGCTGCGGAGCTGGGCACTGGACCAGTTGCAGCAATCATACTGGCTGCAGTCAGCCTTACACCAGAAGTCTGAGTGGTGGGTGATGCATTTGTCTTTACAGCGGTAGGAACCGTAGTGTGCGTGGAAGCGAACTTTAACATCCAGAGGGCGGGGACAGTTATAACCCCTGTTAACAGTTCCCCTCAACCCCAACCCTAACTCCCCAGCATTCATGCAGACCAGGTTCACTTGTCCGCACGCACACACCCCTTCCACCAACCCTCATGCTGGAGACCGGGCCACGCTGTTCTACCACAGTGGTAGATGGTGCAAACCATGCTGGGGATGAACAGCTGTTGATGGTGCCCTTTTCTAAGCCAGAAACGGAGCCCAGTGAAGGGTCTTCCAAGAGGCACAAGCGGCAGGTAAAGACATTGGCAATTGGGAGCTTGGCATAGAGGAACAAAGGAGATGGAGCCAGGACTCACTCTCAAGTACACCCAGGGCCCCGGCTCCACCCTTCCCCGATTCGGTTTCCCCTTCCTCCTAGACCCTGGCCCCATTTACCCTTTCCCATTGCTGAGTCCACCATGGTCAGTACACCTACAAGCCTTCACTATGGAATTCTGGGAAGAGGCGCAGCTCCCGTGGAATAACCCCAAACCCCACCTTCCTAGGACCACACTCCTTAATCCTCAGAGGCAGAATGGTTTTGACAGGCGGTCTGGGCAGAGCTGCTGCGGGTGCAGGGCTGGAGAAAGATCCTGACCAGGAAGATGGCATGTCCTCCCACAAGGTCTGGTTCCCACATGGGCACCAGCTGAGCACCAGCTGGATCCTTATAGGTATTTTCATCCTAGACATGTCCGAAAGATCGGTACCCCACTTCAAGGGCCATGGGCAGTGCCTATCTCTGGCACGCCCCGCTGTCCACCTACACCACAGGGTTGGCTCCCACTGTGAATGAGAGGTTGGCCAGGCCTCCCCATCCCTTCCAGATGGAGGTGACTCAGCTATCCCAGCAGGGGGCACAGGCTAGCACAGCAACAATTGTGGCTGTGCCTTCTCTGGGTTGTTTACTTCAGGATTCATTTCCTTTACCAGCGAGACTGAGAGTATGCCTTATGAAGCCCCCACAGCAGAAGCACAGCCACGGAGCAGATAGAGGTTTGAACCCTTTCTTTTCAACCCTGTGTATTACCTAGAACGTGCTCTGCACCCTTTCCTACCTGTCTACTAATATCACCAACCCATGCAGCCTCAGTCTGTGCTATTCCCACCCAGGGACGATGAACTACAAGGGTCCCCAGAGTCTGGCACACCATCACCTTCCCTTCCTCAACCCTACCCAGCAAGCACCAGCAGACGAGCTCATGGCCTTTTCTTCCAGTTTATTTCATGTTCCCACCACGATAGCAATCCCTTTAATTTAAACTAAAAACCATAGAATTCCTGAAAGGGAGCAGCGAAGGAACGGTGGTGCCAAAGACAGAGGAAAGGTGCACGGGGCATCAGCGAATCGTCTTGACTGGGCTCTTGAAGTTGCTGGCGGCTTGGAGCTGCAGCTGGTAAGCCATTGGATGAATCTTGAAACCATAGAGCCTGGACCAGGCAGAGGTCAGAGAGACAGCGGGGTAAGTTCCCTTCCGTCCCCGCCTGTGGCCGGCATCCCACCACTACCCCAGCCTCCGCTTCACGCCTACTCAGGAGTCCCCCAACTTCCTTGCTCATGAATACTTGATTTTTTTCCCCCATGAACACTTGAAAATGTACCCCCTTTTTTTCAAAACGGTTTTTTCTCTGTGTAACAGTGCTGACTGACCTGGAACTCGCTTTGTAGACCAGGCTGGCCTTGAACTCAGAATCCGCCTACCTCTGTCTCCCAAGTGCAGGGATTAATGGCATATACTACCATGCCCATCTTAAGAATGTATCTTTCCTAAAAAGTTTCTTTATGCCGGGCGGTGGTGGCGCACGCCTTTAATCCCAGCACTCGGGAGGCAGAGGCAGGGGGATCTCTGTGAGTTCGAGACCAGCCTGGTCTACAAGAGCTAGTTCCAGGACAGGCTCCAAAACTACAGAGAAACCCTGTCTCGAAAAACCAAAAAAAAAAAAAAAAATTTCTTTATGCATATGAGCACTCTGTCTGCATGTTCTGCTCGCCAGAGGAGGGCATTGGATCTCATTACAGATGGCCACTCTTCCTCTGGAAGAGCAGTCACTGAGTCATCTCTCCAGCCCCTTAAAAATGTACCTTAGACATCCACTAAAATTCAAATTCTAGTCCAGGTAATGGCAGTGCAGGTGTGTAGTCTCATTTACGGCAGAGGCAGAAGGATCCTTTGAGGCCAACTCAGCCAACAGAGACCCTGTCAAACACTACCCATTCCCCATTCCTGATCCAAACACCAAACCAAACAAACATGCTGAGCCACAAAACCTGAAGATTTTGGCAAAGGGCTGATCATCCAAGATGGCAATAGCCACTGTATAAATAGCCAAGAGCCACACATTTAGAAATAGGCAGCCATCGTCAGCATCCCTGCTCTATGGATAAGAAATCGAAGGAACAAGCAATCAAGTAACTTCCCCAGTCACTCAGCAAGAAAAAGCCCTGACTTTGGGAGAGGCAGGTCTCAAGAAAGGGCTATCTGTCCTCAATCCTTTCCAGACCCTTGCAACTGCCTCTGTCCCCCACCTGGGTACAAACTGGTTGGCAGGTCGTTTGGGCCGGTACTCTGGGTGCACCATGAAGAGCATGTGGGGGAAGCCAGTGCCGAAGTAGGCGCCGTCGGTGTGATGGTGCCGTGACGATTTGGGGGTGTACACGTCCATGCACTTGGGGCAGTAGAGCTTCACCATGGCCTCGCCTGGGATGTCCGAAAGGCCTGGGGGAGAGCCAGACCCTGTTGACCAGGTACCCCCAACTCTTCCCAACCTCCCACAGGACTCAGGCACTGACTAGATTAACCTGACTTTTTGGAGGATTGCCAAATAGTGCCCTCCCCTCCTCCTTCCGACACTCACCAATAGGAAGCATCGGCTGGTTCTCACAGTACACACGAGGACAGTAGCCAAAGTCTCCCTGCTGGTACTTTTCCAACTAGGGTACAAAACGGAAGGGACTGGTGAGTGTAGAGCAATTCCTTGCAGCTCAACTCACTTCTCAGTCACCCGAGCCTCCCGCTTCTAACTAGAAGCCGCTCCTGTCAAGGCAGGCCTCGACTTCTCAAGTCGGCAGGCTGCAGAACACAAACGCCATTTGCTGTTTGTCCCTGAGAGCTCCTTCCTGTCAATGGTTCCATCTTTCCCTGACGATACTTCAGCAGGACCTTCAGTGGGGATCTGATCTCAGCCCAGCTCTTATCTCTTCAGCTAGACTTCCTGACAGGTACAAGACAGGACTTCTGATTCATGCACCTGCGTCCTGACTGCCTCAGCAGCAGGTGGGAGCAGAGCCTCACCATTTGGGCGATGCCTCGGTTGGTGAGGATGTAGCGGGCGTGGATCAACCCATAAAGCATCTCCGCTGCCTGTTCAATCAGGTCACTCTGGTTGGGGTTGTCCTCCAGCTCTTCATCTGAAAGGTGGGATGGTCACTTGTAACCCCACCTCATGCCCAAGGTGGCCACCTACAGTTTATCCAGCACCTGCTTCTGAGCCCCACCCTATCTACCGCCCATGCATCAGCACTGCCTTCTCTCCACACCTCTCTGCCTGCTTCTTCCCTTTCCCAATACACACACATAAACACATAGGGCAGAGGGCGGCACTCTAGACAGGCAGGGAAGAAGCCGTACACAGAACCAGTGAAGAAACCAGCATTATGAAACAGAGTTGAGTCACATTCAAAGAATGTGAAAACAACATGGAAACAAATGCTTCCAGCCCCAGAAGGCAAGAGTCAGGTAGGGAACCAAATGAATGAAGAAGCCAAGTGTTGTTGCTTGTGCTGTAATTCCAGCACTTGAAGGCTAGGGCAGGAAGAGCAATTGGTAAAGTCCAGTTGGGATAGGAATGGAGGATGGGGGAGGGGACACATAAATAGCAAGCAAGGGGTATGGGGATAGGAGAGGTGGAGAATCGAAAGGAAATTTAGAAATAAAAAAAAAGCAGTTGGGTGGTGATGGCACAGGCTTTTAACCCCAGCACTCAGGAGGCAGAGGCAGGTGGATCTCCGTGAGCTCGAGGTCAGAGAAATGCTGCCTTAAAATAAATAAGTAAATAAATAAATAAATAAGAAATTCAAGGAGCAAGTGAGCAGCGGCCGGAAGAAGAAAACAACGCACACGTAAGTGCACACAATATCATCAACCCCACACTCAACAACAGCCCCAGGGCTCGTTACCAGGCTCCAGGTCCAGGATCATGTCTAGAGCTTGTCGATAGTGAGGCACCTGCTCATTGAGCCCAGTGAGATTAAACTTGTCCTGGATGTAGTCTTCATCCACCTACCGGGACAGGGAGGGCAAGAGGCTGAAACCAGTGTGGACTCCCCTCTTTCACCTGGGCCCACCAGGTTAATGACCGATCAGTTCCCCTGGGCCCTACTCCCAATTCTGCACAAGTCCTCAGTGTCCCACAGAAACCGCAGCTCTTTTCTGTACAGTGCACAGACGTAACTCAACCTCTGTCCCGCATCTCTAGCAACTGATTTGCCCTTTCCTCAGGGACATCGGACTCTCTGAGCTAAGGACTCGGGAATCATGAAGGCTAAGCAGTCTAGTTTGTGAAAAGCATTTACAATGTCCGACATTAACATATTATAATTTTCACGTTACAGAACTCTAACAAGAAACATCTGCATCTTCCTGTCACCGAGATAACCTCTGTTAGCCAAGCACAGTGACAAGCCCTTGTAATCCCAGCGCGCAGGAGACTGAGGCAGTAGGACTGCCATGAGTTCAAAGCCAGTCTAGGCTATGTGGTAAGCTCCGAGTGAAACCCGACCTCAAATAACATAAAATAAGACATCGAGGGCACGTGGAGCTGGCCAAGAAGCAAGCTAAACTCACCTCACAGAAGAATTCATTGCCACGGAGCCCACAGAACCAGGAAATCCAGGACACCTCCTCAGAGCTACTCATCTTCACGTCGGCTGGGAAAGAGGAGCGCTAAGTGGAAACCAAGCTGTCTCTGGGCTCTTCCCTCCTCCCACGCGCTCTCCCCGAAGACGAAAGAGCCCGAGGCCACCTTGGCTTAAGGGACCCCAGGCTCTGAAGCATAGCTCTCCGCGCGTCTCTTCTTTGCCTCGGCCCCCGTTCAGTGTGAGAATGAGTTCCACTACTTTCCAGAAGATGACAGGTCCTGATGCACTAGTGTGACCCCCGTGCCCGCCGTTACCCAAGGCCAGGCCCCTGTCCCCCCCCGTGTCAGCTGCGGCAGAGCTCTGGGCTCCGGCTCCCCACCACCGCCGCTGCCTGCACGCTCCTGGCGCCTGTCCCAGGGCTCCCGAAGTTCATCCTTCCCCCAGGACCGGCCTCGCCTGCCCTCCTGCGGGATGCGCCAGCGTCCCCACAAGTCCGCTCTTCTCCCCAGGCCACCCACCCTCTCCCGGCTCCCGACCCGGTCACTTCCTTCCTCGCCCCCACATCTAGGAGCCCAGGACCCAGCACCGCACCCGGGGTCGGACGACGCGGCGCGGAGACAGCCTCAGACTCACCGGCTGGACGGGGACTGGGACTGGGGCGGGGAAGGGGGAGTTGCGCTTCGAAGGAACGACAGCGACCGCTACGGCGCAGGAAGCCGACCCGACCGCCGCAGGCGAAGTGAGGAGCGGGGGGGGAGTGGAAACTGGGAAGGGGGGAGGGAAAAGAGCAACGCGCAGGCGCCAGAGGCCGCCCCCTACCTCTGTGGACGCCGGGAGATGGAGTCCCGCCGGAGGCGAGAAACTGACGAAATGAGGGCAAGGTGAACTACCAATCCCAGGAGCACCCGCGCGCGCCTCTAGGGTCGCGAGGCCCTAGAAGCCTCCTGGGGGCGGGGCGAACGGAGGCGCCACCGGAAGCGGAAGCCAGGGGCCGCGGCTTCCCAACCAGGAAGCCTGGGAAATATAGTCTTCGGCGCTTTAGGCTCGCTCGGCTGCGGGGCCGGCGCCAGCGGGGCGTCCTCCCTGCCGCGCTCCCTCGCGGCTCTGCCCGGGGACCCTGGTTCTCCCTCCGTCAGGCCCGCGACAGCGGTCGCCCAGCATCAGGCATGCGTAGAGGTGTGGCTCGGTGGGGAGGGGCTCTTGGAGAGCAGTGCGGCGGGCGCGCTAACCTGTGGTGGCGCCAGCCAATCTGCCGCTCGGCCCTTTGCACTTCTCCATGTCCTCGGGCTGGAGTGGACCCTAAGTGTGTGATGAGGGGCACCGTGGTGGTGCTATTTCATCGCACAGCTCCTCGGCATGTCACGGGTTAGGGCCTTTCTTAACGCAGAGCGTGGTCTCCCAGCTCCAGAAGAGGAGCTAGGAGCGGGAGGGACCACGTCGAGGGTGACGAAGAGCATTGTGGGGGCGTTATGGGAAAGTAGGACCCCAACCGACAGGTCCCCCTGGGTCCTCGCGCTACCTGGGCACGCGATGCTTTGCGCAGATGCTTGGAAAGGTTCCAGCGCGGGAAACTGAACCTTGTGTGTGTGTTTTGTTGTTGTTGCTGCTGCGCATGCGTCTTCCTGCCACGTGACTATTTGATTGTGTCAACTCTTGCAGATTGCGACAGCTCCATTTTGCGGTACGGAAGTGACAGTGCAACACCTTGCCCTGGAAACCTTCCGGAATAATGTCACGCCTGTTTTTATTTGGGGAAAGGAGACCCCCAAATAAGATCGAGCAAGAGTTAAAAGGTCAAGCTGGTATTTCCTAACGTGGTATGTGCTACAGGGTGCAAAAAATGTTTTCAGAGAGAGCCTGCTGTTTTTGTTTGAAGGGAGATGGGAGTGGAATGCAGGACCACTAGACAACTGTCTGGAGGAATACTTTTTCCTATTATTGCTTTTGTCTTTCTTGTGTTAGAGATAGAACCCAGGCCTCCCAAATACAAGGCAAGCATTCTACAGAGAGCCTTATCCACCATGGCCTCATGAAAATTTATTAACATCTGGGCAGTCATTCTAGGGATCCCTGGGCTCTCGAGATCCTAGGTCGTGGAGTCAGTTTGGGGTGGGAGGTCCATTTTAGTTATAGCCTGCTTTCTCAGCCCAGCAGGCTGCTGGAGGTGGTGTTACTCATCACAATGGTGACCTGAAAAGTTGAGTGGTCTTCTCAGCCGTTCTCATTTCTCCCCAAAGCCATGTCCAGGCCATCTCTCATCACATTTACTCCAGCCACTGACTCCAGCGACCTCTGGAAGGATGGGCAGCAGCGGCCACAGCCGGAGAAGCCAGAGCCTGTCCTGGATGGGGCTGCAGCCCGGGCCTTCTACGAAGCTCTAATCGCGGACGACAGTACTTCCCCTAAGCCCCAGAGAGCTGACCCTATCAGGGAAAGAAAGAGGAAGAGAAGGAGAATAACGAGGGATGCTGCGGCAGGAGCCTCGGGGCAAGGAAGACCACTTGAGGATGAAGACAAGATGACCCCGGGGATCTTGCTGGCAGCCCAGAAGGGGGATGTGACAGAACTTCGAAGGCTGCTGGAACCCCGAGAGGCAGGGGGAGCCGGAGGGAACATCAATGCCCGCGATGCCTTCTGGTGGACTCCCTTGATGTGCGCTGCCAGGGCAGGCCAGGGGGCAGCTGTGCGCTATCTCCTGGGCCGAGGGGCTGCCTGGGTAGGGGTCTGTGAGCTGGGAGGCAGAGACGCTGCTCAGCTGGCTGAAGAAGCAGGCTTCCCTGACGTAGCCCGCATGGTCAGAGAGAGTCCTGGGGAGACGAGGAGCCCTGAGAACCAGAACCGGTGAGGAGGGGCTTAGCTCATACCCATCTTCATTGTGTTCTTCTTCCTGGACACCCCTCACAGGGGCTCTCCACCTTCCAGTGTACCTCGTTCATGTCATAGAGCGGGGGTGGACAGGGTCTTTGTCCTTGCCTGAGAAGTTGGGGGTAGGAACGCCTTTCTCAGGGTCGTGAAGCTGCAGTAGGTCAGTGTGGAAGCCGTGCTTCTCACATAGTGGGCACTTTAGACAACACCAGCTCTGCTCGCTCTTCCTAAGAGCTCAAGAACTCCCTAACTGCCCCACGTAGTCCCTCTGGGCAGATGGAGAGGGGCCGGTGGAGACTTGCCTAACGCTGGGCTGGGCTGGGCAGACCTGGGGTCCCTCTCCAATGCGAGACAGAACAGATGACGCTGAATCTAGAAGCATGGAGCAGGCTGCCCTGCCCACCAGGTTGTGCATAGCGGCAGCTTCAGGCCCTCTGCTTTTCCTTCCTTCCCTGTAACTCCTTTCTTTCTCTGCAGGCCTCCCCCGACCTCCCAGTTCTGTGAGGACTGTGGTGCCCATTTTGAAGACTCCAACCACCGTACATCTACTGCCCACCTGCTGTCCCTGTCCAGGAGCCCCCAGCCCTCCAGCCTTCCCCTTGGGGTGCCCACCTCCAGTCCTGGCTTCAGGCTGCTGCTGAGGGGTGGCTGGGAACCAGGAATGGGGCTAGGACCCCGGGGCGAAGGCCGTGCCAACCCCATTCCCACCGTCCTCAAGAGGGACCAGGAAGGACTGGGCTACAGATCTGCACCCCAGCCCCGAGTCACGCACTTCCCAGCGCGGGATACCCGGGCTGTGTCTGGGAGAGAGAGGGTGCCTCGAGTTGCCACACTGAGTCAGAGGGAGAACAGGAAGAGAGAGGAGAAGGACAGAGCCTGGGAGCGAGATCTGAGACTGTACATGAACCTTGAGTTCTGACCAGGCAGGCTGGCCTTTAATTTGCTGGACTTGGGCCCCTGGCCTGGGTATTGGACTTCTACTTCCTGGGATCCGCCCAGATGCCAGACCCCCGGGTTCTGGCTCTTGGCCTCTGCTTATAGAGAGAATGACTGAGAGTTGGGAGATAAATAAACTTCCTTCATTGTGGTTTGTTTACTTTGTTGCATTGGGGCAAATCTGAGTCACCCTCACTGAAGGACAAGCTCTGCAGGTGATAAGGGAGTCCCTAGCCTGGCTGGCTGCACGTTATCTGTTCTTTGAAACCTCCCTGAAGTAGGAATTGCCCAGCTCTGTTCAAGGCTCCTCTCAGTGTCTCTGGGACGCCAATCCCGTGGTGTATGCCCTGTCACAAACCAGTTCTGTTATTTGCTGGAAACACCACAAACCCTCAAGTTCTGAACTCCTTGATAAATCGGGGAGTGAAGTCCTGCAGAACTGACCCGTGTGCCTAACATTATCCAACCTATATGCCATCCTAGCTGGCACCAGAGAGCTCTGACCTCCCAAGTGCAAAGTTTTCAAATGACCTTTTATTCCTTCCTTTTTTTTTTTTTTCCTTTTTGACAGTCTCATCTTGCTATGTTGATCAGGCAGGCCTCGACCTTGCTGTGTAGCTCCTACTGTCTCTGGAATGTTAAGACTAAGGTGTGTACCCCCCCCACACACACACAGCCTTGCAATGTGGAGGCTGTAACCTAGAGTGTCATACCTGCTACACAAGTGCTTCTGGAGTTACTGTCCTAGTCCACACACAGCCCAAGACTCCATTTCACTCCCCGAAAACAGGCAGCACTTCTCCCGACATTTTTCTTTCCTGCTTGGCACCCACGCTCACTTGGGATCCTCATACCAAGTGCTAGAGATGTGAAAGCCTTCAAATCACTGTCACGAAGGGCAAAGGGCAGTTGCTTAAGTCACGTGGCTCCTGTTATTTACTTTTCTGGACCAACAAAACGTGAAGTGGTAGGTGAGAAACGGAGGAGTGGCGGGGGATGTGCAGAAGCGCAGGGCAGCCAGAAGCGCTGCGTTAGGGAAGAAGAGGCTAAGAACCAATTCAGAGCCAGCCTGGCCTATATCTGCCCAGGCCTTTCCTGAGCTACACGTATAGGGAATCTCTGTCTTTTAAAACAAAAACCAAGGATCGAAGCGCCGAGTCGGAGGTGGGCGGTGAAGAGCAGAACTGGGCTTGTATTCAGGTTCTGGCTTAGGTGATCCTCTCTACGCCTGCGCTAGTGGATGGCGGGGGCTACGGGGGAGGTCGTTCTGCAGGGTCCGCCTTACGAGTGGCCGAGCTCCGCCCCCGCCGGTCCCTCCCGGCCCGGTACAGCTGCTTCCGGGCTCGCACGGCTCCGGGAGGCCGCTCCCCGGACGCTGGGCCCCAGAGCTACCCGCAGCGTGCGGCGCCGAGACGCCTGGGTCCCCGGGGAGGCCCGCACTGTGCCTTGCGACTGCCATCTCCAAGGACGTCTCCGTTCTGACCTTGCGGAGGCCGCGTCTCAGCTGCGCCCTCGCGGGACAGTGGGGCCACTTTGTGGACCGAGAGCCTCCTAAGTTAAGGAATGTGTGTAACCGCCTGGAGTTCGCTGGACACTTCCATCCCGGCTTCCTCCCACCTGGGACTTCCTGCTCCTTGAGCCCCTCGGGCAGCGCGGTTTAAGGCTCCTCAAATTCAGGACCGAAGGACTCAGGACCACGTACCTTCCTTCTTCGATGGAGCACCATCTCCCATTTTGGGGGCACCTTGGGGTGTGGCCTTGGTGAGTGAAACTTAGGGTGCTGACCGCTGGGAAGGAAATCTGAAAACAGAACATTGTGGGGGTGATCCTGGCCTTATAAGGCCCTGGAAGTCTGTGAGTGTGTGGGGTGGCAGATGGATTTCTTTTCCTTTAAACTGACAAGGAGGCAGGCCATTTACCACACTTGAGGCTGCGTGAGCTCTTTCTGAATTCTGAGTTAGGACGACATCAGACATCACCAAGCAGATACCTATTCTGAACCAGAACAGATTCCGGCCTCTGAGGAGATCCCGAGAATCTTAAGCAGAGTCAGGAAGCTGTCGCAGATTTGGGGGGGCTCATTATACAGTTCAGTCATGTTCCTGCGAAGGCTTGGTGGCTGGCTGCCTCGACCTTGGGGCCGCAGGAAATCAACAAAGGCTGGTTTGCCTGCCCCAGAACCCAGATGGGTGGACAGTTCCCCGGAGAATTCTGGGAGTGACTGGGACAGTGCCCCAGAGACAATGGGAGATGTGGGGCCTCTCAAGAAGACCAAGGACTCAGGGAAATCAAGGATCCCTGGGGCTGCTCCAGAGTCGAGCAGAGAGGTCCAAGTGGATCAACTTGGGAGCAGAAGAAAGGATTCCTTTAAGCGGGACAAGACTGCCTCTGGCGTTCAAGAGTTTGCGAGACTGGAGGCTGGAGGAGCCGTTCCTAAACTGGAAGGGGGCTCTGTGGATTCAGGCGGCGTGAAGAACCTTGGAGTGCCACCCCCAGGAGGACTAGGCACTACCGGACCAGAAGCCCTATTGGAGAAACCTGGTCGCCGGCAGAAGCTCCTGCGTTGGCTCCGGGGGGACCCAGGGGCTCCCTCACATCACCTGCGGGACCCAGAGGAGTACCTGCAGATCTCCACCAACCTGACTCTACACCTGCTCGAGCTGCTAGCCTCAGCCCTGCTGGCCCTGTGCTCCAGGCCTCTTCGAGCTGTCTTGGATGCTGTGGGCCTCCGAGGACCTGTGGGGCTCTGGCTACACGGGCTGCTGTGTTTCCTGGCTGCCCTCCATGGGCTCCACGCTGTTCTGAGCCTGCTTACTGCCCATCCCCTGCATTTTGCCTGTCTCTTTGGCCTCTTGCAGGCCCTGGTGCTGGCTGTCAGCCTCCGGGAACCTACTGAGGATGAGGAGAGCACTGATTTGGAGAGTGAGGGGCATGGGAGGGAGGCCAAGGAGCCAAGGGAAGGTCCAGAGAGGACGCTGTGACTGGTGAGGGTGGGGGCAAAGGGTGAGACAGTGCTGTGGCCTTTGGGAGGAAGGTGGGGAAACCCAGATTGTAAGCACAGTGACCTCAGGGATGGGGAGGAGCCTCAGGAGCCTCTGTCATACAGGTGACAGATTGGGGCTGTTTAGGTGTCCGAGAATGGACAATGGGACGTCACCATTTGAGTCACCAGCTGTTGTTATTGCTTCCTCTTACATTTATCCACCTTTTTTTTAAATTACCACCTCGAATCCCCCCACACACACTCCACTTTTAAAGAGCAAAACAAATAAAATAAGAGTGATAGTGGAGAATGAAGACCGAAGGGTCCTTTCCAGTCCCCGGGGTGGGCGGGGCCATAGGTGGACAGAGAGCTCTGCATTAAGAGGTAGTGAGGAGATCTGTGCCTTCCCTTGGATTCTAGGGTCAGAGCCACCTAGGGGACTGGGGCTGTGAGGTAGGGGTTGTAGAAGGGGCTCCAGGTGTGATGGTACTGCAGGGAGGGTCGGGTACTCGGTGAGATCCCGGAGAGACAGGGATGGTGCAAGCCACAAGGGCATGAGGACCAGTTCAGAAGGGCTGTGCGGGGCAGCGGGGGCAGCACAGGGCCTCTCATCTCCAGTTGTGCTAGGGATTTGCTCACTCAGCAATAAACGCGCTACACTAAATCCTACATCTACCAGTGCGATCTGAGAGGTGCTGCTCTGTGTCCTTCCTGATGCCAAACAGCTGCGCGTGGCAGAGGTTTCCTTCTGGGGCAGGGGCGTGCCAAAATGGAGAAGTGACTGATGTCTGCACACAAAACTCCGGAGATGAGGATTGAGAACCATGTTTATTATCCTTGAGAGGGCGTGGAGAGTCTCCCAAGTCTCCCCTCGAAGCTCAGTCCCACCCTCTGTCTAGCACAGATGGAAGTGACGGGTCACTTGCTGGACAGCTGGCAGACCTCTGTGACGGGAGGAGGGAGAGGAAGCCCAGTGAGCGGAATGGATTGGGAATAAGGGACCCTTCTCTCTCTCTCTCTACCCTTTGCTCCCGTTAGCCTCTAAAGCGGTGGGTCTCAGCCTGTGGGTTGTGACCCTTGTGGGGGTTGGATGTCAGATCCCCTAAGGATCAGATGTTTACATTTTGATTCACAACAGTAGCAAAGTTAGCTATGAAGTAGCAACAAAAGGAATTGTATAGCTCGGGCTATGAAGTAGCAACAAAAAGAATTGTATACCTCGGGGTCACGGGGTCACCGCAGTGAGGAACTGTATTAAAGGCTCCCAGTGTCAGGCAGGTTGAGAATCTCTGCTCTAAAGACTCAGAAACCTACCATTTTCCTCTTTTTATTTTTATTTTTGAGAGACAGTCTCACTACGTAGCCCCAGCTGTCCTGAAACTCACTGTGGGGACCAGGTTGGCTTCAAACTTGTGGCGATTCTTCTGCCTCTGTCACTGACCAAAAGCCTCTTTTTTTAAAAAAAAAGATTTATTTGAGTGATCTATCTGCATGTACACCTTGATGCCAGAAGAGGGCATCAGATCCCACTGTAGATGGCTGTGAGCCACCATGTGGTTGTGGGAATTGAACTCAGGACCTCTGGAAGAGCAGGCAATGCTCTTAACCTCTGAGCCAGAGTCCCCCAGAGCCCTGCTTGGTAGAGGCCTCAATGTACCCACCCTGATAACGTCTGCCTTGGGCCATGGCCTCTGCTGACAATACCCACAGACCTCTTCTGGGAGACCTCGACCCCTCACCTTGATTCCTGGGAGTCACCAAGAAGACTTTGAAGTCCAAGCAGGAGGTCAGAGACTGGAATTCCTCCACACACTTCTCTGGAGGGTGTGGTGATCGGTCTGGAAGGACAGGGAGCCGCCAGGCCAGTCAACATTACTGCTTCTCAGCCCTGCCCCCTCCCCCCAACTCCCTAAGAGACCTGGTGAAGATCAGCCCAGCCTGTTCTGAAAGGGAGATCCTTTGGCCTTCTAGTTTCCCTCGGCCACTTCCTGCCCTGTACCCACTCACTGTAGAGGAGAAAGCGTTGGTATCCCTCGCCCGTCTCTTTCAGCATGATTCCGCCTGGGCACGAGCTGGAGAAGAGGTCTGTTTTCATGTCAGGGCGGCCTGTAAGGATTGGGAAAGGATTGTGAGGACAGATGCAAAACCAAGCTGAGTCAGGCCTAGTAGTGCAGGGCTGTGATCCCAGCTGCTCAGGAAGCTGAGGCAGGAGGATTTCACGTTCAAGGCCTGCCTGGGCTACAGGGTTAGTTCACCACCCATTAGGGCAATGAAAGGTTAGAAAGGGGTCTGGGGATAGCTCATGATGGTGTGCTTCCCAGCATGCAAGAGGTCCTGGGGTTAATCCTCACTTTGGAGGGGGATGGAGGGAGGGCAGGTGAGAACCAACCTTCAGTCCTGAGGTCTGTGTTTCCTTTCCCTTCAGTCAGGTGGTATATCCATTTCCGGGGCACGCAGATCCCATTCTTCCTGCGGAGGTGGCAGTAGAAAGATGGGAGTGTCTTCCAGCCACACTACCAACCTTTGCTGTTTCCCACAGCCCAGCTCTTTGGGGTTCAAGCTGCCAAGGGAGAGCTAGGCCCATGCTATCAGCAGTGGGTAAGGACTCCGGGTGGGCTGACTGTGCAGTCTGGGCAGAGAACACACCCAGTGGGGCCTCTGCTCCCTCAACACTCACGTGCGGACAGCAGCACGAAGCTGGAGCTGCCTTGGGGCAGAGCCGGTCGCCATGTTGAAGACAATATTGTCCACCGAGTCAAAAGTCGCTAACTCTTCTTTGGTGGGGGCTGCTCCTGCGATGAAGTACCATGTGCCCAGGTGGGGATCTGGGGACTGGAGAGGCAGTGAAGAAAGCAAGAGGATGAATTAGTGGGTCCGGCGGGAAACCCATCCAGCCTTTCCATCAGTCAGCGGACTAAGAGTCAGGGCTGAGGTGCTGGTGCCCTCATCCTCTCCCCTCCTTTCCCAGCATGCCCTAGTCATCTTGAGCTACCCACCCACAGCCTCCAGCTTCTCCTTCGGCTCTCCCTTTCCTCGGTCCATACCTCTTTCTCGCCCACTTCCAGCGTTGTGAGTTGACTGTGCTCAGGGCATTGGCTCATGGAGTTAAAGACAAGGCCGTAGAGGTAGAGCACAGCCGCCCAGATTTGGTGGAACATCGTGGGCAGGAGAGAGCTGCTGTCTGCAGGTGAGGGGACCTCTGCCTTGACTGTTCTCTGCTGGCCGCTCAGTCCACTCCGCTTTCAGCCCCCTTGCCTCGACCCTTGACCCTTTTACCTGCTAATAAGTAACTCCAGCCTTGTTTTCCAACCCAAGCCTAGCCGAGCTACAGCACTGGGGCCTTCCTCCCCCTCTTCCAGATGCAGCCACCCTACAGTATATGCGGGCATGTCCAGTGACTCTGAGGTGTCAGGAGGAGAGCCGAGCCCTACAGTAGAAGCCTCCAGTCTCCCCGCCTGTATCTGACTTGGAGCTCTGCTGTCTGTGAAGCTCCGAGGAGAAGTGACTGGGTTAGGTCTTTCATTTATTCACTTGGCAGATTTGGGGATTTCCGTTGTTAGCCAGGAACTGGCTAATCCTGGGGGACATTTTTTTTAAGAAACGGAAAAATAGCTTTACAAACAAACCATTGCAAGAGAAGCTGATAAGTGTTAGAACAGGCGCCAGTCAGTCTCCCTGGGGTTCTTTCTCCTTTTTTTCTTTTTTTTCAAGACAGGGTCTCACTATGTGGCTCTGGCTGTCCTGGAACTCACTCACTCTGTAGACCAGGCTGGACTCACTGAGATTCCTCTGCCTTCCAAGTGTTGGGACCAGCGCTGGGCTAGGGACAGTTTTTTTCCCCCTCCTGTGCTGGGGATCAAACCTAGAGCTTTGAGCACATCAGGTCTGCTCAGGAGTAGCAGTGATCCACACCCCCAGTGCCTGGGACAGTTATAGTAATCGCTCGCGCTATTTTTCCATCTGTGGAATGGGCGATTCATAACTCTCAGAGTTGCATGAGATCATGTACACCCCAAGTCAGAAGTAGATGTCCACTATTGTAGTGACTACAAAGCACCCACTGCTATTGCTGGTTATAGGTTTTAAATGGTAGGGTGCTACATTGTCAGGAACTAAAGTCACCGGATAGTCTTAGTATATAGAGCTGTCAATGCAATGAGGTGGGATTTATTTACATAAATATTGTCTTCTCCTGAAATGCCTCAAGGCTTATGCTCAAATATACATAAAAATAGCTAGGCAGTGGTGGCGCAGGCCTTTAGTCCCAGGTAGGCAGAGGCAGGTGGATCTCTGTGAGTTTTAGGCCAGCCTGGTCTACAGAGCTAGTTCCAGGACAGCCAGGGCTACACAGAGAAACCCTGTCTTGAAAAAACAAAAACATATATATATATACGTAGGTAAAAAGGAAAACTCCATGTTAGGATGAGGTGTTTAATTTTAATTAGGCAGGTTCATTAGCTGAGCCAAAGGGGGCCTTTGATTGCTGAACTTCAGTACTTTGATAGCTGGACCTTAGTAGTCAGCCTGAGGAGGAAGTGGCCAAATAAGGGGACATTGCCGGCTAGCTCTAGGAATGCAATCTAATGGCTTTCGGCAAGGCAGAGGGAACGGGGTAGAAGGGCAAGGCCTGCCAGAGCCATCCAGGCTCATGCTCCACGTTCTACCTGCCATCAGGCCACCCCTGGTTACGTACCTAATAGTAGCTTGTTCAGAACAACCACAAAAACGTGGATGATGATAGGCTTGATTATTCTACTGGAGTAATGATCAGGTTTGTGTGTGGGACCAAGTAGGTGCCCTCCCACGCAGGCCCTTTAAGTTTTTATAATAAAAATCTAAACTCTGGGTCTAGGGAAATGGCACGGCAGGTGAGGGTGCTTGGGAGATCGCCAGATCCCCACTCAATGGAAAGTGGACACCAGCACGTTTCTCCACGTCTACGCTATGCTGTGGCAGACTCAAGGTCACAATCGTTCAGGAGGCAGAGGCAGGTGGAGCTGAGATCCACGACAGCCAGATTTACAGTGAGACCCAGTCTTGGCGGAAAAAAATTACAAACGTAGTCTGGCAGGGTACCACACGACTTTAATTCCAGCACTGGGCGGTGGCGGCGTAGAACATTGAGTTCCAGGCAATTCAGAAAACACAGTTTTATCATACAGGTTGGCACCGAAGAACTGCTCACTAAATGCTTACTGGACCTCTCTCATCAGCACCGGCACCAAGGAGGAGTAAGTGGGGGTGGCGGCAGAGAAACTGTAACCGTCCCGCCCTGAGCAACCCCCTTAGCGGCCAGACTTCAATCCCTTCTCTTGCCCTTTAATCCGATCCCAGAGTTTTTGTTTTGAGACAGGGTTTCTCTGTGTAGCCCTGGCTGCCCCGGAACTCGCTCTGTAGACTAGGCTGGCCTCGAACTCACAGAGACCCGAGTGCTGTGATTAAAGGCGAGCGCCACCAAGCCCGGCTCCGTTTCTTTATTTATTTATTTTCACAAACGTTTAAAAAGCAGTAAAGTGCTTAGTTATCCTAGAGCATGGAGTTCCCTCGGGGACTCTCAACCAAAGACAAGATGACGCCCCAGAGTCTACAATCTCGCCAGGACCGGACACCCGGGACAAGACAACCCAGCCCACGGAACGCCCCAACCGTCCAGGGAAAAAAGAGTGACTTCCGGCAGCGCAGGGATGACGAGAGGACCCGGGGCTGTGCCCAGGCTTAGGTGGCTAGAAGCGTGCCTGTAAACGCTCTCCGCCCGTCCACACACGGGCGGACGCAGATGAACGAGGTGCAGTCCCCGCAAGTGCCCTACAGGCGCCCGCGGCGTCTCTCGAAATAGAGGCAGCCATCTCCCTCCCTCCCCCTCAGTAATTTTTCTTCTGGCGTTGGAGTAGCCACCTGGGTCGCGCAGCGCTCCGGCGCGCGCAGGGAAGAAACGCACACAGCCCGAGGGGGGCGGGGAAGGCCTTAAGCTGTGCGCACGCGCAGCGCGGCTCACGCAGGCGCAGTGCGGTCCCCGGGCGACGGCGGCGGCGGCGGCTCCTCGGGGTGTCCGGCTTCCTCCCATCTAGGCCGACCCCGGCCCGTCTCGCCCCCTAGAAACTCACTGTTTGGGGCTGTGGACTTTCTCATCGTGCCCCACAAAAGTAAATTGGGGGGAGCCTGGGGAAGCCGGAAGTACCGCCTCGAGATCCCCCCCCTTACAATCGGGGAAACGGAAGTGTTCTTTGGTGCCAGGTTGGGGGAGACCGGAAGTGACGGTACCGTGGGGAAGTCGGGGGGCGGAGCCACGGGGTGGTGGGCTGTGTATGTGTGTTTGTATGTGTTTGGCCGCGTGTGGGTTAAGTCGTGTCGCTGCAACACCGACGGAAGGCGGAGGCGGAAGGAGGGGGTGGTCAGCGTGCCGGTCCGGGCTCCCGTGAGTGTCCGTGGTGATTTAGGCGGGTTCGGTCGTGGTGGTGCGCGTGCGCGAAGCCACTCCGCGGACTCCAGCGCGACCCTCCCCTCCCCCCACTCCTCCCCCTCCCCCTCGCGTTGTCCTAGGATTTCCCGATCTCTCGGGCGGGCGCTTGCTCCGTCGCGACCGGTGATGACACTGGTCTCCGGTCGGTCTCGTGCTTGCTTCCCCGATTCCTAGCCCAACTGGCTCTCCCTATTGTGATTGGCATCGTGGAGCCCCTCCCACCTTTCGTCCTTCACCTCCCTATGCCGTCGATCTCCTGCCCTTTGTGCTTCTCTTCCCGTGCCCCCGAATCAGAGAGGAGGGATGAGGGCGAGGATGGATTTATGTGTTTGTGTATGAGAAACTTTTAAGGGATTGGGGCGGAGATTGGGCCTAGAGAGTCTTCCGTCTCTATAAAACAGTGCGGGCGACAGCGAAACACCCTCCCCCCGTTCTTCCTTAGAGAGCTGTCGGCCATGGAGCCGAGTGATAGTACCAGTACCGCTATGGAGGAGCCCGACAGCCTGGAGGTACTGGTGAAGACCCTGGACTCTCAGACTCGGACTTTTATTGTGGGGGCCCAGGTGAGACAGCGGACCTTTGTAGAGCTGATACCCCGTTTGTCTTCTAGGGATGAGCCCGATTTTCTTGTCATTGACTTCTTTGTCCCTTCCTGAATAGAACATCTGATGTTCTTGTTGAGTGAGGAGGTGTGGTTACTGTTGAGTGGGGCAGATTTTGTTCCGTCTGTCTTCACCTTGATGGGACTCAGTGAAGCGGGAAATAGGAGGAATCTCTATCTGTCCTGGGCGGACCTCGGCCTAAAGGGACAGACTTGACTCCGGCCTTTGGGACTGGAAGCAGCATAGGGACCTCAGACAAGTGTGGTGTGTCTGTTCTTTTTTTAAACAACTTGTTCACAGGTTTATACTACATAGAGTCCAGAAATCTGCTTTCATCCACTGTTGGGTAGAATTGCCGGTATCTGGGGCATAGTTTGAATCCCTTGAGCTTGTAAGGTGCGGTGTGGACGCAATTATCTCTGTTTTTACTGCATAATCTTTTGAGAAAAAAAATCATGAGCTGGTCATTTTCGTGTTTTTCTAAAACACTTGAAACATCACATATGCTTCTGTGAGTAGGTGTACGTGGGAGTTAGTTCTGCCCCTTACCGAGAGTCACTTGTCTAATTCTTTTTTTTCTTTTGGATTTTTTGAGACAGGGTTTCTCCGTAGCTTTTGGTTCCTGTCCTGGAACTAGCTCTTGTAGACCAGGCTGGCCTCGAACTCACAGAGATCCGCCTGTCTCCACTTGTCTAATTCTAATTAGGAAGATTCTTTTCTGGGGGGTGGGGACAATATCTCAGGCTGGTCTTGACCTCCTGGCCATTTTGCCTCCACTGTCTGTGCCACATTTTAGGTGTGTGTACCATACCTGACTTTTTTTTTTTTGATAGGGTTTCTTTGTGTATCCTTGGCTGTCCTAGACTCGTTCTGTAGACCAGGCTGGCTTTGAACTCAGAGATCCACTTGTCCTGGGTGATGGTGGTACACACCGTTAACCCCAGCCCTTGAGAGGCAGAGGCAGGCAGATCTCTGAGTTCGAGGCCAGCCTGGTCTACAGAGCAAGTTCCGGGACAGGCTTCAAAAGGTACAGAGAAACCTTGCCTTGGGGGAAAAATGTCTGCTTGCCTCTGCGTCCTGAGTGCTGGTATTAAAAGCAATCACCGCTCGCTATTGGCAAGATTTCTGAGACAGGGCTCAGTGTGCCCACCATGTAGCCCATGTTGCCTTGACTCTCACTGTGTAGATCAGGCTGGTTTCAGACTCACAGAGATCCGCCTGCATCTGCCTCCCAAGTGCTGGGATTAAAGACATGTGCCGTCACGCCTGAGTTTTATTTTTATGTGTGTTTTGTCTGTAAGTATAATGTGTACCATGTGTGTGATTGGTGCCCAAGAAGGTCAGAAGAGGGTATCAGGCCCTGTGACCTTTTCCTCTCCTTGTGGGAGTCAGGAAGTCACAGCACCTGCTGTTACGTATGGATGGTTTTAAACCTCCACGTCTAGGAGTTAAACTCTGGTCCTATGCAAGAGCAACAGTGTTCTTAGTCTCTGAGACGTCTCTAGCCCCTCATTCTGTTTTAATTCAGCGTCTCACTTTGTAGCTGACTGGCCTGGTAGTCACAGAGATCCACTGCTTTTGTCCCCATGGGATTAGAAGCTTGTGCCACGATACCCACCTGTTTTTAGCTTTAGATTACAGTCGTGAGCTCCTGGTGTGGCTTTACATTTAGAAAAGGAGCTCACTTTTAGATACTAAGTCACAAAGAAAGGGAGAACTGTTTGGCTTTTTTATTGTAAGATTTATTTTTATTTATTTATTGTTATCATTATGGGTACTATTTGGATTTTTTTTTTCTGAGACAGTCTCTCTGCATAGCTCTGTCTACCTGGAACTCACTGTGTAGACCAGGATGGCCTCAAACTCCCAAGAGATCACCTGCCTCTGCCTCCCAAGTGCTGGAGGCATACACCACCACTCCCTGCTTATGTTTAGTTATATATTGGTTTGTGGGGGCAGGGTATGTACGTGCCTGTAGGTACTGGGTCTCCTAGAGCTGAGTTCACCAGTAGTTGTGAACTGCTGCCCAGTATGGGTGCTGGAGATTGAGCTGTGGTCCTGTGCAGTAACAGACTGGTGTCAGTTCTTAACTGCTGAGCCTTTCTCCAGCCTGTTTTTCTTACTGGGGTTTTCCCTCCTCCCGTTCATACCTAGCTTTGTTTATTGTCTGTTTGGGGTTTTTGTTTTTGGCTTGATAGATACCTGCCTATTGGTACAGTTGGCTAGTGACACTGTTTGCTCTTGTCCTCACTCAGCACCTGAAGTCAGGTGTCCCTCTTCCTTCTTCCTTCCTTTGGTTTTCTGATTCCGACGCATGACTGTCCTTTCAGATGAATGTAAAGGAATTTAAGGAGCACATTGCTGCCTCCGTCAGCATCCCTTCTGAGAAACAGCGGCTCATCTACCAGGGCCGGGTTCTGCAGGACGATAAGAAGCTCCAAGATTACAGTAAGGGCGGGGGAACTGCCTGGGGCTGAGGTTGCTGTCCGAGACCGTGGGTTTTTACTGATGTCTTTTTCTTCTGCAGATGTTGGGGGGAAGGTTATCCACCTGGTGGAACGGGCTCCTCCTCAGACTCAGCTCCCGTCTGGAGCGTCTTCTGGGACAGGGTCTGCCGCAGCTGCTCATGGTGGGGCACCCCTGCCTGGCACTCGGGGGCCTGGGGCCTCTGTTCATGACCGGAATGCCAACAGCTATGTCATGGTTGGAACCTTCAATCTTCCTGTGAGCCTGTGTTTCTTGTGTGGGAGGGTTTTGTTGGGGAGAGTGGCTCTCATTATGGCAGCTGTAGGGAGCGTAGAAGACAGGTGTTTTGAGTGCTTGCCTTGAGTTTGGAAGACCCTCTGACCTATAGTGGCCTCAGTTTTTGAGGAAAAGAGGGTAGGGGCTCCAGAAAAGGAATTGGCAGTATGGAGGCCTTAGTATGTGGCTTCTCCCAGAGCAACTTCCCTTACCCTTTCCCCAGAGTGACGGCTCTGCTGTGGATGTTCACATCAACATGGAACAGGCCCCAATTCAGGTATTGAGGGGCCTGGGAGGGTCAGGGAAGGGGATCTGGGAGAAGGAGGCCATGAGGTGGGGGGAACCTGGCTGAGGAGATGCCTGGGAGCTGGTGTAGTATGTTTTGGAGCTCACGGCTTAGTCTCGGCCCTGCCCTGATCATCCTCCTTATGTTATAGAGTGAGCCCCGGGTACGGCTGGTGATGGCTCAACACATGATCAGGGATATCCAGACCCTCCTGTCCCGGATGGAGGTGAGTGGGCAAGCCTGCCAGGCTTCATAGTTCCTTTCTGTTCTCTCTTCTCATGGTCTGGCAGGAAAAATATTGCTGGCCACAGTCACAGCGACTGTAGGAATCTGCCTTCCTAGTCAGTCAGTCTGTCTTTCTTTCTTTTTGTTTTCTTTCTTTTTTTTTTTTTTTCAGTTTCTCTGGCTTTGGATCCTGTCCTGGAACTAGCTCTTGTAGACCAGGCTGGCCTCGAACTCAGAGGTTTGCCTGCCTCTGCCTTCCGAGTGCTGGGCTTAAAGGTGTGTGCCACCACCACCTGGCTTCTCTCTCTTTTTATTTATTTATTTCGGCCTTCCTTCCTTTCTCCATGTCCTGCCTGTAGGCCAGAAGAGGGCATCAGATCTCATTAAAGGTGGTTGTGAGCCACCATGTGGTTGCTGGGAATTGAACTCAGGACCTCTGGAAGGGCATTCAGTGCTCTTAACCGCTGAGCCATCTTTCCAGCCCCCTATTTCGGTTTTCTTAAGACAGGGTTTCTCTGTCAGTTTGGAGCCTGTCCTGGCACTTGCTCTGTAGACCAGGCTGGCCTTGAACTCAGAGATTCTCCTGCTTCTGCCGCCTGAGTGTTGAGTGCTGGGATTAAAGGCCTGAGACTCCACTGCCCGGCAGGTTTTCTATGTAGTCCTTTTAGGCAAAGAAAGTCTGTTTGCGAGGCTGCCTGCCTCAGTTTCTCAGGTGAGGTTTATGGGCATGCTCCAGTGTTGTGTGCTGCTGCCAGTCCTGATGCCGGTTTCTGAGTTCATTTCAGGCTTGCCAGATAATGCCATAGATTCCCTGCATTTAGAGAAGTAGCCCCCTTTTTTTCCCTTGAGCTGTCTCTGTCCTGGGTTGTCCTTGAACTCAGTGTGTCTCCTAGCTTATCAAAGGTTAGTGCCCTAATTATGGGTGGGAGGCACCATGCAAGGCTGCATGCCATATTTTTAAATTTCCTTTTTCTTTTTGTTTTGCTTTTGAGACAGGGTTTCTGTGTGTAGCCCTGGCTATCCTGGAACTTGCTTTGTAGACCAGGCTGGCCTGGAACTCACAGAGATCCGCCTGCCTCTCTCTCCTGAGTGCCAGGATTAAACATGTGTGCTGCCTCTACCGGGCAGTTTTTAAAATTCCTTAACGATCGTTATGTTCAGGGTGAGGATACCGTAATTGTCAGTTTTGTTGTAGCCACACTGTGACCATTTCCTCTCCTTGTTTAGGAAGTTAGGGAAGCACGGTTCCTACTCTGTAAAGGTTACAAATGGTTTCCGTGTACCCCACTTCTGCCAGCCCTGCCTTTGGGGAGCCTTGGTGGGCACCATCTCCACTCTTGACTTATTCGATCTGCATAACCCTCAGCAGCAGTAATTTCATCCTGTCCTTGGTGTCCCGACTCTTCCTCCACATTCAGTGTCGAGGGGGACCCCAAGCACAGGCCAGTCAGCCACCCCCGCAGACGCCAACTGTGGCCTCGGAGACAGCCTTGAGCTCACAACCGTCAGAACCAGTCGAGAGTGAAGCACCTCCTCGAGAGCCCATGGAGTCAGAAGACATGGAGGAACGCACCCCAGCCCAGACTCCAGAGCTTACCCCTTCTGGCCCAGCTCCAGCGGGTCCAACACCTGCTCCAGAGACAAATACGCCCAAGTGAGAGATGGAGGGAACCTTTGGGGACCAGGAAGATACGAAGCGGGGAAATTGGTTGCTGAGGGTCTTAATGATGGGGGGATCAAAGGTTAGCGCTTGTGTAGCACTAATGTCTGAGGCAGGAGGCTCTGAATGCCTCCGCCTGTGCTTCATAGAGGCCTGGTCTGGTTTTGAGCTCTTTTTGGCTCCTCTGCACAGAGCAATTGGCTTTCTCTTCTCCATTCTCTGCAAAGAGAATCCCTGGGGGCTGGCAGGGGCCCTGGAGGACAGCTCATCTCACTGCCCCATGTTCCCACAGCCACCCTTCCCCTGCCGAGCATGTGGAGGTGCTCCAGGAGCTGCAGCGCTTGCAGCGCCGTCTTCAGCCCTTCCTGCAGCGCTACTGTGAGGTCCTCGGTGCTGCGGCCACCACAGACTACAACAACAACGTGAGCCTTGGGATGGCCTTCCTGCCCAATAGCCCAGTACCTGGATAGCTCCTCACGGTCCTCAGTGTTAGCGCACACGTCCCCCCCGTAGGGACTGGTCTACGTGATGGGGTGGTGACAGTCTGTGGACTGGTGTGTCCTCAGTTGTTTAGGAAGCGTACAGGGTGAGGAAGATCTTATGTGGTTACTAAAACTTTGCTGTGTCTTGTGGAAAAGTATTTATGTATACTGAATAGAATTTACTTGAAAATTGAAAAGCTTTAGTTCATGTAGAAGCTTCCCAAGACAAAGCATGTGGCAGTCTCCGAAGCCATCATCCCTCTTGTTAATTTCCTGTTTTTCTGGGTTTGCCCTGGGCTCAGCATGAGGGCCGTGAGGAGGACCAGAGGCTGATAAACTTGGTGGGGGAGAGCCTCCGGCTGCTGGGCAACACTTTTGTGGCACTGTCTGACCTGCGCTGCAATCTGGCTTGTGCACCCCCACGGCATCTGCACGTAGTGAGGCCCATGTCTCACTACACGACTCCCATGGTGCTCCAGCAGGCAGCCATTCCCATTCAGGTGGGTTCAGGGAGCCTGGCTGGAGGGAGAACAGGGGCATGGGAGATGAGGGTGACCCAGATGACATCTGGGAGGCTCTGGAGCAAGAACTGGGGAAACAGTATCAGGAGTCTTTAGAGGTGGCTCTCAGCCCCTGCGTTGTTCTCACATCTGCATCCGTCTCTTCAGATCAATGTGGGAACTACTGTGACCATGACAGGCAACGGGACTAGGCCTCCACCAGCTCCCAGTTCAGAGGCAGCTTCCCCGGGCTCTGGCCAGGCCTCATCCCTGCCTCCATCTTCTACCACTGTTGATTCATCAACTGAAGGAGCCCCCCCACCGGGGACAGCTCCACCCTCAGCTGCCAGCCACCCACGGGTCATCCGGATTTCCCACCAGAGTGTGGAGCCTGTCGTCATGATGCACATGAACATTCAAGGTGAGCACCGCAGAGGCAGGAGGGGAGGGGCTCTGTCCTTGGGTTTGCGGAAAGAGAAAGTAGAGGAAAGGGCAGGGTTTCTGGAGGCCTGGGGAATGGATGATCTCAGGAGGGTACAGCCAAACCTTGGCCCTACCCTTCTTAATTTTTCCTGTCTTCCCTGCTCAGATTCTGGATCACAGCCCGGTGGTGTCCCGAGTGCTCCCACTGGTCCCCTGGGACCTCCTGGTCACGGACAGACCCTGGGTAAGAGTGAGGCTATCGGAGCAGGCTGAGAGCTCTGGGTAGAAAGGGTAGGGCTGAGTGGGTGGCTTGAAGTGGTCCAGGTTCAAGGTTACATCAGACCCACCCCCCAGGCTCCACCCTCATCCAGCTGCCCTCCCTGCCCCCTGAGTTCATGCACGCCGTCGCCCACCAGATCACTCATCAGGCCATGGTGGCAGCTGTTGCCTCCGCGGCCGCAGGTAATGGAAGGGGAGGCCCGGGAGGTGGGGCCTAGTTAATGGTGGTGGGTCTTGTCTGCTGGCGGGGAAGGGCTGAACCCTCAGCCCTCTTTGGTCTCTCTTTGTGCCCACAGGACAGCAAGTGCCTGGCTTCCCAACAGCACCAACTCGGGTGGTGATTGCTCGGCCCACTCCTCCACAGGCTCGGCCTTCCCATCCTGGGGGTCCTCCGGTCTCTGGGACTCTGGTGAGCAAGGGTTGGGGAAAATACCAGTGAGAAAATACTGGAGGATTGTGGGAGGGGGGAGGGACAAGATTGAATCTTTTTCCTGTTCCCCAGCAGGGCACTGGGCTGGGTACAAACACTTCATTAGCCCAGATGGTGAGCGGCCTTGTGGGGCAACTTCTTATGCAGCCTGTCCTTGTGGGTGAGTCCTGTTCTTTTCTAGCTCAAACTTTAGGTATTTCCAGCTGCAGCTGGGGTTACTGTGAGTTCAAGGACTCCCTAGACTCTAAGCTAGCCTGGGCTAACTGAGTAAGATTCTGGAAAGGGCTGTCCATGACAGCTGTCCTGATGACCCAGCCTGTCCTGCTCACGCATGTCCTCGTCTTGTAGAAGTTCTTAGTTTCTGTTTTCCTGCCGGAAAGGCCAGGATGAGGCAGCTGAAATCTGGTTTTTGTTCAAATTGTACTTTTTTATTTTTTGGTTCTTGACAGCTCAGGGGACTCCAGGAATGGCTGCAGCTGCAGCTCCTGCCCCAGCTCCTGCCCCCGCCCCTGCACCTGCACCAGCTCCAGCCACTGCGTCAGCTAGTGCTGGTACCACCAACACAGCTACAACTGCTGGCCCTGCTCCTGGGGGTCCTGCCCAGCCTCCACCTCCGCAGCCCTCTGCAGCCGACCTTCAGTTCTCTCAGCTCCTGGGGAACCTGCTGGGGCCTGCAGGGCCCGGGGCTGGCGGGCCTGGCCTGGCCTCTCCCACCATCACTGTTGCAATGCCCGGTGTGCCCGCTTTTCTCCAGGGCATGACTGACTTCTTGCAGGTAAGTGGCTGTCCTTGTTCCCTTGTGCTCCAGCCCAGTAGAGCAGTGGTCTTTGTTGCTGCTCTGTAACTGCGGAGTAATAGCCTTAGTGAGGGGACAGTGACGTAAGAGAGGACGGGACCTGAAGATCTGTGGATGCCTAAAAGTCAGCACCGCCTGCTTCCTGCTCTGACCCGGTCTATCCCTGAGTGTTCTGGCTTAAGAAGTTAAGATTAAAGCTAGCTCTTGCTGCTCGTGCAGAGAGACCTGACTCTGATTTCTAGCACCCACATGGTGGTACACAACCATCTGGAGCTCCAGTTCCAGGGATCTGTTACTCTCTTCTGGTCCCCATGGGAACCAAGCATACACGTTTAACTGATGTAGTCAGGCAGAATGCCCATACACATTAAATACAGTGATAAAAAGAGTTTTTTGTTTTTCTTAAAGTCAAACTCAGAATTTAGCTCCCTCCCCTTCTTCCAGGCTTATTGTTTTGTGCCCTCTTGATGCAGTTTTTTGTTCTTGACCCTGTGTCTTTGTCTTCTGTTCTTTATTCCTTCTCTGTTAGGCATCACAGACTGCCCCTCCCCCCCCTCCCCCTCCTCCACCCCCACCCCCTGCCCCAGAGCAGCAGACCACACCCCCACCAGGGTCCCCTTCTGGTGGAGCAGGGAGTCCTGGAGGCTTGGGTCCTGAGAGCCTGCCACCGGAGTTTTTCACCTCGGTGGTGCAGGGCGTGCTGAGCTCCCTCCTGGGCTCCTTGGGGGCTCGGGCTGGCAGCAGTGAGAGCATTGCTGCCTTCATCCAACGCCTCAGTGGATCCAGCAACATCTTTGAGCCTGGGGCTGATGGGGCTCTTGGTAAGCAAAATGGAGGTGCTATAGTCTTGGGAACTAGCAGGGTGGAGGAGTAGTTGGCCTTTCTTTACTAAGGATTAGGGCTAGGCTAGGACGTGAAGGCCATTGCTCACTTCTGACCCTCTCCCTAGGATTCTTTGGAGCTCTGCTCTCTCTTCTGTGCCAGAATTTCTCAATGGTGGATGTGGTGATGCTTCTGCATGGGCATTTCCAGCCACTGCAGCGGCTCCAGCCTCAGCTGCGAGCTTTCTTCCACCAGCACTATCTGGGTGGTCAGGAGCCCACGCCTGGCAACATCCGGGTAAATGAAGGCGCCGGGCCCCAGAGCTTTCCTTGCTCCCCACCTCCATTCCTTAACCCTGACATCAGTCAGTGAGGTGGAACTAAACCTGAGCTATGACGTTCCTCTACAGATGGCAACCCACACACTGATCACTGGCCTGGAGGAATATGTGAGGGAGAGTTTTGTGAGTATCCTTTGTGTGTTTTCTTCCTGTCTAGGTTTGGGCGGGGAGGCTGGGGGTCCCTGCTGCCTCCACCTTCTAGATCCTTAAGGTCCTGATTTGGAGTTCTTTCTGTGTTTCAGTCTTTGGTGCAGGTTCAACCAGGTGTGGACATCATCAGGACAAATTTAGAGTTTCTGCAGGAGCAGTTTAACAGCATTGCTGCTCACGTGCTGCGCTGCACAGGTAAGGCCAGCGCAGCGGGGAGAGGGTGTGTTGGCTGTGCGGGACTGCCAGACTCATGGGCCTCTCACATCTTCCTGCAGACAGTGGATTCGGAGCCCGGTTGCTGGAACTGTGTAACCAGGGCCTGTTTGAGTGCTTGGCCCTGAACCTGCACTGCTTGGGGGGACAGCAGATGGAGCTTGCTGCCGTCATCAATGGCCGAATTGTAAGCACAGTTCTCTGGGCTCTAGCTTCTTTGTTATGTCTTGTAGAGTTGATATTTCTCTGCAGACACTGCACCTGCTGCGTAGATGTAGGTCACACGAGCAGGTTGAAAGTTCAAGTGGGATTTCTAACCCTCAGCGTCGCATGTCTCGTGGAGTGAACCCGTCCTTGGTGAGCTGGCTGACGACCATGATGGGACTGAGGCTTCAGGTGGTCCTGGAGCACATGCCTGTGGGCCCTGATGCCATCCTCAGATACGTGCGCAGGGTCGGAGACCCCCCTCAGGTACGGAGTCGGGTTGGAAGGAAGCTGGAGAGATGGGTGGGCTGACTCCTCCCACACCACCACCAGCTCCTTTCTTTGTCTAATTCCACAGGTCCTTCCTGAAGAGCCAATGGAAGTTCAGGGAGCAGAAAGAACTTCCCCTGAACCTCAGGTACCAGGGAGAGGTGGAAAGGCCAGATAATGTATAGATGGCTGGAAGAAAAGGGGCTTAGGGGCAAAGAATTCTGAAGTCCGGACCTTCCTGCCATCTGCTTTCTAGCGGGAGAATGCTTCTCCAGCCCCTGGAACAACAGCAGAAGAAGCCATGTCCCGAGCCCCGCCCCCTGCTCCCGAGGGGGGTTCCCGAGATGAGCAGGACGGAGCTTCAGCTGATGCAGAGCCTTGGGCAGCTGCAGTTCCCCCAGTAAGTGGCGAGAGGTGATCCAGTGGGCTAAAGAGCTGTAAGTTGTGGGAATTATTTCTAATCCTTTCCTCCCCAGGAATGGGTCCCTATTATCCAGCAGGACATTCAGAGCCAGCGGAAGGTGAAACCTCAGCCGCCCCTGAGTGATGCCTACCTCAGTGGTATGCCTGCCAAGAGACGCAAGGTTGGTCTCTTTCCTGAGGATGTCTCTCTTTATGCAGTACCCTTGTTGAGCTAGTTGAGTTTCTTCATCTAGTTAGGAAGCCTGCTTAGGGGTCAGGCTTGTTCATGATTGTTCGTGTGACCACGTGAACCTTCATCTTATTGTTTGTGGCAGTTCTGGTACCTCAGCTGTGTGATTTCCTAAGTGATTAGGGTCCATTGTGTAAGATGGGCTTTGCCTTGAAGAGTAGCTAACTCTGAGTCTCAGATGGTCTGACCTGCTGGTGCCTTCTTTTGCAATCAATCAAACATTTTCTGGCCATAAATTAGGAAGGCATTTCTGCTGTTAAAACCACATGCAGACTGTTCCCCTACCCTGGTTAGTATAGAGACTGGTTAACTAATGGAAAGGGTGAACTGGGTGGTGGCACTGGGTCTGATGTTGATCCCCTTTTCCCTCTCAACCTGTCCCCAGACAATGCAGGGTGAGGGCCCCCAGCTGCTACTCTCAGAGGCAGTGAGCCGGGCAGCTAAGGCAGCCGGAGCTCGGCCCCTGACAAGCCCCGAGAGCCTGAGCCGGGACCTGGAGGCACCAGAGGTTCAGGAGAGCTACAGGCAGCAGGTGCCCCACTTTGCAGCAGAATAGGGATGGTCTATTGGGAGGGTCGGGTCAGGTTCCTGCTTCCCGGTATCTATTGAGAGATGAATTGGTAGTGTGGGGGCTGCCGGTTGGTTTTCCTGTGGCCTTTGGGAAGGCTCAGCTGTCGCATTGGGCTTGCCAGCATGGCTGGCAGGGAAGTACATCCTGAGGGTTGTCTTTGCATTCGCTGGGATCCTAGGGCTAAACCAGGACTCCTTCAACCTGCTTGTGCTTTCTCTCTCTAGCTCCGGTCTGATATCCAGAAACGACTGCAGGAAGATCCCAACTACAGCCCCCAGCGCTTCCCTAATGCCCACCGGGCATTTGCTGACGACCCCTAGCTTTCTCACCGGGGACCGTTTCCCCCTTCCTTCACAGTATTTAAGAAATAAAAGTCGGATTTTCCTGGCTCCTTTGTCTGGTAGTGTTGAATACCTTCATTTCCTTCACACATTTCATCAAAGAATCCCTAGGTGCCCAGTACGCATACAGCATTCATACTCTCTTATGGACTATGTGCAGGCCTATCAAGATGGTACTCAGCTAGGCAGTGGTGGTTACCATCTTTAATCCCAGCAGTTGGGAGGCAGAGGCCAGCCTGGTCTACAGAGCAAGCTCCAGGACAGCCAGGCTACACAGAGAAACCCTGTCTCAAAGGACTGAAAATGCTAGAATAGACATAGCATTCTGTGGCACCCATGCCCATCTGCCACCCCTTATCCTGACTCTTTAAGAGGCTGCTGTTGTAACATCATTGTAACATCAGTTAAACTAGTCTCATTTTATGCTCAGGCCAGCTCCTAAGTTTTACAACTTGGCCCTGGATCTCTGGAACAGGAAGGCCTGATGACTAAGTTCCATGCTGAAGAAAACCTGAAAAGTAGGAGGCTATATGATATTTGGTGGTTTGAATGAAAGTGGACCCCCATAGGGAGCGTCACTACACTATTAGGTGTGGCTTTGCTGAAGATGCTCAGGCCAGGCCGTGGTACAGTGCTGCTCTCTGATCCAGATGTAGAACTCTTGGCTCTTCCAGCACCGTGTTTGCCTGTATCTCACTATGTTGAGCGTAACTAAATCTTTGAAGCTATACACCAACCCCATAGTTGCATGGCTATTGTGTCTCTTCACAGTTGGTACCAAGAACTGGGGTAATGCCATGATAGGCCTGACCATGCTTTTGGAGTTTTTGATTAGGATAGCTAAGTAGCTAAGTACATTAAATGGGACTTAGTGGACCATGTTAGTAGGGAAAAGGAGGTGCCAGTAGCAGTGTGGTGCTGGGGGTATTTTGAACTGTGGGGCCCTGGCTTAAGAGGTTTCAGAGGGGGATATTAATATGTTGGCTAGAGATGTGCTTATCATATTTTGATGAAGAATGTGACTTTCTGCTCTTCTACAAAAAAGTGCCTGAGGCTAAATCGAAGATTTATGGATAGTTTTGACAAAGATTTCCAGATAGCTCAGTAGTGACTATGGCTTGGTTATTTGTTGCCACACGTACACAGATCTATAATGAAAAGGAGCAAGCTGAGCAATTAAAAATACAAAATGAACTACTTGAGAAAAGGAACCCCGGAAGTGTAAACAGATTGAAGAAAAGCCTGATAACCCCACCCAGCATTAGGATGGTGGTGGATCCAGTCTCATCTACAGAACGGCTTTAGTTTTAGTCAGTGAAGGAAACCATGGAAAACAGAAAGGTGGTGAAGTTGTAATTGAACAAGGGGGCACGTTCCAGCCCTTGGCAGCTTCGGCCACATGGTTCTGAATTTCGAGTCAGAGATGCAAGAAGAGTTATGGAATCTCTCTCAATGGCTAAAGATGCCGAGGCCAGGCATGTGTCAGGATATGGTCTAGAGCAATGGAAATCTAGCAAGGAGAGCTGCTAGCAGTGGAAAGTTGGAGCTCATTAGAGACGCAGTTTGGAGTCTGCTGGGCTGGTTTACGGTGTTCCTTTGGTCCAGCATTTCCTCACTCAAACCTGTTTTGGAATGGTAATGAATATTCTATACCACTATATGTTGGAAGCATATGATCTTCTGACTTTATAGGGGATTAGTTAAGAGTGTTGAGACAATTGTCATTGATTATGGGGCCTTTTGAAATTGGACTAAATGTATTTGTATTATATTGTTACAAGCTTATGAGAACCAGTGAATGGAATGTGGTGGTTTGGATGTAATTGGCCCCCATAAACTCATAGGGAGTAACACTATTAGGTGTGGCTTTGTTGGAGAAAGTGTTACTGTGAGGTCTCCTTGGCTAAAGCTATGCTCAATGTGACACAATTTTACTTTTAGAAACCATCAAAACTAATTATGAAAATGTTTGGATGAGAGTAGTTCCAGCAAGCAGAACTTGGCAGCTTCAGCCATTTTAGTCAAGGTTACAAGAAAGGGGAGCTGGGTGGTAGCAGTGCACACCTTTAATTCCAGCACTCAGAAGGCAGAGGCAGGAGGATCTCTGTGGGAGGCCAGCCTGGCCTACAGAGTGAGTGAGTTCAGGACAGCCAGGGCTACACAGAGAAAGCCTTTCTTGAAAAAACCCCAAACAAATAAGAAACAGGTTATAGTCCCAGAAGCCAGTTAAAAGAGAAAAGCTGGGGGTGGGGGGCTGGAGAGATGGCTCAGTGGTTAAGAGCACCGGCTGCTCTTCCAGAGGTCCTGAGTTCAATTCTCAGCAACCATATGGTGGCTCACAACCATCTGTAATGAGATCTGGCGCCCTCTTCTGGCGTGTGGGCATACATGCAGACAGAATGTTGTATACATCACTAAGCAACACACTGTACATTAGTTAATCCCCCAAGTGACTTTTTTTTTTTAAATTCTTTTATTCTTTTTTAACAAACGGCCCCAGGGATAGGGGACCAGGGGAAGAGAAGAGGGGAAGTGAGGCTCCAGACCCACAACCCCTCCCCATCCACCCCTTTCCCCCTTATATATTTATAATCTATATACAAGCCCCGGGGGGTTGGGGTCAAGGGGAATTCCCTCAGCGGGGTGGGGGCAATCCAGGCTCCTTGTCCCCCCGGGACCCAGGCTCCTCTGCTCTTCGGGGAGGCCCTTCTCGAGAAGGTGGCCCTGTCCGTTCCCAAGGCTTCGGCATCCAGCGCAGGGCATCTGGTGGGGAGGCCTGAGGATAGGCACATGCGGAAGAGTTAAGTCACCAATCCTTCAGCAGCTCAGAAGGGAACCTAAGCTAAGGCTGGGGTCACAAGGTTTCTCCTTCACCTGCTGGTAGAGGTCAATGCGCTGAGTTCGGAATACTCCACTGTAGGTGGAAGGTGGGGCCTTGAGACGGGAATTGAGACCAGAGAAGGGCCTAAAGGAAGAAATTTGGTTAAGGCAAGCCCAAGACCTGTCCTGGTTTCAAAGAAAACTCCTGAGGATGCAGAGTCTCTATATTCCTATTTACCTTCCAGTTGGGGGAGTCCGAGATGACCCAGGACCACCAAGGTTGCTGCTGAGCTTGCGATAATCCTGGAAAGGCTTTAGTTCTACTGGGTGCAGCTGAAGATAAAAGACGATTCACCCTATGAACCTCCAGTCTGATCTATTCACCCTTTTTCTTCCTTTTTTGGGGGGACAGACCCTGAATCTCTCTACCTCGCCATCTTTCAAAATCCACTCAAACGTGGACTACTGAGTCCTTCCACCCAACAGCCACCTCACTGCTCAGCCGCTATTCCCCACACCTCACCTCTGCTCGCCCCAAGCTAGGGGGGAAGGGCCTGGCAGATGAAGGCAACACCCGAGTAGCAGGAGCAGGTGGGGGCCGCACGGTCAGGCTGGGGGGCTGCAGAGCAGGACCCACAGGTAACAGAGAAAGAGGGGGTGGAGCAGGAGGTGGCGCTGGTGGCAGGGAGCCAAAGTTTACCACTGGCAGCTGTGACTCTACCACAGGCAGAAGCATCTGCAACAAGAACCCCAGGGAGCCCATTAGGGCAGCAAGGCACGTGAGAAAATTCAACTAAGTCAGGCGAAGGAGTGGAGATGACAGATACCTGCTGAGCAGGGGCCCCTGAGGGAAGGAAGCCACTCTGACCACCTGGCTGCAAAGGAGTGGAGTAGAAATCTGACGGGGACGGGAGGTCCTGGCGTACCTGTTGGGAGACGGCAGGGAAAGTCACCCCCAGGTTGTAAACTGGTCAAGTCCCCCATGAGCGCCCTCCCCGCTGCCCTAGCAGCCGCCCACCTCATACCTGAAGCAAGGGTGGGTCAGGCAAGGGGCTGGGGCAGAAAGCTGCAGAGTAGAAGAAGGAAGGTGGAGGGTAGAGAACTCCTCCAGCAGGCAACTTCCCCAGCTCTGTGGTTTGCAGTGCTGAGAAATCCACAAACTGGCCCTTGAGAGCTACCCCAGAGAGCAGTGCCGAGGGAGGGGCTGGACCTGGGGGTAGATACAGGGGCTGTGACCTGGAAAGAAGTTAGGGAGGAGATGTTATTCTTAGTGTGAGTGATACCTTAACCTATTATTTGGTACCCTCGCCCCTGGAATCCATCTCTATTTCCTTCAGAGGTCTGTAGGAATCTAGTTTTACCTGTACTGGTGCAATGAGGGTGTCCCAGGACGGAAGCCTCCGTTGTTGGGATGTAACTGAGAGTCGATGGCACCCCCAGAGACCTGATGGAGAACAGCAAGGCAGAAGCAGTTCCAATATCTTTGATCAAGAAAAGGTAACCTGGGGCTGGATACACACAGCAGTGGTAGAGAGGGGGCTTCTCTGCCGCCCGAGCCCCAGGTCTGTGCTCTAGCAGTGTGGTGGGTAACCCTGGCTGTCAGCAGGACTGAGTAACACACAGGCGACAGGAAAGTGCACTTTCCACCTCAAAGTGGGCAGCACCATCCTACAGGCCAAGGGCCTGGATAGAATCAAAGTGAAAAAGTAACAGAGGAGCCTGGTGGAATCCCAGTTCCTAGGAAGGGGACAAGCATCAAGTTCAAGGCCATCTTGTACTACAGAGTAAGCTCAAGGCCAGACCCTGTCTCACAATGTGAGAAGAGGGCAGGAGTGGGGGCTGCAGAGATGGCTCAGCTGCTAGAACAGGCACAACAGCATCTACAGCTCCAGCTCTAGGGAGATCAGCGCCATTGGCCTCCATGGGCACCTGCGGTCATGTACACACACCCACTGAGTACATGCAAGGCTGGTTATCTGCACTAGCTGCTCTTCCAGATCTGGTCTATCCTCAGCACCCACATGGTGGCTTATAACCACCTGCAACTCCAGTTCCAAGGGGATCAATGTCTTCTTATGGCCTCTGTGAGCACTGTATACGCATGGTGCAGACAAATACAGGCAAAAACAAAAATCTCTTTTTCGAAACAAGGTTTCTCTATGTAGCCCTGGCAGGCCTGGAACTTGCTCTTATAGATCTACCTGCTTCTGCCCTTCCCAGCGCTGCCTACATGTCTGCCTGCACACAGGGAGGGCACCAGATCTCATTACAGATGGTGTGAGCCACTGGGTGGTTGCTGGAATTGAACTCAGGACCTCTGGGAAACAGGCTCTTAACCTGAGTCAGCTCTCCAGCAGGCAGCTGATCTGTCTCACCACAAAGAACCTTCAAACCACAGGTCTTAGGTATTGCCAAAGCAATAGAAAATCTAACACATGCCATCAAAAACAAAAACAAATTCCTGAGCAAAAGCCTTAACCACCCTACCCACTGCAGGAAAAAGAAAAACATACAACAAAATGTTTTATAATTAACCAACTTCAGGGCAAGAGACACCGCTCGGCAGGTAATGCACCTGCTGCTGACCCAGGTAACCTGGTGGAGAGGACGGCACCCTCTGCTGACCCAGGTCACCTGGTGGAGAGGACGGCACCCTCTGCTGACCCAGGTCACCTGGTGGAGAGGACGGCACCCTCTGCTGGCAGATGTAGCGCATGCACGGGCACACACATCTGCTGGGTATGTTGGTAGAGCGCATCTTTAATCCCAGAACATGGCAGACACGTGGAAAACATCAACAACAGGGGAAAAAAAGAGTAGAAAGGGGGCAAATGATGAAAAACGGCGCTTACTTGGGAACTGGGAGGTCCAGGGCTGCCATAGAAGACCTCAGTGTACAGGCGCTGACCTGAAGGGCTGGGCTCTGGACCACAGGGCCCAGAACCCAGGCTCTTGGCCTGTGGCTCAGTAGAAGGAGAAGCGCTCGGGAGCAGCTCCCAGTCTCTGGATATGGGAATGGCCTGGCCAAAAAAAGCCTTGTCAAGAAGGAAGTCTGACATTCTACATCAGCAGTCCTCAACCTGTGGGTTGTGATCCCTTTAAGAGTTGAATGACCCTTCCACAGGGGCTTCATACCTAATATTTACATTACTATTCTTTTAAGATTTATTTCATATACAGTGTTTTGTATGGGTGCATTCTTGCATCCCGGAAGAGATCTCATTCTATATAGCTGTAAGCTGTTATATAGTTGCTAGAAATTAAACTCGGGACCTCTGAAGAACAGCCAGTGCCCTTCACCTCTGAGCCCCCTTAACAATAGCAAGATTAGTTACTAAGTAGCAACAAGATAATGTTATTCTGTGGAAGCCCCCACCACATGAACTGCATGGGGGGGGGCTGTGGCACTAGTAAGACAGAGGACACCACTGGTCTAGATGCTCATCATTACTCCCGTGTCTCGTCATCAGAGTTCACGGGCCTTCCCACCAAACTCACAGCCCACCTACCTCGGTAACTGATGTCGCCAACTCTTTCTCTCCTTTTAAAGTGTCTCCTACCACTAGGCACAAGTCTGAGTCCTGTAACATGGGGGGAGGAGGATACAGGATAGTCCCACAATTCAAACCCCCATCCCACCTGTCATCACTCTCCATACCCAACCCAGGATACGCCCAAGTTCAGCCCATTCAGACCTTGTTGGTAGTGCCAAACTCAACTTGAGAGCCAGATCGGTGGGCTGGCCGGAGGGGGCCTGGCTCTGGGCCTCGGTCTGTGCGTTGCGATCGTTCTGTTCCTATGGGGCCAGGAGGCAGAGGCTGCTCCCGGGGCAGCTCCTAGATTGGAGAACAACAAAGTACAGTTGGTGGGTGACAGAGGGAAAAAAAATCCAAGAAATCCCACTACATACTGACAAAGAAAGGCTGACAGACACGGTCAGGTAAGTTTTTTACCTTTCTGTCCCCATCATGGGGAGCAGGTGGCCGTCTCCTAGGAGGTTCAGAGGGTTCAGAGCCAGATGCACCCTCACCGGAAACAGTATTCAGGGGTGAGGGTCCTCCAGGCCGCTTGGGGGGTCCCTCTGCTGACCCCTTAAGTCCTCCATCAGGGGAACTTCGTTGGCTACAGGGACCTGATGACACTTGAGAATCTCCACTGAGGTCCACCCCACTGTCAGACTGACTCATCTAAGGAGTGGAGGAGAGGTCAAGTTAAGAGCAGAAAACACCTAATGCCTAACACGTACCTCAACACACTGAGAAAAGGAGATTCAGGACAGATGAGAAAACATGAACAACACTCAACAAAAATCACTGTCACCTCCTAACCCACTCACCTCTGTGCCTGCCACATCCTCAAAGGGGCTCAGGGGCTCCATCCAGGGCTCTATGGAGCCGGGCTGGTAACTCTTTCGGCTTGTGGCTAGAGAACATCAACCAGGAAGCAGGCAGTGAGAAAACAGTTCTGAGGCCCACCTCACACCCTGCCCCCAATTCCAGTCTCTCCCCTGCACCAGCTCTACCCACCATTATGTAAACGACTCCAGATGTGGGGGGTCAGGGCCTCTGCGCCCGAATCTCTGGACTCTCCCTGAGGGCCTGGGACCTCAGGCTTAGAGCCTAGGAATCCCGAGCTAGGAGAAGCTGGCACAGACTCCTAAGGAAAGAAAACCCAGAAGGGCAAAACACAAATAAGCTGGGGCTGAGTGGGGAGCAGCAGCAACAGGGGAGACAGATCCATGGGAGACAAGTGGTGACCGCTAACGAGAATCTGGGGTGAGGGCTCACAACAGAAAGCATAACCAAGAGCCTTCAAAGGTGAGAGTGCAATGAAACCCCATCTCCAGCCCCATCCCTCACCTCCTGCAGCAGCTCCGGTTTTCGGGGTGGCCGCTCCCGCCGTTTCGGGGGGAAGGGATTAACCCCGGCAGAGTCCCGGGGAGTCCCGCCCACCCCCCTCACCATCGGCCCTGGCTCCTCGAAGTGGGGGTCTGGGGAAAAGGGGAAAACTGTCAGCATCTACCTCATTCTACCACCGACCCTAGCTTGCTCTCCCAACTCCACCTCCCAGTCCTTCCAGCTCTACTCATGGCTGAACCCAATAACAGGGCCCCCAGGCCGAACTTATGCTCCCCACTCCAGCACCTGACCTTTGGGGATGAAGTCATTCACACCTGCTTGCCCCCAGCTTACCAGAACTGATGTCGTTGCTGGCCCTTGGGGGGTCATAACGGGTTGGGGGCCGAGGGGAGGAGCCCTGAGGGGCTTGGGGAGGCCCAGGCTTAGGCCTTGGGTGCCCCCCTGGTGCAGTTACATTTCCTTGGCGGCTGCTAAGTTGGGCCAGAGCCTGTTGGATGCCAGCCGGGTTGCTGTGGATAACTTGGTCCAGGCGGAAGACAGCAGAACTGCTGGGGGGCGGTGGAGGAAGAGGAAGCCCCGGGGCTCGCTCCTCGGGAGGCCGGCTGGAGAAAGCAGAGCATCAGCTCCAGGGCTCACTAAAGTCTTATTCTGTCCTACAAGTCAAGCATCTGTTTTCCAGCTTCTCCACTGGTACCCTGCTCTCTCCCGATAAAACCCTTTCAAAGTTTTGTTTACCGAGTGGGAAAACAAGCATGAGGACTGCCAACTCTTCCGCTCACTAACTGCCCTTAGCAAGATGGAGGAATTATGGCACCTCTTGATGCCTGACATATCTACATGTCCCCAACTCCCTGGCACCCACCCTCACCTGACATCCCCTCACCCCAGCAACTCTAACGGTTAGCAATCTACCCTCACCCACCTTCGGTTCTTGGGAGAGGGCCAGCTCCTCTTATCCCCTCGTCCTGGGCCGGTCCGTCCCCCAGGGCCTGAACCACCACCACCACTGCCACCACCACTGCCAGTCTTGCCCCCAGGGCCTGGGCGCCGGTTTTGACGATCCATGCCTGGCCGCTGACTTGAGAAGCTCCGCTTGCTCAAATCCTTGGCTCGCTGGCTCAGCTCTCCGCGAGACATGGTTGAAATGCCTGGTCCAGACCCACCTGCACTGCCCCCAGGAGTCCCCACAGCTTTAGAGGTCATAAGTGCTGCTGGGGGAGTCTCCTTGTCACCCCGGCGCTCACTGGCAAAGTCGCTGCTCTCTGATGCAGTCTCCCATTCCTCATTGGCTTGGTCAGAGTTCTGGTTTGACAGATCAGGAGATTTAGCAGCTGTGCGGCGAGGGGGCGGGGGAACAGTGACTGTTGCCAGAGTCTCCTCGGGTCCAGGGGTAGAGCTTGGAAGGGTTAGGGAAGGGGGCTTGACATCAGCTCCTCTGGCTGCATTTTCACGTTCTTGTTTCAGCCTCCGGAAACGAGGGGGTTTGTCCTGCTGCTGAGCCCTGCCATGTCTCCTCCGTCGGGGTCGCTCCCCATCTTCCATGCCTACACCTATGTTGCCAGCTCGAGACATGGGGGACAGGGGCCCTGAAATCAGCTTCTCTTTCAAGGGGTCCTTACTTGGGGGCAAAGGACCTGTCGGAGGCTTCTTTGGAACCATAGACTTGGCTGGAGGGCTCCAGCCTGAGCAAACAGGAGGAGGAGGCCGCCCCCCACCTCGGCCACGACGTGATGGCACTCCTCTTGGAGTGAAGACACGGCCACCCCGGGCAGTAGAGAATCGGGCTGGGGCTGGCGATGGGGGAGCTCCTGGTGGTGGTGGGGCAAGGGGGACCTGAGCAAGTACTCCCTCCTTGGGTGGGGGGGCTTCCTTGTCAGAGGGGGCCAGGTCACTCTCATGCGTCTCACTGCCTGTTTCAGAACCACGCTGGCGGCGTCTTTTGGGTATTTCTTCATACTCTGAACCCTCACTTCGCGTCTCACTGGCAGTGCGGCCTCGGGGAGCAGAAGGGTGGTTTGGTCCCCCTGCACCACCGCCACGCCCGTCATCTCCTCGGAATTCCCGGTAACTTCGGAATTCTCGGCTCCGGGCTCCCCGACCTCGGCCTCCATAGGTTCCCCGAAAGCCCCTTCCTCTGGCAAAATACTCGCCTCGGCCACGACCCCGGCACGATGTAGGACCTAGTCTTTCATAGGAATAGTCCCTCCGAAGCCTAGGAGCAGGAGAAAGATTCCCCCCCGGTGGGGTCTCCTTGGGGCCCACCTTCCCCTTAGCTGTCTTGAGTGGATCTGGCTTTGGAACCTTGGGGGTCTCATCCCCCTGTTCTAGGGATTTAGGAGGCAGTTCGTCGACTTTGACAGGTTGTGGCGGTTTCTTTATAGGCCCAGCTCGGCGAGGAGGGACACCTGGCTCCTCTGGAGGGATCCCACGACGACAGCTGCCTGGGCGAGGGCCCCATCGAGTCTCCGTACGATTTTCTCTGCGTGGTGGTGGTGGTCCTTGGCCTCCACCTCCAGCTCCACGGGCAGGCTTTCTGCCTGCTTCTGGTCCTGACACCTGTGGCGGTTCCTCCTTGGGGGGTTCCTTCTTGGGTGGTGGAGCTTGTATCTTGGCAGCCTCATCATTGCCCGGGGCCCAAGGTAGTGGACGGGGTCCTGGAGGAGCTGGCTCCTCCAGAGGGAAGCGAGAGATTGGGGGCCCAGGGGCTCCGTTCTCAGGAAAACCGGGATAATTAGCCAGATAAGGTGGGGGCGGAGGTACTGGAGGAGTCTCGCTCCTGAGGAGAAACAGAAGTCTGTCAGGATGAGGATGAGCACACACTCAGTGCATTCTGACCTAGACACTCCTTTCCCCTGGACTCCCCGTCTCCTGAGATAACCCTGGCACATGGTCAGGCCGCAGTTCCTCCCTAGCAACTCACCTCATAGTCTTGTCGTCCTCATCTGCTGCCTGGCGCAGAGGTGAGGTGAGAGGGCGAGGGTCAGTAGGTGTGGTGGTAAAGACGTCTCCTACCCAGGCCAACTTGGGGTCTACTGGTGGGGTGCCCCGTTCCCGTAATAGAGGGGGTGCATGGCGTTCAAATGGCTCTGAGCTTGAGCCCCCACTGTCTGACCGTTCCCGGGGAACCAGACCTAAGAAAACAAAGAAACTACCCTGTCAGGCTTTCCACACCAACGTTATCTTCCCTTTGCACACAGGCAGCACCTGCACCTCCTGTTCTCTAAGTCTGGGTTTTCTCTTTTCTTGTGAAAACAGTCAAGCACTCAGCTCCCCTATGAAGTAATCAAGCCCCTCAAAAACCATGCCCAATGAAGGACCTTGGTTTACCTCTTCCCCAAGCCTATTCTCACAAGACCCTCAGAAGGACTAAGCAGAGACACCATTGCAGCAATCTGTCATACAAAGTATCTCCTCCTGGAACAGGGAGCTCCCCACCACTCCAGTGGACCCTTACCAGAGGGATGCACACCAGGAGGGTAGAAGTCCAGAGGGGGCCGGCCCTGAAGAAGTCGAGGGTCCACATAAGGAGGAATCATCATCCAGCGGGGATCAAAGTTCATTGGAGGCATTGGTGGGGGCCGGCCCAGAGCACCTGGGTACAGGGCTTTGGGGGGTGGGGGTGGTGCCTGTGGGGCAGGTACAGCTCCCAGGGTCACAGGCTGTGGTGGTGACGGGGGCACTGGGGCAGGAGGGGCAGTGCCTTGTTGCTGCTGCTGCCACTGCTGCTGCTGCTGCTGCTGCTTCAGGAACTGCTCCTGCCAACAACAAGTCAGGAGAGAGTTACCAGTTCACAGCCGAAGGCATGACAAACACACACGGGGTGGGTGGACCAGGAACACAGTCAAAAGGTGAACACTGCTTGAAGACGGCAGAGAGACAACAGCCTAAAAGGGAAGAACTTGACCTCACCTGTTGCTGCCGCTGGAAGCGAGGTGGCAATGACTTCTGGTATTTTGGGTAGCCCAAGCCCTGGCTGGGAGGCTGGCGAGTAGGACCAACCCCATCACCCTTGGGTTCAATCTTTGGGGCTGGGGGTGTGGTGGGTGGAGGAACCTCTTCTGGTGGTTCAGGGCCCTCTTTTGAAGGCAGTTGGGGTTCCACTGCATTAAAGAACAGAGTGAGTAGGTTCAGTTCATTAAAACAGCTAAAAAATTACCCAGAAATTCCAACCCCCAACCAAATACCAACTATATTAAAGCCCATCCTGTCTAAGACCTGGGAAAACACCTCAAGGCCTCAAATACTTCTGTGAAACACCAGAAAACGCTTTGCTCCACTTTGGGTGCTACAAAAACGCTTTAGATCCTCTTCCCAGATATCCCAAACAGAACCCCTTCTTTCCCTACCACCCACAGCTCTCTTCCCATGACACCATCTTTACTACCCAGCATCCTCACAGGACGAGCACCTAGCAGCCTATTCCTTTCTGCATACCTGAGCTGGCTTCGAAGCTGCCACTGCTGGTGCTACTGGCAGTGCCACCACCACTCACCAGAGTGGGAGCTGGAGCCACACCTGGACTGGGGGTGGACTGCACAGGAGGGGCTTGTGCTGGCTCTTCAGGTTCTTTCTCTGGCGCTGGGGCTGACGGCAGAGCTGGAGGAGCAGGGAGTTCTTTGGGGACTGCAGGTGATAGAGCTGGGGCAGGAGGGGTAGCAGGTGGGGCTGCAGGCTCTGCTTTGAGCCGCTTGTCAGGCGCCCCAAACTTTTCATCGAGTCGCTTGAGCTTCTCGGCACAGGCTGCCCGGCGCTCCTCCTGCATGCGGCGCTCTTCCTCTTCTCGTCGCCTCCGGGCACGCTCCACTGCCAGGGAAATCTCTGAGGAAGACTGCTTCCGACGCTGCCGCCACGCCTCATCCTCATCTTCGGGGGCTGGGGGTTTGCAGGGAGGACCCCCACGGTCCTGCAACAGGTATCAGTCATTCTACCTTCTACCTCTTTCAAAGACCAATCAACAGGAAGCGGCAGGCCATGAAGTTACAGGTCTCTGTGGGTGGAGGCGAACTCCTCATCCTCACCGTTCCTTTAGAGACCTAAACAACGCAGGCCTTCCTTCCCAGCATCCCAACTCATCCCCCACCCCCAGAACCAAATGTTCCCAAGTTTTCCTGAGATACTGGACAGCCCCCTCGCTTCTTGTTATTACTGCTTATTCACCATTCCTGATGCCTCCCACAACTGACCCTCTCAAGCCCTCACTGTAGATACTCACTGGGTATTCCCCAGGGGGGCCCCAGTTCCCCACAGGTCCCCGGTGAGGTGGAGGTGGGGGAGGTTTTGGGGTAGCAGGAGCGGGCTCCGGTTCTGGGGGCCTTGAGTTCTCTGTCCAGGCCGTCTTGGGAGGGGGTGGCTCACTGCCAGGAGAAGTGCCCTTTTTGACATCTGCTTCAGGTTCCTCAGCAGCAGCTGACTGGGAATCCTTGCTGTTGATAAACCAGTGTGTTTAAACTCAGCCCTCCAGGAGTCTATGTAACAGAAAAACAAGCCCCCTTCTCTCCTCTGGTGCCCTAACTCACTTGGACTCAGCTCCTTCCTCATCAGAGTCTCGCCCATCTTCCTCATCGCTGAACTTGAGTTTTTCAGTGTAGTCGACCTCCTCATGGGCTCCTGAGGTGAAAGAAAGCTGACAGTAGGCAAGCCAAGCAGTCTGTGCTCCAATCTCAGATACTTTCCCCAAATAAAACCCATCTTCTGAACTACAACAGCAAAATGAACCAACACTAACCACGCCCACCCAGCCAGCCTTCAGCTGCTGCCCAAGCCCTGGCATCCTCACTCCTCTCAACGCTGTGCAGCATTTGGCCTCTACCATGCATCCCTTCCATGCCCGCTGCTCTCTCAGATGACCCACCATTTCTTTGTCAGATTTTACTTTTTAAGATCCAAATTTACCTGCCCAACCATCATCATTTTCCTGGTCCAATTGGTCAAATTCTTTGAGATTATCCTCTTTAAGAATAGAAGGCCGACCCACAGGCTCTACAAGGCGCATTGGCGGCCCTGAGCCCCGGGGGCCCGCCACGCGAGGAAAACGGCTGTGTATGGAGAGAGAGAGAAAAAAAGTGTGGGGGGACACAATATTAAATACAGTATGTAGTAGAACTGCATACAAACTGAACCTCCTGGGTACAAACACATCTTCCCAAGCAGCTTATTAACACTGTCCCCAGGAACAAACTCAGAATCTGATTGCTTACCCAGGCCCATCTGGAGTCGGGTATCGATAAGGCCCCTGGGGTCCGTAGGGCGGAGGGAATGGGAGATATGGGGGATACATCTGCAAAAGGGCCCAACAATCGCTGCTAAGAAGATAGATAGCTGCCAACCCTTTAAACACATCCTCCTCCCAACCCCATCTCACTGGGGTCCTTTTTTTTTCTTCTTCAAGACAAGGTTTCTCTGTGTAGGCCTGGCTATCCAAGAACCCACTCTGGCAGACCAGGCTGGCCTTGAACTCACAGAGCTCCATCATCCTTTCATCTGGAGTGCTGGAATTAAAGGCTAAAGGCTTACACCACTCCCTACCACTCCCCGAACTGGGGTTTACTTTCTGCCTTCTAAAGACTAAATCCTGACTCCCCACCACCAGACAGAGTTTCTGTATAGCCCTGGCTGTCCTGTAACTCCCTCTACAAACCAAGCTGGTCTTAAACTCACAGCAATCTGCCTACCTTTGCCTCTCAAGTGCTGGGATTAAAGGTGTGAACCACCAATACCCTGCCTAAATCTTGACTACTTAACCCTCTGGCTTTTAGTGAAACCACTCCAAGACTGGATAGCCAAACTCACAAAGGGCGGCATCATTCCGCGGTAGGGAGGGAACTGGGGTGGACCCGAAGGCTGCAGCCCACCCCGGGGATCATGACCATGATGAAGTTTGGAGTCCGGGCCCTCCAGTTCATCAGGGCCACGCCCACCTCCGTCCCTCCAAGTTGTAGAATCTGTATTTTGAAAAATGTGAAGAGGGGGAAAAGAGAAGTTATTACCGATTGGGAGCAAGTGGATGCATCAAAAATGATGGGGAGGAACATTAGTAACACAACATTTAGCTCCTCCACGGACCAGACGCTAGCCTGGCTATGCTAGGCGGTCACTCACTTTGGGGGCGGAGGCTTGGTCCGGGCCCAGACGACTGTTCGGCAGACTCCCTTTCCTTGGCAGCCTTGTCCTGGTCGCCAGCCGCCTGCAGGGTCGGAAATTCCTCTCGAGAGAATCGCGACAGTAGGCTTGATGCCCTTCCACCTGTTGAAATGAGAGCACGAGTCAGACAGAGTTCGCTTCCTGAGCGTGCTCATACAGTGGAAGGCTCTGGGTCCTGGGAGGATGAGATTTAGACAAAGGCCCCGGAGCTTTACTGCCGGAGTGAGTGCAGAATGCAGGGCTCCCGTATGACAGTGATCTCACACTTTCTTTTTGGGTTTTCAAGACAGGGTTTCTCTGTAGCTTTGGAGCCTATCCTGGAACTAGCTCTTGCAGACCAGGCTGGTCTCGAACTCACAGAGGTCCACCTGCCTCTGCCTCCTGGCGACCTCCAACACTCTTGAACTCACCATCCCCATGTGCTCCATGGGTGACACTGGCTTGTGCCCAGGACTTTACCCCGCTTGGAACCGAAGGAGTGTTCTGGAGAAGCAAAGGTAATTAATAATGGTCACGAGGAGGGAAGAGTAAGCATCATTCTTCCTCCAACCCCTCCAGTTCTCCAGGCACCTCTGGGGCTGTTGGGGGTCGTTTCGGCTGGTTGGAGGCAGGCGTCTGTGAAGCCGGCAGTGGCTGCGATTCCGGCGGCTGAGCGGTTGAGGCATCGGAACTGGGGGAATAGCAGGACGGAAAGGTTATCCATACTCTGAGATGCCTCTCCCTTCGTTCTCCCACTGATACAAAGTTGGAGCTAACCCTAGACCATCACTATCATCTACAAATACTAGGAACAAACTAGCTCTCAGACAGGCTCTTTCTTCTTGCTCTCTCCCCGTCTGTCTAAGCTTAAGGCTACATTCCTTTGTCATCTAACAGAAGAGGTGCAAAATGCGCTTCTGTCTCTGGTTCTCATTTGTCTGGAACAGACCGCGCTTTAATATTTTCTCAAGTTCGAAGCTAAAAGACTCATTCATCATTCTAGGTTCCCCAGGCCTCTACCTCTTGGGGTCGGACTGCTCCTGTTTGCTTGCCCATCCTGTTCCGTCTTTCGGCACTAGTGAGACATTGGGGTCATTGCCTTTGTTCTCGGCTTTCAGGCTTGGAAGGTTGGCTGGGGGTGGCATACGCCGGGCAATGGCAACTTTTCCGAGGCTCTGCAGGCCATGTCGAGGGGCAACTGAAGCAAAGGTGGAGAAAGGGTCAACAGTATCTCACAGGGAAGACCTAGCAGTCCCCATTCAGATCCCACTTAGACTACCCTCAGCATTCTACTACCTTTTCACTACAGATTTCTCTCAGAAGCCATTCCACTACTCAATAATCTCCAAGCTTTCCCGACAAAGGTGAATACATTATAATCACTGCTTCTCTGTGGGACAGCTGATCCGGAGCCTGCGGGGAGCAAGCAGGTCCCAGATCTCTGCAAATCCACATTTCTTTGCCTCCGACTCTTACGCGTTCATGGACAAGGAACCAAAAACACGCCTTTGTGGGGAGGATGACTGGTGTTTTACCCAGAGCCCAGCACCCCCACCCAACACTGAAGATGAGACCAGGAGCTCTTCAGTGTTCCCCTGGTCTGTTTGCTACTTTTGTTCAAGGAGTCTACATCCAACACATGCTCAACCTTCAAACACTAACAACATCTTTGCGGGACCCTCACCGGCGGGTTTCTGGATCTCTAAGGACTTGCCCTTATACGTATCAAACAGGTTGAGCGAGGAATACTTCTTTCCATCCTTCCCCTTGGCAGTCGGCCCCGAGCGATCGGACATTGCGCTGGAAGCTCATTGAGTACGTTGGGTCCTGCAGGCACCTCCCCCAAAACGAGCCGGTGCCTGTGGGTCAGACAGTAGGCAGCTCAGATTCTGCCCCCTTCACAAACAAAAGTCTAGAAGCTCTCTTCATCTCTAGCTTGAGTAAACTACTATAGACTCTTAAGTGACCACAATCCACTCAGCCCCCATAGCCAGTCCTTTCTCCCTGACACATCCTGACAAAGAAAACAAATAAAACAATAGTATCTTCCTGATATAAAGGCGCTACCCTTTGGGCCACTTTATAAATGGCAGCAGCAGCCGGGAGATGGTGGCGCACACCTTTAATCCCAGCACTTGGGAGGCGGATCTCTGTGAGTTCGAGGCCAGCCTGGTCTACAGAGGGAGTTCCAGGTCAGGCTCCAAAGCTACAGAGAAACCCTGTCTCGAAAAACAAAACAGAAATGGCAGCTGCCTCTCTTGCTATCCGAAAAGCAATTGTCTTCCACTTCTCCAATAATCAGAGATACATGATAAAATTGGACAACCAAGTCCAAGCCCCAGAGAAAACCAGAACGAGGCACACAATTCCATCGAGCTTGTAAGAGAACTCAGGACTACCAACCTATTAGACACCAGCTCCCTAATCATGCCCCAGGGCTCTGTGTCCCAGGTCCCATTCCCAGCAGCCTTAAGTCCCATCTGGGGAGGTTTGAAGGAAGGTATGCTGGGAGGTTAAGGATTTTTATGAGCTTGCTATGCCAGACTGGGAGCTGGTGCCAGAATAAGCCTTACTAAACAACAGGGGCTCCACACACTGCCAGGCTGAACAAAACCCACTGTAAGCAGGATACTCCATCTATCATTCCTTAACTTGCCCCCATCTTGGGTCTTGGAAACAATGCTGCTCGCAGAAAAAAAAAACACTAGCGGACTCCGGTGTATTCTATGTAAAACCGAGGGGGAAAAAAGCATTATGAAGCTAACCTGAAAATACCCTGTACCCATGAGCCCAGAGAGCCCAAACTAGAACCAGCTTCATCTTCTATCCTCATGAAATCTCCCACAGGCAGTCAGTTCTTTTCTTAATAACCCTTACTCCCCAGGCAGGCCAAACGCTCCATCTCGGTGCATTCTAGAGCGACCAGGCAGTCATTTGTGGGTGGGAACGGTGTGGAGGAGAGATGGAAGATAGGAAGAAAGCAGGCAGGCACAGGATCAAAGCCCAAACCTGGGAAAGAACTTTACCATAAGCCCGAGACAAGGAGATGGGGGCTGCTCTACGGGCACAGAAGGAAACCAATCTGACATCTACGGTGAAAAACGGGGAGCAGAAAAACCGCAGAGCAGACAAATTTAAACTAATAAGAGAGAATCAACTAGAAAGGAGGGAAGGAAATAATATATGGGAGCAAGAATGGCTGAGAAGGAGGCAGCCTCAGACAGCCGGGAATAAAGGCGGTGAGCGGAGGAGATCCGGCTAGCAGGAAAAATGGAGAGAGCAGAGAGGCAGAGATGCTGGACGAAAGCAGGGCCCCGGAACCGGGGTGACTCGGCCCGAGACGCAGCAGGACGGGAACCATGGCGCCGGGCGGCAGCGCGGAGAGACCCTCCAAGGCGGCCGAAGGGTCCCGGATGGGCCGGGGGGCCCGGGGCGCCGGCCGGGCACTGCGGCCCGCAGCGGGGTAGTGCACCCGGGACGCGGCGACCGCACCGCCGTCAGCCCCTGGACCCTCCACAGCGGCCTGGGAGCGGCCGGCGCAGGCCGAGGGGGAGGGGCGGGCCGGCGGCAGGAGGACAAGATGGCGGCGGCTGATGGCAGCTTCTCCCCCGGCCCGCCGCCGCCGCCGCCGCCCCGCGCCGGAAAGGGCGTCAGCGCCCGGCTCGCCCAGACTCACCTGGCCGGGTGCGCGGGGGTCCGGAACCCGGGTTCAGAGGCTCCCCGGCGCGGATGGCGGCGGGGCGGGGGCGGATGGCGGCGGATGGCGCCGCGCTCGGCTCCTCCCGTCTCCCTCGCTCACTCCGCGGCTGGGCTCCGACTAACGGCCCATCCGGGCAACCGCCGCCCCCGGGAGCACCCCCCCGCCTCCCGCCTCTCTCCGCGGCTGGGCACGCCCCCTTATTTGCATAGAGGGCGGGCCCCTGTCTCCCCGACCCCTCCGCGTCTCAGGGCCGTCCCTCCTACTTTAAAAACGAAGGCCGTGTGCGGCGGATATTTGCATAAAGGGGAGGGACTTACGGACGCTAGGACGCCGGTTGGCTAGGGCGGCGCCTTGGCGTCGGCGGTTGAGACGCGTCGGCCCGGAGGAATGCCGGGCCGTTGGGCGCAGAATTTACACGACGGATGGTGGGAGGAAGAGGCGGCGCATGCGTGCTGTGTCCGCGGACGGGCTGAGAGCAAGAGGCGCAGGAAAAGGATGCTCGGCGCCCGACGCTTTCGGGCCAGAGGACGGGAAGAACTGCGACGAGCGGAAGGGATCACTTAGTGGAGGGAGGAGTTCACGTAGGCCCTGGAAGAGCCTCAGGGCTGGCGTCCATTCGGGGGAGGTGAACGCTTCAGGGAGGCGGGCTTTTCAGCCTGTCAATCACGTCATGCAAATGAGCGGCGAGGCGAGCCAATGAAAGGGCGCGGAGGACTGTATCGTTGACTTTCTCCGCTGAGGCGTTCTTCGAGCGGTTCTGGGTATTTGCATAATATATGCAAATCACTTGAACAAAGACGAGGGATGACCCACTCGTCCAAATTTTAGCAGTGAATAACCAAGGTGGACATTTAGTTTTATGCCCTGTAACTTTCAAAAAATATTTTATGGTTTATTGGCGATTTGTGTTCTTTCAACAATGAGTTTTAGTTTTAAAGGTAGTACTGCTCCCCCTCTTTGTTTCTTAGGACTTGACTGTAAAATCTTTGCGTCTCACCAGGCCTACTCAACATTTTCTTGCTAATTTTTTGATGTGTATGAGCGGCGCTCTGGCCTTTATGGGTGCTGTGCAGGCCAGAGGTTGACATTCGGAGGTCTCCCTTGTATATTCATTTTTTGAAACAGTCTTTCAGTGAATCTGGATAGTTGGTTGGGTGAGCAGATGGACTAGTCACTGAACTCCAGGGATCTTCGTGTCTCTGCACCCTTGTGCTGGAGTTAAATCCATGTGATCTGTTCAGCCTGTACCTGAGTTCATGAGATCCACACTTAGGAGGATCCCAGCTGCATAGCAAGTATTTCATCCACTGAGCCATTTCCCCGACCCCAGAACTGACTTTTTTTTTTAGATTTTTAATTTTTGTGTATGGATACATGTACACATATGCACCACATGGGTTCCTGGGTGGATCTCAGAAAACGATGTTGGATCCCCTAGAACTGGAGTTACAGGTGGTTGTGGACCCCCAGATGTAGCTGTTAGGAATGAAGTCCAGGTTCTCTGAAAGAAAAGTGCTGTTAACTGAGCCATCTCTCCAGCAACTATCAGTAACAGTTTGAAGTACCAGAGACAACATGGAATACTGTGGAGGTGAAGACACTCTGCCTATGCTGGTAAGAGCAGGGTGTAAGTGCTCTAGGAAACCTCAAGAAACATGCTGGGGGGGGGTGTGGAAACATAGAACTTGGCATCCACTTGGGATCCCAGTGCTGCAGAGACCGGGGCAGGTGGATCCCCTGGGGCTCACTGCCTGCCAGCCTAGCCTGGTGGACATCATCTGAGGGATGGCAGACAGCCAGGGTTGTCTCTGGCCTCCATGAGTACCAGCATCTCTCTCTAGCTCATGTAGGTAAGCAGAGGCCTGCAGCCTGTGCCTAGCTGATAGAGGTAAGCAGAGGTGTTGACAGAGGTTTCTGTCCCACCCAGTCCCACAGCCATTCAATCCCAAAGAAACACACAGTGGCCTACATTAATTATAAACTGGTTGGCTTATTAGCTCAAGCTTTCTTATTAACTAATCCTTACATCTTATAGTAACCCATAATTCTTGTCTGTTAGTCATGTGGATTGGTGTCTTTATCAGTGAGGCGTTCTCATCTTGCTTCCTCTGCGTCCAGATCATGACTACAGACTGAGCTTTTCTCTTCCCAGAATTCCCCTGTTCTGGTACCCCCCCCCCACCCTGCGCCTATACTTTCTGCCTGGCTACTGGCCAATCAGCATTTTATTAAACCAATACAACTAACAAATCTTTACAGCATTTCCCCCCTTTTTTTCTTTTCAAAACAAATACTCTGAGTCTATTCTCCTTTGTTTAGCTTTATTCCTGTTCATTATCCATAACAACTTGTAACCAACACTCTAAACAAAGAAATATCTGTACAAAGGTCTGCAGGCCTGTGCCTAGCTGATGTAGGTAAGTAAAGGAATCACTTGTCCAGTGCAGACAGTGACGACAAAAAGCTAGCAGGGCACAGTTAAGAATGAACACGTGCTTGTATTCTTCAAACACCCTACTTGGGGCACTGGGTACTAACCACTGTTTGAATTAAGTGCTTACAATAAGTTCTTTAAGTTTTTATTGTAAGCACCCCTTCTCCTCACTCCCTGTACACAGCAAAGACACTGGAACACAGACAGTTTGCCTCCCCAGTGGCATTTGTTGGGTTCTCCCTGCCTTCCCTGGCTTCCTGGAGAGCGGGGTTTGTTAGTCAGAAGCTTGCCAGACCACTTTGCCCACGTCCATTCTTTTTTTTTTTTTTTTTTTTTTTTGGTTTTTCGAGACAGGGTTTCTCTGTGGTTTTGGAGCCTGTCCTGGAACTAGCTCTTGTAGACCAGGCTAGTCTCGAACTCACAGAGATCCGCCTGCCTCTGCCTCCCAAGTGCTGGGATTAAAGGCCTGCGCCACCACCGTCCGGCTCCCACGTCCATTCTTTTGCACATTCCACAGTTGAAGAAACAATGTCGTTTGATGGCTCCAGCTCCTGAAGGTTCAGCTCAGCAGGGCCGTTTCAAAAGGTTTGCAACTGACCTTTCTGCTCTCACAGGCATTCGTGAATTCTAGATGATCTTCCGCCATTTCCACGCGGCCTGGTGGAGATGCTGCCTTGCCTGCTGCTAAAGGGACAGTTCCCCTAGTTTTACAGCTCGAGCATTTCCGTGGGAGCTCTGCTGTGACTGGTGCTAGCCCACCCATGGGATGCTGCCTCCCTCGGTGCTAGAACAGGGCCCAATGAGACACCTCTCTGGTGATCTCTCGCCGCTTTCAGTAGTGTGGGCTGAGCTGGCAGTGTGAACAGCACCGAGGTGGCAGAGGCAAGCTGCCTGACAGCCGAAGAGGAGCAGCAGACTGGATCCGTCCGAGGGAGCGTGTAGGCAGGGACAAGTATAAAGGATGGAGAGCAAAAGCAGAGGCCAAAGGGTAGGAATCTGTAGCCAACCAGAGAGGAGCTGGTGACACACCCCATGAATCCCAGCAGAGGCAGGCAGATCTCTGCGAGTTCAAAGCCAGCCTGGTCTACAGAGCAATTTCCAGGGCAGTCGGGGCTGCACACAGAGAAACCCTGTCTCCAAAAACAAAACATAAATAAGTAAATGAACAAATGAACCAGAGAGGAGAAACTTCTTCAGCCCAGTTACTGTAAGAGTTCCAGAGCTGTCAGGTTTTCAGGATGGGTCCTGGACACCCCCTGCCAACAGCTGTAATACTGCCTGGTCTCAAGAACTGGAGGATCCTAGGCTTATCTGCCAGGAAGCTGCGCTTCCAGGTGTTGGGAGCCCCGTGAGAGCTTTGCACTAGAGGGCGCCACTTGCTGACAGCGAGGATGAGACAAAATCAGCCAAACCCTGTACTTAAAGAGCTTCTTGCCAGCTAATAATTATCTAGGTAGAACAAAAGGACTGCTGGTTGGTACCATAATCCCAGCGCTTCCAGACCGAAGCACAGAGATCTTTCATGATTTCAAGCCAGTGTTGTTGGCTAACCCCACATTGCACCGCCAAAGTGTTGTTTTTACTTTTACTCTTTTGGGGGGCCCACCACCCAGCTCCCAGATAAATCATACATGGAGGCTTATTCTTACTTATAAATACCCGGCCTTAGCTTGGCTTATTTCTTGCCAGCTTTTCTTGATTTCAATTATTCCCAACTACTTTTTGCCGCTGAGCTTTTACTTTTCTCTTAATTCTTTTTTTTTTTTTCGAGACAGGGTTTCTCTGTAGCTTTAAAGGTTGTCCTGGAACTAGCTCTTGTAGACCAGGCTGGCCTCGAACTCACAGAGATTCACCTACCTTTGCCTCCCGAGTGCTGGGATTAAAGGCCTGCGCCACCACCGCCCGGCAGCCTTCTCTTAATTCTGCACATCATCTTACTTTCACTCTGACTCCCTGGCTGCCCCTAGGGCCTCCTCTTCTAGTTCTCTTGCTCCTTCCCCCCCCCAGATTCCTCCTCCTATTTATCCTCTCTACCTGCTAGCCCCGCCTATCCTTGCTCCTGCCTCGCTATTGGCTGGTCAGCTCTTTATTAGGCCCATCAGGTGTTTTAGACAGAGTCACAGCTTCACAGAGTTAAACAAATGCAGCATAAACAAAAGCAACACATCTTTACTGAGTTAAACAAACTATCCATGGCATAAACAAAAGTAACACACCTTAAGAGTATTCCACAACAGGCCAGGAGTTAAACAAACTATCCACAGCATAAAAGTAACACACCGTAAGAGTATTCCAGCCGGGCGATGGTGGCGCACGCCTTTAATCCCAGCACTTGGGAGGCAGAGACAGGTGGATCTCTGTGAGTTCGAGACCAGCCTGGTCTACAGAGCTAGTTCCAGGACAGGCTCCAAAGCCACAGAGAAACCATGTCTCGAAAAACCAAAAAAAAAAAAAAAAAGAAAAGAAAAGAAACAAGAGTATTCCACAACAGGCCAGCATACATTACAAAGTGAAACCTTGGCGGGAGGGAGAGAAGGGGGGTTGGGCACTGGAGTGATGACCATTGAGTGTGACTGATCTTGCAAAGGTCCAGAGCTCAGTTCCCAGCACCCAATCAGGTGACTCAAAAACCTCCTGTACAAAACCACAGAGAAACCCTGTCTCGAAAAACAAAAAAACAAAAACAAAAAACAAAAAAAACCTCCTGTAGCTCCAGCTTCTGGGAATTCTGTGCCTTTGGTATCCTAGGCACTTGTGTGCACACACACACATATACAATCAAAAATTAGTTTAAAAATTTTTCAGCCTTAGTTAGAAGCATAGTGTTGTGATAAAGAATGTGCTGGAGTTCCTCGGTTTAATTCCCAGCACCAAATAAAGTGTGTGTGTGTGTGTGTGTAGTATATGTTTGAGCTATGTTGTTGTCCTGGAATTCACTATATAGACCAGACTGGCTCCAAACCAACCCCAATCCCTCCTGAGGGATTAAAGGTGTACACCACCCATGCCCGGCTTATTCTTTTTGTTTTAACTGTGTGTATGTGTGTGGGGGTGCACATGAGTGCAGTGCCCACAGACAGCAGAAGACACCAGAACCTCTGGAACTGGAACCAAATTCGGGTCTTTTTTTTTTTTTTTTTTTTTTTTGTCTAGGGATTGAACTTAAAGACTCGTGTGTGCTACGCCTCTGGTCTTCGAGAGCAGTGTACACTCTTAACTGCTGAGCCTCTTTCTATCCCTCCACCCCTCACTCACTGAAGTTTTGCACAGTTACTGGATCTCTCTATGGGAATTACTGAGAAGGGTATCTCTCTTGCTTCGCCACTGGGAAGAACCACTGGGAAGCTTTGTATGCTGCAGCTGCTGTATATGAAATGCTCTTTCAGGGAGTAAAGAAACCTGAGTTGGGGATATATGTCAGTGATAGTGTCTTCTCAGTATGTGGGAAGCCCTGGCTTCAACCTAGCATTGAAGGAAGGAACAAAGAATGAATGAATCTGAACTATTGGCTGGAGACTGGGTGTAGTGTGAATTCTAGTGAATTCTAATTGGTTTTAATAATAAAAACCTCGAGTAAGATATAAGGGGTAAATACTGAGAGGTGGAAAACCAGAGCAGCCAGTCACTAGTTCTTACCTCTACCAAATCCTCGGATGGAACGAGTGATGCTTCCTTCCTCCCCAGACCCAAGCCAGGTGTTCCCCAATAAAAGCAGAGCTGACGTGAGCTGGGAGGGGAACATTATTTATTTATTTGACTCTGGCTCACAACTACTTCTTTTTCTCTCCCATGCTGCTGTCATCAGCCGCCCCTTGGTGGCACCGTGCGGACATCCACCTCCAATTAGGGCAACTCAGAAATGGCTCTCTTGGCTGGGGGACCAGTTGGCTTCTGGTGTTCTTTGCTCTTTTCCTCATACATCAGAATCCTGGAAGAGACACAGGCATCAGGACACATCTCTCAAAGGAGTAAATCTTAGGTGTCCGTAAGAGTTCAGAGGGGGGGAGAATAAGAACAGGGAAGCAGTGCTGGGGACAGTGGGGACCAGAGCTGCGGACAGGGTGGGGACAGTGGGGACCAGAGCTGCGGACAGGGTGGGGACAGTGGGGACCAGAGCTGCGGACACGGTGGGGGCTGTGGGGACCAGAGCTGTGGACAGGGTGGGGACAGTGGGGACCAGAGCTGCGGACAGGGTGGGGACAGTGAAGGATCTTGGGAGAGTCCATCTGTGAAGGAAGGGTGGTTGTTGGGACAAGGTTAGGGCTGGGGATGGAGAAGACAGGGAGTTCAGGAAGGTGGGAACTGCACGCTCACACTCTCAGGATGGCGGATCTCTTGCCCAGCATC